>NW_025920119.1:4263957-4603731 GCF_902686445.1 Sciurus carolinensis
GGGCCTGGGTCCCCAGCCAGGTGTGTCAAGTCCCAGGCTCCCCAGAGCCCTGACCCTCTCCTCCTGCAGGTGGATGCTACATCGAGGTGTTCAGGAAGAAGCACGTGCCCACAGCCAAGGGGACCCTGCAGAACAGTGTGCAACCCTGGCAAGGCTGGACGCTCCAGAAAGATGAGGAGGAGGAGGACCTGGCTGACTCTGGGAGGCTCTTTGTTCACAACCTGCTCTACACCAGCACTGAGGAGAACCTGAAGGGGCTCTTCTCTCCCTACGGTAGGGCTCTGCTGCTGGCCGCGTGTGTAGGCCCCTGCTATGCCCAGCTCCAACTTGGCTGGGTTGGCCCCGTCTGCCTCCCACTGGCTCTTGACCTTGGGCAGTGGCTCCAGCTGGTCTCATCTGAAAATGGCTTGCTGTCCCCACTGCAGATCCAGTGGCATCCTTTGCTTTCTGAACTTGAACTTGGATTTCTTTTTTTTTTTTTAATGGTGCTGGGGATTGAACCCAGGGTCACTCTGCCACCAAGCTACATCCCAAATTTTTTTTATTTTTTAATTCAAGACTGTCTTGGTAAGTCCACAAGGCTGGCCTTGATCATTCTACCTCAGCCTCCCAAGTTGCTGGGACCACAGGCACACCCAGTATGTCCCACAGAACTTGATTCCTTAGCTCTCACCATCCAAATGCAGAGCAGGAGCGATGGAGGCATTTTCCTGAGATTCTTTGGCTTCTGGTGTTGGAATTCAGCAGCTGCCCAACCCTCCCCTCCTACCATGCTCCTGCCTTGGAGTGCTTTTCTTTCTCAAGTTTTCCCAAGCAAACTGAATTTCCGAGAAGAGGCAACAGCCAGGACTGTCTTTAGTTTTGCTGCTGTTACTTCTAGGTGGAGAAGAGCCCTTTCAGGTTGCAGGTCTATAGCTGAGCTTGGTCACAGGGGCCGTTTGTCGAGGGGAGGAAGGTGGGCTCACAGTGCAGGTGAATCTGTGCTGTGGAGATGCTACTGGTGCCCTTATCTCCTGGGAGGCTGGCCTGGGTGTGGAGGATCAATGAGGCTGTGTGAGTGTGGCTTGGGCCAAGGACAGCTCAGAGGTCCCAAGTGGAACCTGCTTGCAGGCCAGGTGATGGGACCTGAAGTCTGTCCATGCTGTCCTTCTTCCCAGGTCCTCACATGGGCTGGTGCCCTGGCCACATGGCAGTGCTGGGTGGATGGGAGGGGGCTTGACCATAGACTGCAGGTATCCATTTGGGATGTGGCCGCACCTGGTGTTCAGAGTGGAACCACAGCAGACAGTGTCCTCTGAGAGGGACAGCGTCACGAACACTTAATGTGGCACTAACTGCAGCAGGCTCTGGGTAGTGACTACACACTAACTCTTGGACCCTCAAGGCCACTGTGTGTGGGGCAACTTGTGCCATTCACAGGTGAGAGGAGGAGGCCTGTGTGGGCAAGGCCACTGCCCAGGACAGGCTGTGCACAGCAGGCCATGGAGCCAGGGGCAGCCCGAAAACTTCCTCCTTGCTTCTCTTAGGGTGGGTGCGAGGGGACTGGGAATGACACCCTTGACCTGGAGGTGGACCTCATGACTGGCAGTCGCCATCCTTACCTCGGGCTGAGTGGACATGGCCAGTGAACAGCAGTTGTGCTGTGTTCATGGGGCTGACCCTTAGTGCACGGCACTTTCCCCTGATCTTGGGCCCAGCTCCAACCCAGGCGACTGACGCTCTCCTGTCCTCAGGTCCCCTGTCAGAGCTCCACTACCCCATCAACAGCCTGACCAGGAAACCCCAAGGACTTTGCCTTCGTCATCTTCATGTTCCTGAGCACGTGGTGAAGGCCTGTGCAGCAGTGGATGGGCAGGTGTTCCAGGTGAGGTTGATCACGGGACCGCCGGGGTTGCCAAGCCTGGTGATGGAGGAGGGATGGCCCTGTGGAATGCAGGGAGCTCTGCTCTTCAGGGTCACCTTGCAATGTGCCCAGGCCACCTCCTCTCCAGTGCACCTTCATTCACAGTGTATGGAACTTGTGGGCTCCAGGCTAGACCTGCCCCACCCATGGCCACTCACGTTCTTCCTGTGCAGGGCCTGGGGGTGCAGTGTGAGGGGCTGTGGGGTGTCACAGAGGGGCACCTTTCCCTTGGCATGGCCATGTTGGGGACCCCAGCACCAGCTGGACCAAGAGTAACTGTCTGTCTGCTCCGTCTGCCGTCCCTGTCCTCCTGTAATTCTGGCCCTGGGTCCAACTTGTTTAGGACAGGAGGCCACACTAGACAGGAGGCCCCACTGGAGTGTAGGGCTGGAGGATGGGAGGGTAGCTTGCCCACTTCCTCCCCTGTCCCCACAGGGCAGGATGCTGCACGGGCTGCCGTCCACCATCAGGAAGGAAGCCAGTGAGGATACCGAAACCCCCGGCTCATCCAACAAGAAGAGGAAGGTGTCCAAGGACAAAGCCAGCAGCTCCAGGTCCTCGCCACCCCCACCCGGGCTCTGCTGCCCTCTCCACCTTTTCAGGCTGCCTGGTCCCTTTTGCTTTATAGCTTGAGGTTCATCCTCACCTCTGAGCCTACTTCTCCACTGCAGAGGGGAGAGCGGTGCTGAGCTCACTTATGCTCTGAGGTATTGCGTTCAGTACAAGTGGATGGTTACCACCTGCTGGGCCCTGGCACAGGCCAGCTGCTGCACTGCCAGAGGTTGGATCTGTCAGTCCCACTCCCTGCTGGTGGGAGCCCACCCAGGACAGGTGAGGTGGCGAGAGGGTTAGGAATGCGGGGAGGTTTAAGACAAGCTATGTATCTGTGAGAGAGCACCTGTGCGTCCCAGCATTGCCTGTCCTGTCCTGCCCCTGCCCGCAGCTTCCACGACTGGAACATGCTGTTTCTGGGGCCCAATGCCATGGACGATGCCATCGCACAGAAGTACAGTGGCACCAAGAGCCAAGTGTTGGACCACGTGAGTGGCCCGTGACCTGCAAGCTTCGTGTCTGCAAACCCTCTTGGCAAATCTGTCCAGGGCTGGATCCCTGCGGAGTTCTTTATGGGCAAAACCAGGAACGTGTTTCAGCCACATGGTGAGGGACATACCTTGATTCTGCCTGTTGGCTGCTTTCTTCACGGTCCTCTGCCCTTCCTCAAGACACCAGAGGCCAGCCTGTCTGTGGAGGTGGACGGCAAGCTCACGTATAAGTGAATGGCCTAGTGGCCATGTTTTTAAAAGAAACAGGAAAATTAATACTAACACATGCCTTTTCAGCTAATGCGTCTGAGGGATTGTCACTTCGCTGTGCCCAGCATAGTCACAGGGTGTTTCTCCTCCCTCATTCCTACCCAGGCCACTGAGTTCCATGCGTAGCAGGATGTGGGTTTGAACGAATGACACCTCAGGTGCCCAGTGGCTCATGGCTGCCATGCTGCGCAGCGCAGCTTGGCCTGAGTTGGAGGGAGGGACAAGGGATGGTTGCAGTGGCTCTGGTGCCATGAGTGCCCTGAGCACCAGGTCTTCGTAGTGCTGGGACAGGGTCCTGCCTTCTAGAGCCTTCTGGTACCTTCTGGAGCCTCCTAGTGGAGACAGGTGGAGAGAGGAGAGCCTGGGCTGGTTGGGGAGGTGACAGAGCAAGGACTGCTTGGTGTGAGGGGTCGGGGTCAGGGTCAGCACTGTAGAAGCCCCCAGGGGCTGCAGGAGGAGCTGCAGACCTGCCCACTGCGGAGAAGGGAAGAGCCCGAGCGGGTGTGGGGACGTGTGGCTGGAGAGGGTGCCCAAGGGGGTCAGGTGGTTATGGCTGGGTGAGGGGCACCGCTGAACCCACTTACACTGGGTCTGCTTAGTTTCTGGCTGGAGAGAGCAGATGGGGTCCACCTGATGGCCACGGGCCTCCTTTCCTCTCTCCCTCAAGAGACCAAGGGCAGCGTGGCTGTCTGTTTGGCCCCTGGGGAAACCCAGCTGGTCCAAGAGGTGCAGCGCTTCCTCCTCCACAACGGGGTCAGCCTGGACTCCTTCAGCCAGGTGGGTCCCCACTGCCCTCCACACGGACTCTGATGGCCCTAACTGGTGGCTGCTGCAGAGCTGGGGACGGGGCTGCAGGGAGGCTGGGGGCGTGTTGATAGGCCCTGTGGTGACTGGAACCAATACCTGAGGGCTCACTTCTCCGCTGTCCCTCGCAGGGACAGGCTGCTCCTGGGGCTTCTCCATGCCTGTGGTGGCAGGTGGCCTGCAGTTCCACACTGAGATACCAGTCTGATCAGTGGAACAGCGGCTGGGGCACCTGGGAGGTCCAGCAGATGGTCATTCACTGTCATGGTCTGCACGACTCAGTGGGGGGCTGGAGGCTGACCCCTCAGCAGAGCTGCCCAACTGTGGAGCCAGCACGTGGCCTGCTGGAGAGGGTGGCGCCTCCTGGGTCTGCTTCCCAGGCACCTGGCCCCTGGGGCCCCATACAGTTCTGGTGTCAGACTGGACCCCTGCTGCTGTCCCTCACGAGTTCTGTGCACTCACAGGCTACAGCAGAGCGAAGCAAGACCGTGATTCTGGCCAAGAACCTCCCTGCAGGCACCCTGGCAGCTGAGTTGTGGGAGACCTTTGGCCGCTTTGGGAGCCTGGGCCGAGTGCTGCTGCCCAAGGGCGGCGTCACTGCCATCATTGTGGAGTTCCTGGAGCCCCTGGAAGTGCACAGGTCCTTCTGACACCTGGAAACTCCAAGGTAGGGCTGCCCCAGCGTGGTTAGGGGAGAGGGAGCTGGCCTGTGGGAGGGCCCTCAGCCTGAACTCCATCCTCCCACAGCAAAGCTGCAGAAAGTGCCCCGCCCTGCCCCCTGTCCTGCCCCCCCTTTTCACTGGCTTCCTTTCCTGCCTTAACTTGAGCCTTCACTGTCTGCTTCTCTGCTGTCATGTACCCATGATAAGCTGAGTTCCCTACACAGGACTGTTTAAGAATATCTATAGCCACGGCATGTTGGCTTAGACCAACAGAAAGTGACCTGTGGCAGAGCCGACAGGCAGGTGTCCAAGTCAAGGGTGTGGCCAGCACCTCCGAGGGCTCTGGGGAGGACCTGTCCTTGTCTCTGCCACCATTGGGCTCCTAGTGTCCCTCGGCTTCCTGAACCACTACCATCCCACTCCTGTCTGTGCCCCATCTTTGGGCTTTCTTGGTCCCAAATCTCCTCCTGGGTTTACAGCCCATCCAGATAACACAGGACATCCCACCTCAGGATCTTGGTGACAGTTGCATGGGACTTCTCCTTAGATTCTGGGGTGGAGGCATAGCCGTCTCTTGGGAAGCCACCATTTAACCCACCACGAGTACTTTGTCCAGTGACTCAATGCTTTGCAGACCACGGTCCCCCATTGATCCTCAGGGCAGGCATTGCAGGTGTGGAGGTCATTTCTCCACAGCTGCTGCCCCCCGTGGTCATCCCCAGCTAGGGCCCTGCCCACTGTGCTGCCAGGAAGTCAGTGAGTTCCTGACCCACAAGACAGGTGCTGGTGCCAGCACCACAGATGCCCTTCTTCCTTCTTCCTGTTTCTTTGGGAAGGAATCATCACCAGGTGAAGGGTGGCAAAGGGCCCACCCAGGCAAGGCCATGTCCCTCTTTTGCACATAGGGAAACTGAGGCCCAGTGACCCAAAGTCACCCAACTCAGAAGTGGCACAGCTAACTCTCTGCTCCCCACTCTGGCTCCTGAGCATGAGTTTTCTCTTTTCTCTTTTTTAACTGGGGATTGAATCCAGGGACATTTAATCACTGAGCCACATCCCCAGCCCTTTTTATATTTTATCAGAGACAGGGTCTCACTGAGCTGCTTAGGGCCTCCCTGAGTTGCTGAGGCTGGCTTTCAACTTGTGATCCTCCTGCCTCAGCCTCCAGAGCTGCTGGGATTACACGCATGCCCCACAGCACCTGACTGCTTGTGTTGTTTTTTCTGATTGTAATTAACTTGTGAGCCTTGCATTGTGAAATTTGAAAAAAGTCCCAGAGGGCCCAAGTTGACAAGTCTCCTTCCACCCGGCCCTGCAGCTCCCAGCACCTTCTACTGAGGCAGCCATTAGCAACATCTGTGTCTCCTTGGTTAAGAAACTGCCTCTGAACGTGTATGTGGAACAAGAGCACTTCTCTGGGTGACCACACTGACTTCCTGCTGGAGCCGCCCCTTGCTACAGTTCTTCCCCTTTCATCCTCTGACTAGAGAAAACGCAGGGGTAACTTGAATCCACCCTTGTCCAAGGCAGCAGAGGCGTGGGTGCTCCTTTGCAGCCTGAGGCACAGCCCAGGGGCAGGAGTGTTTTTCTCTTGGGGCTCTGGGCCGCATTTCTCCTTCTGGCTCCTCTGCCCTGGGGAGCAACCATCTCCTCTGACCCTCAGACTCTTCATCTGCACATGGAACTGAGTCCCTCTCCAGCCATGTATCGAGATGGAGTCCCACAATGTTGGCACCTTTGCCTCTGCAGTTCCACCACATCCTGCTGTATCTCAAGTGGGCTCCAGTTGGCATCTTCTGTGGCACAGCCCCACAGAGGAAAGAGCACCAAGAGGCACCAGCAAAATCTGCAGAAAAGAACATGGTGGAGCCAGAAATGGGTAAGAACAGGTCTATGTGGGAGAAGAGCAGGGCAGCACGGAAGTGTTCATCAGGCCACTGGTTTAACACTTTGTTCATCTTACATACCAACGGACTTCGGTCTCTAATTGTATAGGTGTGTAAAACCTCCCTGAAAAATAGAGTTTCAGAGCTGGGCATGGTGGCGCATACTGCTTATCCCAGCAGCTTGGGAGGCTGAGGCAGGAGAATTGTGAGTTCAAAGCTAGCCTCAGCAACTTAGCGAGGCACTAAGCAACTCAGTGAGACCCTGTTTCTAAAATATAAATAGGGCTGGGGATGTGGCTCAGTGGTGAGGCACCCCTGGTTCAATCCCTGGTACCAAATAGAGCATTGTGAGTGCAGTATAAGGTAGCAGCTGAGGGTGAGGGAAGAAAACCTAGATCTCGTCATACTCAGAACAGCCGGTGAAGCATCCCTGCTCCATAGCTGTGGAGAACTGGTAGCAGTGAGGAGAGCCCTGTTTGCATGTGGCACAGCTCCCCTGGTGTCCAGCAACTGCACAGGCAGGAAAGGGAAGAGCAGTGGTGGGCCACACTGGCCTGGGCGGTCCCAGCCTCCTGGCTGACCCGCACAGTGGGCATATGAGAAGGGTAAGCGTTCCTTGTCAGGACTGTTGTGCAGACTGCAGGACCTGGCACGTTCCTGGACTTCACCCCTGTCAGAATGCCCGAGAACTGAGACCGCCTTGTACCCACAGCTGCCCCAGGAGACGGGCAACTCTGCAGGGACCCACAACCACACCTTGTAGTCAGACACCTTCAGGAGCCTCCTGTGGACTGGGTTGTTTGACCCAGGTGTTAAGATTCTACCCCTCGGCCCACCACACACAGGGTTACCAATTGCTCACTTTACTAAAATGAGAATTTTCCTCTTAAAAACAGATAAGCCCCTTGTCTACCATCTCCATTGTCCTCATATATTTACAAGAAAACGTGTTTTATGGCAAAAAAAAAAAAAAAAAAGCAGAGGGTGGCGGAGCCTCTGATCACCCCAGTAAGGTTTGAATCCAAGGCCTTGCCTGGTTGAGGCCTTCCTCCATACCTGTGGCTCACGTCAGCATGCCCGTGGGTCTTCAGGACTGGCCATCTGTAAGGGTTTTTGGGACCCACTGGCCTGGAAGCCGCACCCGTTCCTTCTCTCTCTGCCCATCCCTTCGCTCTGTGAATGGAGCGCACCCCATCTGCTAGGTGGATGGAGAAAGGCGTGAACCTTTCCAGTCCCTCCTTGGTGCTGCCCAGGTCGGCTTGTGGTGGGGTCCTTTCCACCCTGCTTTCTCTCCTGGACCTCTCCCCTCGTGGGGTCCTTCTGTGTCCGTAAGCAGCCGTCGCCCTGTAGCTGCCAGCCACCATGGCTTTCAGTTCCGCTGCTGCACGT
Organism: Sciurus carolinensis; assembly: GCF_902686445.1. Lineage (NCBI taxonomy): Eukaryota > Metazoa > Chordata > Mammalia > Rodentia > Sciuridae > Sciurus > Sciurus carolinensis. The sequence goes on from NW_025920119.1 coordinate 4,271,915, forward strand.
GAACCTGGATGATGATTTCTGACCCAATTGAACCCTCCTCTCAAGCACACACACTGGCGGGGTCAGGAGGCTTGCAGACAGCTCCAGTCTGGCTTCTTCCTGTTTTGGGCACAGGCAGGGGACAGGCATATTGGGCATGGTTCCTCCTTGGGGGTTCTGCCTCCATCTGGCTTGGCTGATTTCGTTTGAAATAGATGGTGCCCTCTCAAGTAGGCACCTCGTCTGCCTCCCTGACCATGCACCCTGCAGAGTGCCAGGCCCTGGGAGTGCAGAGAGGGTGCTGCCCCAGGGCAGAGCGGGACCTGCTCCCTGCCTGCTGGTGCCAAGCTCTCCATGTCCTCACGCTTAGGTGCTGCTTCTAGGGAGGAGGTCATGCGTGCCGGTGATGGTGGGCAGGATCCCTGTCCAATGCCTGCTTTGGGGCTGGACCAGCTGCCTCTCTTCAGGCCGTTTCTGGTCCTAAACAGTGAGGGTGGTGCCCAGGCACCCCCCTGATGACAGGGGAGATGCCATGCTGACCACTGTTACCCCCACACAGCGGGAGTGCACATCTGTAACTCTGCCACTGTTGTCCAGGGTGACCACAATGGACATGGCCCAGATGTCCCAGGAGCTCCTGGGCTGGTCATGGCCGCATCCAAGGAGGGCCTCAAGGGCAGACCTGCTCTGGGGCATGAGCAGTATCTTCTGGGCACGAGTGTCTGGACCCTGTTAGGATGCTCTTCTGTCCCCAGGCTCAGGTTAGTGTAGAGGGTCCTGACAGGCCTGCAGCTTGGAGGGGCTGGTGTCTGCCCACTGGCTGACAGGAGGCCTCAGAGCTGGGATTTGTCCAACCCTGCTGGGCTTGCCACAGCCTGTGGTAGCCGATCTCCTTTTCTGACCATGTTGCCTGCAGAGCCCCCAGTCCCTGGTCCCCTGAGCTGTGCCCTCTCCCCTGCGGCACCCCACCCACCCTCTGCACATTGTTCCAGATGCTTCCTCAGGATGACAGGAGGTGGGGGGGCCCAGCAGCCCCAGGCCCTGGGTTTGGGGCTGGGCAGGGGGAGCAGGAGGGACCATGCTTCTCTGCAGCACTCTGCTCTGCTCTCTGCCAGTCTCCAGGGAGGGGCCAGCATGTTTTATCTCCCCACAACCAAGACCCATATCTCCAGATAAAGGACTATGGATGGGGGGTCCTGGAAAGCTGTTTGCAACTGATAACAGTCTGTCAGTGGCCACAGCGCAGGAGCCTGGAGGGGTGGTGCAGCCTGATTATAATAAAGTTGTGTGGTGCTGCGTGACTGGATTTGATTGTGGGGCTTCTGCGGAAGCCCCTCCCTGCCTCCTGCCTACAGCCCAGTGGTTCCTGCTCCTGCTCCTGCAGCCGGCCCCTCCGCTGCTTCCTCCTGCCAGGAACTGGTGATTCTGTTGGCGAACATCTGCTTGAGTTTCACAGTCACTTATTTTTTCTTTCCCGTCATCCTTTGTCTCCCCATTGAGGCCAGCAGCAAAGCACTTCTTAAAAAGACCTTTCGCTGGTGGCCTCAGCCCTGGGCCACGTCTGGACCTGCCTAGACCTTGATGCGGGTTGCAGTTGAGTTTGGCCTGGTGGCTCGGAGGTGCTGGGAGGTGCAGGGGTGACTGGGTCAGGCTGGGTCCTGTCCTCAGGGCCAGCAGGGACACTATCCCCTGCACACAGAGGTCTGGCCTTGAACCTGCAGGAGGAGGGCTGGGCTCCCCCTCAGCTGCCTTCCCTCAGAGGGGATCACAGGCTCCCCTGGGTGCCAGCCCGGCCAGCTGGACATGCAGAGTCCAGGGGCAGTGTTCATGGTACAGTGTTGCTTCTGGGGTGTTGGATAGGCCCAGGGGCTGTCACACAACCTCCATGTTCATCTCCCAGTCACTCTGCAGGCAGCTCTGGCCACAGTCCCCACTCACATATGGAAAAGAGGAAGCCCTGGGGTTAGTGACCTCTGGAGGACACACGCATGGAGGGCATGGGGATGTGCCCCGCACCTGTGAGCCCTGAGGCCTGAGCCCTTGTCTGTCCCCACTGCTCCCCTTGAGCACTCAGCTTGTTGACCATCTGCAGATGTTTTTGGAGTGTCCTCTCTGAGCCAGTGCTGGGGGTGCAGACGTGATGCATCAGGCTGGGTCCTGTCCTCAGTGAACTCCCTTTTAGTTGGGGACCCAGATGCAACCAGTAAGGAAGGTGGTTTCAGAACAGGCTAGGGACTATGGAAAGAGAACACCAGGGATATAGTGGCTTTTTTTTACTAGTGTGGCCAGGAAGAGCTGTCTGAGCACAGGATGTTTGGACTGACACTGGGCAAGCAGAAACCAGGTCCAGGAAGACAGGAGGGGAGATGGCTGGGCCAAAAGATATCAAGTGCAAAGGCCCTGTGGTCAGCATCCTCTGACAGGCTTGAGCATCAGCAAAGAGGCCAGTGAGGTCAGGGATGAGGTCATAGGAGCTTGCAAACTGGGAGCAGGCACTGAGAGGCCACTGGCAGGGCAGCCACTCTGTTGTCCAATGGCAGGTGATAGTAACTAGGCCTGTGGATGGGTAGTGGACACTTGTTTTTCTTAACAACTCAACACAGTGCAGGAGAGCATGTGTGTGTGTATGTATGCGTGTGTCAGTGTGGTTTTATTCCTGGCTGCAGGAGGGATGCGGAGGCAGGGCAGCTCTGTCACTGGCCCAGGCTGCGTGGATGATACACAGCAGAGATGGGCAGTACAGGCTCACAGCCTTGTGTTCCCGCGTGCATGTCCCATGGCTCTGCCCCTCCTGACCGCTGTCTCCAGACCCCTGTGGTCAGCAGATCTCTAAAGACTGCCATGTCCTCTTCTCATAGCATTTCAGGACCCTGGCACTCCAGGGGCAGGGATGTCATTGTGGGTGTGAAGGGTTAGGGCGTGGAAGTCTCTGGAACTAGCCAGCCTGTGCTGTTGTGGAAATGTTGTGGAAAGGCCCAGCACACGGGAACACGGCGTTCATCTCCAGCCAGCTGTTTTTTCCAGTGCCCCTTCCTGGGCAGGGCTGAGAGTGGCTGACCTGCCCAGGGATGGACCATTCCTGAGCACATTTCCTGAGGTGCCCACTGACCCAGCCTGCTCAACTCAGCTCGGCTCTCTCATTAAACCCAAACACCTGCAACCACCTGACCAGGCTCCTGGGCTGGGTTCAGGTGGAGTTGACTCTGCCTTGCTGAGAGCCCTGGGCTCCCCAGAGTGTCCATGGGAGGCTCCCACTCCTGGAATCTCAGCAGGCCCCTGGGACAGAGCAGGGAAGGTGATCAGTCTTTGCCAGAGATCTCTGAGCAAGAGGGAGGTGTCTGTTGCTGGTCGGTTAACCAGCTCCTGCATGGCACAAAAGCCTCGTGCTGTTGAATTAAGTTGCCAAGATTGAAAAACTGGGTTTTCCCGTGTAAAGTTGGGTATTACGCTTCTTTTCAAAACTCTGAACTGGCCATACCGAGGGGGCAGAAACTGGCTTTGCCGAGGAGAGGCTACCCCTTGCACTGACCATGAACATTCTGGGGCGCCATCGTCCCCATGCCTCTCCCCTCTATAAGTTTCTTTCAGTCTTCTGGGAACCTGTCTTGCCTTCCTGAAGCTGCTTGGCATCTAGTGTTGGGATGCTGGAATGTTCCTGAGGCCACCCATTTGTGTTTGTGATGTGATCTCTGTGGTTGTGGATGAGGCCAGGTAGCCAAGGCACCCAGCTGAGGTCCTGGCATGTGGCAGGAGATCTACTGCCCATTCTTTCTTTGGCCTTCAACCTCTGACATGTGGGATGACCAGGAGACCCAGAGGGTCTTCCCGCTGACAGTCTTGACTTTCACTTTGGTTGAAGTTCTCCTCCAGGACTTGGAGTCTGACCTGCTATGTCTTTAGCATGCTGTTTCCTCCTCTCTCCTTTGAAATTGGGTTTCTGTGCATCAATGCCCACACTTGCAGTCCCTTGCTGGGTTTGTTGTTTGTTTCTTGGGTGGGGAGGAGCCTGCATATAGATTTCCTCCTTGTGGCCTAGGACCCAGGAAGCTGGAGGACTGGAGGTATCCTTTGGGTCCTGGGAGGGATCCAGCTCAGTCACTAGCTGTTTCTGTGAGGCTTGAAAGGCTTGTTCAGTGGCTAAGCAGTTGACACCTAATCAGGACTGGAAAGATTCAGGTCACAAATGAGAGGCAGGGAACAGGGCTCCGGAGCTTGGCGTGACTCTGCAGGGCAGGTATGAAGACCCAGAAGCCCCCATAGACCCAACACAGTTGGGAGCTGTTGTAGGGAAGCATGCTGGGGAGAAACCAGTGGGCTCCTCTTGGGCCGCAGGACCTCGGGAGCTTCTGCCAGCCTGGGGGGCAGGGCTGCAGTCTGGGGCAGGGTGGCCACCTGCTCAGCACCAAGGTGGGTTGGGGTGAGGAATCCCCTCCCTGTGGCTGTCCCCCTGGGGCTATGGGATAGCTGTTGAGCCTTTCCAGGGGAAAGGGCTTGTCCCCAGGCCCAGCTCTCGGGACTTGGTGAAACTGGGGAGGTTGAGCCAAACTGAGCGCATTTCCCTAAAGTAGGGTTTCTCCAGTGGTCCTGAGGCTGAGGCATCCGCCACCCTCGCTGGGGCAGACACCCACACTGGGTCCTGGCCAACCACCTGTGGCCCTGCCCCTTCTGTCCAGTGTGCCCGTGGGCACCGCCACTAACTGGCAAGGCCACGTTCCCCTTCCCTATCTCTGGAACCTGTTCCTTCAGAGGAGGGGAGGTGCAGGGGCAGTAGTGACAGGTACTAGTGATCCACCTGGGTCTGCTGCTGTGGAAGCGCCCATGGCCCCTGCCCTCTGTTCTCATGGCTGCATGTGCATGTGTGCTTTCCCCACTCAAGCAGACTGACAGAAACTCACACCACCCTCCTCCACTTCACCTTCAGCTCCTGGGGTCCGTCAGCGCCCTTCAGCGTTCCTCAGCCCATTATTTCAGTGACGACCTACCTTCCCAGCCTCCGGTGGCCTTGCTGGTCTGTCTGTGACTCTGTGGTGGGTTTTCCCAGTTTCCACTATTACAAAATACTATGACTTCCTCGTGTATAGACAAAACCACTTTGACACACGTGCAAGTTCAAGGGGTATTTGAAATCCATATTCAAGGGATTTTAGAATGCTCTAAGTTTTCCCATTCTTTAATTTTTGCAAAACTCTAAGATGCATTTCAGTTTGAAAATTCACTAAGTGCTGTTTTTTAAGGAAAAATAACATTTTGCTTAGGTTCATGGTTCGAGAACATAGTTCCCATAATTTATTTTGAAGTTAAAATGAGTGTGGCCTAGTCCTATCTGGGGCTTGTAGGTTTGGATCTCTGTCATATTCTCTTTAAAACACTGCAGGATCTGGGTGTGGTGATGCATGTCTGGAATCCCAGAAGCTCAGGAGGCTGAGGCAGGAGGATCTTGAGTTCAATGCCAGCCTCAGCAAAAGGGAGGCGCTAGGCAACTCAGCGAGACATGGTTTCTAAATAAAATAAAAAATAGGGCTGGTGATGTGGCTTAGTGGGTAAGTGCCCCTGGGTTCAATCCCCAGTACAAAAAAATAAAATACAACAGGGGCAGACGGTGGGACTTTGTCTCTCTCCCTGGCTCTCGCTGCTGACACCTGCTGTCCCTCCTGACCATGCCACAGAGGCAGAGCCTCTTGGTACAGCGTTCCATGCTTTAGGCCCTGGCTTTAATGGGTAGATATTACTTAATGGGGTTGTTTGTTTTTGATGGGGTTAGTGGCTGATGGTGAGACCCCAGAAGGTGAGAAGCCAGCGGGGGAAGGAGCAGAAGCCCCCACAGTCAAGGGCAGAAGAAGAGGAGGAGGAGAACGAGGAGGAAGAGGAAGATGAGAACCTTCCAGGATGCACTCTGTTTATTAAAAATCTCAGCTTCAGCACCACAGAGAAGACCCTGAGGGAAGTGAGTATCCACCAGGAATGGGGGACGCTCCAGGCTGCGAGGTGGGCAGTGCGTCTGCTCTGGGTCTGGCACAGCTCAGGTGGTGACAGCCCGCCCTACCACACACCATCCCTGCTGTTGGGGGGTTCCGCATTCCAAATGTGCTTGAAAACAGTTCCCCAACTGCTTCTGTGGTGAGTAGCCCAGAAGTCAGTGCCACCACTGTGTGTGGCCTAATGGAGCCAGCAGGAGACTCGTCAGGGTGTCCCCACCTGGCACATCTGGATGGGGTGAGTCTGCACCTGTGGGAGGAGACCAGGAGGGGCAGGTTAGGGAGTTTCAGGCAGGGGTTTGGCTGATGCCTAGTGAGCATGGCAGCCCATGGACTGCAGGGCCAGGATGGGCGAGGGGCCCCTCCTGCTCAGAGAATGGGATCTGCAAGCTCCTTGCCTCCCCCAATGGGACTCCCCAACAGAGGTACTGCTTTCGGTGGATCGAGCACGGCACAGAACAGATGCTTACCTGATTTCCTGCTTAATGGATGAGTGACAGAGCTCACAACCGTGAACTTGTCCTTGAAGGGAGATGGCCAGAGGATGCAAATCTCTGATTCCCCTTCCTTTTAAAATGTCCCCTGAGATCTAAAATTCTACAGAGGGTTCAAGAGAAGAGGCATTGTCCACTGACCCTGCCTGTGTTCCATGACTGTCCCTAGGTAGGACAACCACAGCAGTGGAGAGGCCCAGACCCAAGCAGGCAGCATGGCCAGGGGCCCCCAGCACCTGGTGAAGCACTGATACCCATGTGACTTGGTTTTAGAGGTGCACCCTAGCAGTGTCTCAAAGGCAGGTGGCTCTGAACATGTCAGGACAGCCTCTGGTCCTGTGTTGTCCTTGTCACTTCTGGTGTGGTGTGGGATAACACTATTGGATCAGCATTTCCTGAAGTTGCACAAATGGCAACTCAAGGGTGTCCTCAGAATTGAAGGCCCTGGAGCTGGAAGGTTCAGCCAGGATCATCTAGTTCAGCTGGGAGATGGAGCTTCAGAGAGGTAGCCTCACTGTCCTGAGCTCACACAACCCATTAGAGCACTGTGGGGAAGCACACCCAGATCACAGGACCCTGTCCCATCACCTGAGTGTGGTGCAGAAGACATATTTGGGTAACCCTAAGTTGGCAGCTGGCGTTGAGCCAAGAGGTGGCACATAACTAGTGTTAACACGGTGTGATCTACTTTTGCCTGATTAGTTAATGTCTCCTCTGCACTAGTGGTCAACAGATATTCCTCATTCTTTCTTGATTGGTACCGAGGGGTGTGCTTCAATTGTGCTAATCCTAAGCTGATTGACTGCCTTAGGTATATAAGACACACACCTATAGGAAGCACCATTGTATAAGCAGCACCTCAGGTTGCAGATCACAGAATGCAAGATTAAGCCACACCTCTAGATCGCTGTTCGGAGGACTAAGCAGACACCTCTAGGTTGCGGGTTGATGATGGCAGATTGCAGAATGTAGGTTGCAGCTCGCAGAATGAAGATTGCAGGATGCAAGACTCTAAGAAGATACAGATCTCTGAAAGTGTAGCCTCTCCGATAAGCAAAGATTCTCCTTTAAGCAAAGCCTTTTCTTCCTCTCTCTCTTCTTCTAAAACTTCTTCTTTAAGCTAGGGAACAAACAAGCAAGAAAGCAGCACACTAAAGAGAAAGATAAGAGGAGTAGCTCAGTTTCCAGTCCACCTCTGATAAATACCTGTGCAATTGTTGCCGTAGGCGGTAACAATATCCGCGCGACTGTTACTGTGAGCAGCAACAATGTGGAGCTGTGATCAGGGGACAGTCCTCCCAGGCCTGGATCCTGGCCTCACTCCTTGCTAATGGGCAAGCCCTGCTGCCTTTCTGTGCCTCGGTTTCTCCGGCTGTCATAGAGGTGTGAGTGGAACTTTCCCATTGGGTTGTTTTGAAGGTTTATCTAGGACGAGTGAGGTCCTCCAGGTAGAGGGTCCCATGCCTGAAGCACGAGTCTGCCGCTGGTGTGTGTGAGGGTCTGCGCTCCTCCTGCTGACCATCGCTCACTTGGAGGACAGTACTGAGCACCTGTTTGTCTTTGGTACTGAAGAGAGGGCCAGAACCAGAGTCACGTGGAGTGTGCCTTAGCTGGGCTCTAAAGGGAGACAGGGGAAGGGACGGGAAACGTAGGGTGTAACTTACAGTTTTTTTAGGATTATTTTGGCTTTAAGCACAGAGGACAGTGACATGGTCAGTCCTGGGGTCAGTAGACTTCATGCCTCTGAACTGACCCCAGCTTCTGGGGTCTGCGGCAGACCTCTCAGCTGTTCCAAGGCCTAGTTCTTCCCTATGTAAGTGGAGCAAGAAAGCAGCCCAGCTGCCATTTTGAGAGGCCCTAGGGACTGGCAAGTTTACTTGGAACCGGCCATTGCTCACCACCTCCGAATGACCCAGGATCTCCATGGGCAGACATGGGAGGACAGCTTGGCAGGCTGCACAGTGGTTCAGAGCCTGGCTCAGCAGCCCAGGCCAGGCCCAGCATGTCCAGCTTTGTGACCCCAACTGCCAGCTCCTGAGCCCTGGCCTTCAGCTGCCCATCTGAGGGTGTCTCTGGGTCCCTAGGTGGGTGGATGGTGTGGGGCCTGGCACAGACCTGTGCATGGTGAGCACCCTCCTGAGGTCAGCTCTGCATGCCTCCTGCTTCCTGTGCCTGTGGCTGGACCCATGGTGACTGGAGAGGCTTCCACGCATATGGCGGATGTTCCCAGAAGTCGGGGGCTGCATGATCCTCTTTTCCAGTTGTTTTCCAAAGTGGGTGCCATGAGGAGCTGCTCTGTCTACAAGAAGAAGAACAAAGCAGGTAACCCATGGAGATCTTGGCTGGAAGGAAGTGGTTCCAGAAGAAATCATACCTGTGGGCAGGGAGGATGGCCAGGCTTGTCTGAAACAGCCCCTCCTCTCTCCTGGAGACTCCTGCTGCACAGTCAAAGAGGCCCATGTATCCTGGTCTGTCCAGAGACTCGCAGGCTTTCACATGATCCTGGAGCTGTGTACCAACTGGGTGGACAGGCTACCATGAGCACCCGGGGGCTCCCTCCTCCCCACTCCTTCCAGACACAGCAAGGACTGATTGTGGGCTTTCCTGCTTCAGTTCCAAGGAAATGATCCATACATAGAACTTCTAGATCATTCCACCATGTCATTAATCTTCACCTCCCTGGCCATTAGGTAGTGGGCAGGCAGAGACCACCTGGCCTCTCCCTTCAGCCCTGGGTCTTGTTCTGACCCTCCTGGCCTCCCCTCATTCATACCCTGCTTCCCTGCAGAACATGAGCAAGGGCATGTCCTTTGTCCTTTATCACAGCCACATACCCAATTCAGCAACCCTTTGATTCATGGACATGGGGGGGTGCAGCACGAGTCAAGAGTGACCACTGCAAATTCGCTCCCTAACTGGCCTGGACCACCAGGCAGTGAGCACCAGAAATGTGATCCCTGTCCTCAGGTACCTGCAGTAGCTGGGGGACATGTGAGCTGGTGGCTTCATTGCAGGACCAGGAGGGCTGTGGCAGGTTCTTCAAATCAGAGTGGGCCTAGAAGCAGGGAGGCTGAGCAGCCTGGTGGCAGAGGCCAAGGCAGGAGGTGCCCTGGAAAGGGAGGCAGTTTCCAGCTTAGGAAGTGGCTTTTATGCCCTGCAGGGGTTTGGACTGTGGTCTGGTGGGGAACCACCGAGGGTTTTAAGCAGATGCTTCTGTGTGAAGTTAGAGGTCCCTTGCCTCTGTCTGCTCAGACTGCCATGGCAGCAGTTAAACCAGGCCACGGGGACACTGCCCCTCTGGGAACCTGCCCTCTCCCCTACGAGCACTCAGCAGCACCTTGCCATCCCGTCTTCAGTGTTGGAAGCAGCTCTTGGGGTGTCCATTGTCCTTTTGGGAACCTGCCGTCTGGCCAGGCACTGGGGAGAGCTACGTGGTATCTGCTCAGCTAAGTGCAGCAGGATGGGGTCACACTCAGCCTGGGGCTGGTGTGAAGGACAGCTGGTCACAGGCAGCTGTGAAGCAGCAGGTCACACTGCTAACCCTTGAGGGGCACAAGGAGAGATGGTGGGCAGAGCTTGTGTAGAACTGGCACACGGGGGGCCAGCAGAGCTGGGTCCTTAGCACCAGCATGTGCCCCTCTCCTGCAGTCCCAGGTCAGCGTTTCCTGTGGGCCGATCCCATGTGCACAAAGGCTGGGAGTAGGTGCTGCTCTTGGCAGAGACCGGCCTCCCATGCATTATGGCCCTGCCGTGTCAGAGGCTGGATGAGCTCCTCTTTCCCAGGAGTATGTTTGACACTCAGGTGCAGACGCCACCAGCCCACCATCCACAGCCTTCTGCCCCCAAAGAAAAGCTCTCTGCTCAGAGAGCAAACTGACAGTCATCATGGGACAGGACTGCCTGCCCCCTCCACAGTTTTGAGCCATGTTTGGGCTGTTCACAAGGTTACCTAGCATGCCTGGCCCTGGATCCCTCAGCCTCTGGATAGAAACACAGTTGCAGGGCTCTGCAGGGGAGGCAGAGGTGCAGTTAGAGACCTTGTGATTTGGGGTGCCCTGTGGGACTCCCCAGCATTACCCCTTTACACCTGACACATACTGTCAGGAAGCAGCGTCCCTGGAGAGGCTGCTGTTGCTTTTTCCCTCTGACCTCCTGTTGCTTTGGAGTGGGGAACCAGGCGGAGCCAGGGCACCTTCACCTCCCTGTCAGAACTTTAGACCTGAAATCCAGGAGCCAAATCTGAGGGTCAGAAATGTCCCCAGAAGGCGGCCCTGGGTGCTTGCAATGCCACATTGAGGCAGGGCCATCCAGGTAGAGGCTCCTGCTGGAGAACAGTGGTCAGCCCCGAGTCAGTTGTCCCTCCCTCATGAAGGCGGTATCATCTTAGGAAGTTAATTATCACATCAGTAATCTGTTAATTAATAGTCAGTGAACCTCTGCAGCTGATTCGCTGGGGCAACTAGTCATAAATGGCAAGCCCTGAGCTGAGGCCATGTGGGGGCTGGAAAGGGAACTGGAAAGGATCCAAAGCCGAGCCCTGACTCACTCTGTGCTCTCTCTCACAGTGGGTCCCCTGTTCCAGGAGCGCTGCCTTCCATGGGGTTTGAATTCGTGGAGTACCAGAAGCCAGAGAAAGCACAGAAAGTCCTCAAGCAGCTGCAGGTAAGTGGGCTGTGAGCTAGGGTCCATTCTGTGGGCCCGTCGCCTCTGAAATTGGGGGCAACCCCTGATCTCCCATCCTGCTGGGCCTGTCCTTTCACCAGTTTTCCAGGGAACAATGCCAAAGCAATGAAGACCCTCTCAGCCCTCCACAGCACTTTCATTCACTTATTCCACCCACATGCTTGTGTCGTGGGCTTAGTTTGTGACAGCACTGTGGTAGGCCTGTGGAGACCCTTCCTCTTTCTGGTGTGGAGACAGCCAGTGGAGCCATGAATTAACACAAGACAAGATCATGCCGAATGCTCAGTCACATGACTTCAGAAGTGGGGCTGCCTTGGGCTGAGTGGGCTAAGGGGAGCCCCTGAGGAGCAGATGGTTGAGCCTACCCCTGCCTACACGAAGTCACCTGCACAGGGACCTGGAAAGCTGTCCAGGAGCAGAGGATGGCATTTGTAAAGGGCCTGTGTCAGGGACTCCAAAGAGTTGGGGAAATAAGCCCCCTAATGCAGCTGGCAGAGCAGTGTGTGGTGGGCATCAGGGGAGCTGGAGGTGTTTAAGACCAGATTTGCAGATCACTTAAAATACTGGATGTCAGCCTGAAGGCTGGGCGAGACTGTTGGTGGTATGGGAGCACATGGGGAAGGGTCTCATTTGTGCTTCAGGACAGTTTCCAGCCCCTGTGTGGAGATGAGATGGGAGGAGGGTGGGAAAGAAACCCTCAGTGGCCAGGGAACAGTAGCTTGGGCCAGGGATGTACAGGAAACATGGCGGGAGGGACTGGAGAGTGTTTGAATGTAGATTGAACGTCCTGTGCAGATGGAGGAGACAGCCTTCCTGCTGAGCCCTAAGTCCAAGAATAAATGGGACCCTTAGCAAAAGAAGGGAGCCATCACCATAGGAAGCACATGGCCAGGGGTTCTGTACCCACCCCGGGGAGCCAACCTCACTGGCAATGACCACATCTCCCTTACTGAGGCCCATATGCCAGGCCCTGCCAGGGCAGGGAAGAGGGAAGAGCACTTCCTGGTCTTTGGTTAGACACTGGAACTCCCACTGTGTCACCAGCACTGTGCGCTGTCAGACAGACGCAGCTCCTCAGACACTGTGGTCATCTACCTCTTCCACTTAGGTCAAGGTTCAGTTCAACTCCTTTGCACAGACAGCACACTGCTCAACCCCAGCTGTGCACACATGCATGCCCGTGGCCACGAAGGATTGCTTATGCAGTGTCACCTGGCTGTATTTTCAGGGAGGTTGGATGGACTTTTGAGGTATTTCACTCAGACGCCAGCTACACCCCCAGGGACAACTGCTTTAGGTGCAGGGCACTGGGCTAGGGACTTTGGGCCCTGCAGACTAGATAACAAACTCTCTCTGCAAGCCACACCAAAGGGTCCCTGAACCTTAAGATGCTTTTAAGCTGTGGCTGAGTCTGAACACTGAATGCTGTAAAGGTCAAGGCTACTGCAGTGTTCAGGGAGCATTTGGAGGCTGGGTCTCTGTGTCCTCTGGATGCTGCCTGGCTCTCACCCTGCCATCTTGGGGAAGGACCTTACGTGTGTGCCCTCCTGACCCCTCAGCACGGCCTCTGTGAGCTCGGCCTCTGTGAGCTTGGCTTTCGTGATAATGTCTCTGTGAGCTTGGTGTCTGTGAGCACTGCCTATGTGAGAAAGCCCTCTGTTCCTAGGCCTCTGTGAGCTAGGCCTCTATGAACATGGCCCCTGTGAGCTCGGACTCTGTGGCCAAGATCTATGTGAGCAAGGTCTCTGTGAGAAAGGCCTCTGTGAGCACAGCCTCTGTGAGAAAGGCCTCTTTGGGCACGGCCTGTGTGAGAAAGACCCTGTGAATCGGGCTCTGTGAACATGGCCTCTGTGACCATGGCCTCTGTGAGCAAGATCTCTGTGAGCGCATCCTGTGTGAGGAAGGCATTTGTGAGTTCGGCACCTGTGAGGTCAGACTCTGTGAGCTTTGTCCTCTGTGAGTACAGCCTCTTTGAGCTCAGCCTCTGTCAGCACCACCTATGTGAGCAAGGCCTCTGTGAGCAGGACTCTGAGCATGGCCTCTGTGAGCAAGGCCTCAGTGAGCAGGATTCTGAGCATGGCCTCTGTGAGCAAGGCCTCAGTGAGCAGGACTCTGAGCATGGCCTCTTGAACTTGGCCTCTATGTGCACGGCCTCTGTGAGAATGGCCTCTTTGAGCTCTTCCTCTGTAAGCACTGTGTATGTGAGCAAGCCCTGTGTTCCTAGGCCTCTGTGAGCAAGGTCTCTGTGAGAAAGGCCTCTGTGAGCACAGCCTCTGTGAGCAATGCCTCTGTGAGCATGGCCTGTGTGACCATGGCCTCTGTGAGCAAGGACGTTGTGAGCACAGCCTGTGTGAGGAAGGCATCTCTTAGTTCGGCCCCTGTGAGGTCAGATTCTGTGAGCTGGTCCTCTGTGAGTACAGCCTCTTTGAGCTCCACCTATGTGAGCACGGACTCTGTGAGCAAGGCCTCTGTGAGCAGGTATCTGTGAGCAGGACTCTGTGAGCATGGCCTCTGTGAGAATGGCCTCTGTGAGAATGGCCTCTGCAAGCAAGCCCTCTGTGAGGAAGGCCTGTGTGAGTGCAGCCTCCATGAGCAAGGCCTCTATCAGAAGGGCCTTTGTGAGCATGGCCTCTGTGAGCTCAGCCACTGTTAGTACAAACTCTGTGAGCACGGAGTCCATAGCATAGCCTCTGTGAGCTCGTCCTCTGTGAGCACAGTCCGTCTCAACAGGATTCCTGTCACTTGGTCTCTGGGAGCATGGCCTCTGTGAGTAAGGTCTTTGTGAGCTTGGCCTCTATGAGCACAGCCTCTGTGAGCATGGCCTCTGTGAGAACTGCCTCTGTGAGCACATCCTGTGTGAGAATGGCCTCTGAATTCATCCTCTGTGAGCACGGCCCCTCTGAGCTCAGCCTCAGTGAGCACCATCTGTGTGAGTAAGGCCTCTGTGAGCATGGGCTCTGTGAGAACTGCCTCTGAGCACATCCTGTGTGAGAACGGCCTCTGTGAGCTGAAAATGTACAATGCGCCCCAGTCCCACCCTGCTCTGTCCCACACTGGGCATGCAGTACAGTTGCTCCCCTAGAGCATGAAGCCAGGGAACCAAGCCCACAGAAGCACACTAGGGGTGCTGGGGTCCTATGGCCATGTCTGGAGGCCTCTGTTGATGGAGGCATGAAGCAGTCGAAGACCAAGCCCTGGTGCTGGCTCTGGACCATCCTTAATTAGTGCTGACTGCCCTTGGCAGGGGTGCACCCCTCTCTATTGGACCCCAGCCCCTGCCAGGACCTGGACCTATGGCAGGCCTGATCTGGGCCCAGTTGGGGCCAGGTGGGAAATGGGAGATCAGATGGGCAGGTGAAGAAGAGAGGAGGAGGGTTGGCCAGTTCGCCTGCCCAGAGAAGACGAGTCCTGCCAGGAACACGGAGCCCCAGAACTGCTGGTCAGGGAGGCACAGAGCGTGCCCGACACTGGTGCAGTGAGCAGGCGTCACCAGGGACCTTGGGGAGTGCCTGTCATGGGCCCAGCTGCGGCTGGCATCTCTGTCCCTCACAGTCCTGAGCTGCACCCTCTACATGGGTGAAAGAAGAGGCTGGGCCTCTGGAAAACACTGAGTTTGTACTGAGATCAGAAATGATGTATGCACAGTGATGGCCTGGGGAGATGCCCTGCCAGATCCCAGTGGTGCTGGGGAAATCAGCACTGACCTCACTGATGGGGAGCAATAGCCACACAGTCACTCCCACCTGTGAGCATGTGAGCTCTCTACCAGGGAAGGTGGAAAGACCTGTGTTCACCAACACTGGGATATGCCAGGGGTCTCAGGGCAGGACCTCAGCCTCAGCTCAGTTGAAGCCATCTGGGCACTGCCTTGGGCTTCTGCTGGTTCAGTGGAGGGGCCCAGCAAGTTCTGGCAGGTGCTCTGCCCCTCTCTGTAGCTCCTGCCTGCCCACGGGCACTAGGACTCCTGTGGCCCCACTGCCCAGACACCTCCCCTCTGCGTGGTCTCCCCCTCTGTGTCTATGCATCTTAACACTATTCAGCCCTCATCAAAGCACACCCCGCCTGACACTCGCTGACCACCCTCTGTGGGCTGCTTTGCTAGGTAGGATCTCAGGCCTCATTCTGAGGAGTGAGTTTTAACAGATACAGGTGAACAGACAGGTGGAGGCCTAGGTGTCCAGCACCACACCTACAAGGTCAGCTGGGAGGGGAAAGCTTCCTCTGCACTTGGCTCTCAAACCGAGCCACCTCTCAGATTGTCCCTTGTCCGGATGCTTTTGTGTGGCCTCTGTTATGTTCTTTGTTCAGACTATGTTAGACATGACTACTTTACTTAGAAGAGGAACTGCAGTGTGGCTCTAAGACAAAGTTCATTTTTAAAAGATGACATGGAGATCACAACGTCTGTGAATTTGAGTTCTGCCTTTTTCACTTAGCATTATGCCATGAGCATGTCCCCATGTCATTATATGCTTTACTACAGGGACTTTGGATTTATACACAGACCCTTTATGTAAATGTAGTCACTATTTTTAAATCGACTCACTTAAAACCACTGTCTTGATGAACACTCCATTGTTTCCCCCAGGTTTCATATTAAAACTTACAATTCACATTCTTGGTTGTCCAAATCTTAGTATGTGTCTGTTTGATTGTTTCCTCAGGAGAAAAATCAGGAGTAGTAATTGCTGATCCAAAAGAGGTAAAGGTCTAGGACACGCCTGAGACATGGAAGATCAGCTCTTCTGAGATTTCACACAAAAGGACACACTCATCAGAGAGGTATGGAAATGATGCTTAATTCCTAGCAACAGCTGACAACCTGAGTGTTTTGTTTTGTTTTGTTTTTGAAAATCTGCTTTTTTGATCATTTAAAGAATGGCACCTGGTTTAGGTTGTGTTCTCTTGGCAGTTGGTGAGGTTGAACAGTTCTCATACGGTGACGGGCTGCTTATTAGTATTTTGTGAATTGCCTATTTGTATCCATAGTCCTTTCTTCCATGGAGATACCTTTTTTCTATTGATTTGCAAGTACTCTTTACATATTGTGATAATTAACAGCCTTTGGATACTGCATGTTTTAAGTATTTTCCACAATTTATCATTTTCTCTTATTTTTTAACATGAAAATTGTATGGTAATTTTAGGTTGCCAAATTCATCAAATTTTTCCTTAGTGTTTCTATGTTGATATCATGTTTACAGAAATCTGTCTCCACACCAGATATGTATGTATAAAATATTCTTTCCTTAGTTTCTTATGACTTTGCTGTTGTAGTAATGCATCTGGAGTTTATAGATATGTGTCCAATGTATTTATCTGTTTACATTTGAGCAGTTATTCTGGTTCAATCTGTCTCCACTGATTTAAGTGGCATGTGGCCTTACACTAAAGGGCAGCATAGTCTGCTTTCTCTTTGCCTGCTCCGTTGAACTCTGCCTTGTCTCTGGCACTGAATTAGTCTTCCTGTTTCCTTTCCCATGTGAACTTCCACATCCCGCTTCGTATACATTAGTGAAGTTCACAAAACTATGCAGGAAGATTTTTTTGTGTGTGGGAATTTCATTTTGTTTGCTAGTCCATTTGGGGTGAACTGACATCCTTACAGTATATGTTGGGTTGTTCATCTAAGAATAGAATGTGCTTTTATTTCATTTGTTTCCTCAGTAAACATATTGCTGGATAAAGTGTATTTTTCATCATGTTTATTGACTTTTATTTTTATGTCATGTGGTTATTCTGAACAGCTTTTAAATTATTGCTGATGTATAGAAATTCATTATATTCATAATAGTATTATTTTGCTGCTGACTGTCTACCTTGTCACCACAGTTCACATTTCTTGGCTCTTTGTGATTTGCTGTTTGAAAGAGGGGCAGAGGAGAAAACCTTCGTGTTGAAAATAACAACAGTTGTGGCACTTCTTTCCAACTCCTCGGGTTCCAGATGAGGATGGGTGACAGGAATGAGGGGTCAATGCTGACTTTGCTCTTCACAAGGTGCCCACAAAGCTAGAGAAGCACTGGCCACTGATTCTCCATCTGGGACACAGGTCCCTTGTGAAGTTTGGTGGTTTGGGGTACCAGGACTGAACCAGGGGGTGCTCTACCACTGAGCCACATCCCCGGCCCTTTGATTTTGAGGCAGGGTCTCCCTGAACTTGCAATCCTCTTGCCTCAGCCTCCCAAGTTGGTGGGATTGCAGGCATGTGCCACTGCACCCAGTCCTGGTAAAGTTTTAAATACATATTTGGTTTCTGTCCATCTCCACTGGACTTTCCAACCATGGCTCTCTAGTACTCCTCGACATTCTTCTCGCCTTTCTCTATCTTTAAATGCATATTTATTTTCACTCTAGGCTTGAAATGGGTAAATTTGAAGTCTAGTTTCTCTGGTGGCCGTACTTGGTGTTTCTAAGATCTGAGCTCTGCTGGAGTTCTCTGCCAACATCAGGACTAGCTCTCACTGTGCAAGACCAGGGAGGACCGTCCTTCCTCACTGGAAATGCTCTAGAACATGTCAAGTGAGGTCTGGGGCTTTACAGCAGTAAAGAACCAGTGGGGGTTCCTTGGCGTCGGGGAAGCTTCTCAGTAAGTGGTGAAACTGCGTGTACAGTTGCACACCTGTGCCAGGAGCACCCCTGCTGTGTTCCTCAGTCAGGTCCTGTGGGTTCGTGGTGGCACTCTGTGACTGTTTAGAAAGGTCTTGCTGTCTTTATGAGTGCTTCATGTCTGGCACAGGGTCCTGCACCAAAGGCTGCACCCACACTCACCTCCTCAGAGCTGGGTCCATGCGTCTCAGGCTTTGGTTCATGTGCCTCAGTGACAGTCTGGGGACCCTCTGTTTCGGCTGACATGCAGTTTACCCTGAATGCTCCAGCACCTGCCAGGGACCCATGCTGCATGAGTCTCACAGGGCTTCTGGCACCGTGGGAGCTCTCTGCACTTTCTGCTCTTAACAAGTCTCACCGAGCTTCTCTCTGAATTGCCCTGGCCTTCAGTAGGCTCCAGGAAGGGATCCCAGGTCTTCAGTAAGCTTTCCTACTACCAGTGGGCTCTGCTTGCTTCCGTGAAGACCTCAGTCCCCAGCTTGCTTTGTGGTTTCTCTGAATCCTCCCATATCCCATCTTCCTGTTCCCTGCCAGTCCTTACCCAGGTATCTTCTGGCAGTCTTCCTCTTTACCCCATCCAGCCCCTCTCTTGGTTCCCTGCAGCCTGTGTTCTGAGAATTCTCACTGAAAACATGAACAAAATGCTTTCAGATTTCTTCAGCCTTCCACAGAGGGTGCTGTTCCTCTGAACTCTGTTCTTCACACCTGATAAGACCTGACCCTTTGCCTGTGTGACTGTGTAGCTCCGCCACCTCTGCTGGGTTCTCCTCTCACTGCATATCCTGGTCAGGAAGGGTAGCCAGCAGTGCCCTTGCCACTTGCTGTGGGGTCTGTGGCCAGGTGTTACACACTGTCCCTGGCAGGTGTCCAGCTGGCTGGATCTGTGGCACGTATGAGACTGGCCTGCTGCTCTCTAAGTACAGTCCTGGATACATTGGAAAGTCATCTGTCCCTCTTCCCTTTCCTAAAATGATGTGGGAACCACTCAACCACTGGAGCCTGGGCTCTGCCCACCACCTTCTACTGCTGACCAGTCCACGGTTGGGTCAGGGAGCCTGGGAGGGGTGCAGAAAGAGACCAGGAGAAACTGCTTCTGAGAAGGTTCCAGGGCAGCAGGTGTCAGGTGGCAGGGGAGGGCTCTTGAGGGTCTTCCCAGGGCACTGCTGACCTTCCACACCTCAGTACTCTGCTGCATGCCAGCCCCCATCTTTATTTACGCTGGGCCAGTAAATCATGAGTGCTTGCTTCTTGGCTTGGTCAGCAGTGACCCCAAGGATGGGAGGAGCCAAGTGATTCCCAGCCCCCATTGTCTCCTCAGCCCTCACAGTGATTCTGATGCCCACAGATGTGGCGTCTCCTGTGGGCCACAATATAACCCCTTTTCTGTTTTTCTCTCCTTTACTAATTACTCTTCAGGCAGAAGTTTTCAGCTGGTACAGGAGAATAAACTCTCTGAAATAAGGTGGCATGTGCCTCTGGAATACCCCTTGGTTTTAGCAGAGAAAACAGCAACTCCAATCGTGGCCTTGCTGGCTCAGGGTGGAAGGGTAACTCTGATTTGACTCCAGGTCTCCTCGGTGTCTCTATGGCCATATAGCTGTTACCTGCAGTCCTCTTGTCCATCCAAGGTCCCATCCTGGGCTTGGTCATCTTGAACCTCAGAGGCAGCCTATTTTTCAAAGGGAGTTTGTTCCTAGCCCCCTGGGAGCTCCTGTGCTCTGCTGGCCCACCTGCCCCAGGCCGGCTGCCTCCTGGCCATGGGCAGCTGTGGTCCACAGCTCTGCCCTGGCCCCAGGGCGTGACTCAGCCCCTGGCTGCACCTGCACACTCTCCACCAGCCCTCCCTGGCCAGGCCCTGCAGCCTCTACTCAGCCCGCCTCTCCCCTGGCCCTTGCTCCCAGATGCTCACGACTCAGCCTGAGCACTCGAGCTTTGCCTCAGGCTACGACAAGCCAAGCGGAGATGAGCTCCCTGAGGTGGAGGCCAGCAGAGGAGGGAAAGGAACAGGACATGGAGGTCACCGCGAAAGGGTGTGCTGGGGCGTCTCCACACCTGGACGGCCCACACCATCACAGGCATGGCGTCACTCTCACCTCCCAAAGCCATACGACAGTCACTTCCTGGGGTCCGCTTTTGTGTGTATGCTGCCTGTCTTTTTGAGGGGGAAGTCATTACAGCAGGAGAACAAGTGGCCATGGTCAGGTCCTCCTCTTTGAGGAGGCATCTGGGGCTGCTGTGCAGCAGATGAGGGAACACGAGGAGGCTGCAGCCTGAGAGAAGAGATGGGAGGTGACTTCCTGAGGAGAGTGAAAGATGGCAGTTTGAGGCCAACCCAGCAGAAGTGGGAGTATGAAGGCGTGAACTGTCCTGGATGGGGCTTGGCAGGGCCCTGCTCAACAGGAAGTCACTCCCTCCTGAGCCCTGGGATCTGGCCCTCAGGTGGAGCCTGACCTTCGTGACATGCCACGCTGCAGTGCCCTCTGGGGATCCACCTTGCATTGCTAGAGGGATCCAGAGGCAAACCTGAGCTCAGGCGCCCATTCCAGTGGTGTCTGATGGAGCAACCAGAGGACTGGATCAGAGAAGGTACTCCAGCCAGTGGAGTAAGAAGAGCTCTGCCCACGGGCCTCTGTGAAGAGAAGGGCCCGAGGACAGGGGAAGCTCCCTGGCCTCAGCAGCAGCCTCTCCACTGCCCATAGGGCTTCTGACCACCAAGTGGCCAGTGATCCCTCCTCCCTGTGTCCCTGGCAGCTCTGACAGTGCCCCAGGTCCTGTGCTGGATCTCCACCCTCCCAAAGCACAGTGTCTGGGTGGTGGGGATGGTGGGGCCCCGTGGGGCCTGTCAGTCACTGAACACAGAGCCCCAAGCAGGCTCTCCCTGCTCCTGGAGCCCACGCACCTTGCTGCCTTCTCGATCCCATGTCTGCAGGCCCCTCCATGGGGTTCCTCTTCCCCGTGCAAGCGCACACAGTGTGGCCCTAGCCCAGCCCCACCATGTCCTGGGCCCAGGACGAATGTCTTCTATGCCCATAGCACCCTGGGTTCCCGAGGCCCTGCTCCTGAAAGAGGCCTCTGTGTTGCTCCCAGCCACTCTGGAAGGTCGTCCACCTCTGTGTCACAGACCCACTCTCCCCTTGGAGTGTGGTTGGGCCTCAGGGAGGTGTGAACTCTATCAGAGATCAGAGAGGTGACCAAGTTGCATTTGTCCCCAGGACTGACTGCCCCTTTGTAAAGCCAGGTCTTGCTTTTGAGAGGCAGGGTCTGTCCTGCCTCCGCATGTTGGCTGGCCTTAGCCTCCTTTGACCAATTGAATTTCATGCGGTGACATTGCAGCTCCTGGCTGTGCCCTGACAGGCTCCATGTCACCGCCTCTGTGCCCTGGGTGTGTGGCCCTAGGGCACTGCTCCAAAGCTGGACTGGCTGCTGGGGGCTGAGCCCCACGTGGAGAATGACAAAGCAGCTCAGCTGACAGCCGGCATCAGGCAGCAGCCTCTAGACCCAGGAAGAGGGGCTGCACAGGGGCCCAGGCAGGACAGCAGAGACTCGCCAGCCAGCCTGGTGAAATATTACATCCTTAAGTGGCTGGTTTGTGGGTGGGTTGTTGTGTAGTGGCACCTGACTGGCAGAGGTGTGGAGACTCTGAGCGGAGGCAATGCCATGGAGGCCTGAGCTACTGGTGCTCCATGGTGCAGTGACGTCTGGACCTTCCAGTGGTTTCTCTCCCACCATCTCCTCCACAGCCCTGTGAAAGCATATGGGGCTCGGCAGCACATGTCTCAGGCACAAGGTGACTGAGGAGGGGCCACCAACATCCCAGCCTGGAGTCTTCTTGCAGAAGACAGAGACTACAGAGCTCAGGGCAAACAGCACAACAAGCTGCCTTCACCATGCAGAGCTGAGGGCAAGGGATGCCCATGCCCTGGTGTGGAGAGTTTCTGGCGCAGGTGCCCTTGGAGTCACCTCTGCACTCAGAAGCATTCAGGCCTCTCAAGCCCATAAATCATTGGTTAGACTATCAGCCGACAAAGGGCGCGTAGGCTCAGTGGTGTTCAGCAGAAGCTGGGAGAGCCTTCCCCACTAGGACTGGGAGGCAAAGGGAGAGGAGGCCTCAGGAGTTCAGGCCCTCACAGAGCAGTTGATTTGTTCTGCTCAGTCAGCTCCGTGATATTAAAATGTAAATAAGTTTGTGTGTGTTTGAAGACGCATCTGAACACACTCATTGACCTTTTCCAGAAGTGTATTTGCATTTTGAGCCAAGGCTGTGCCTGACCCACCCTAAAGATTGAGAGGAGCCCAGTGGGTGAGCTGAGGACAGACAGGCCCTGAGTGAGCCCAGGCCTCAAGGGCAGAGGAGGTCAGGACCTGACCCTGCCTTGTGAACGTGTGGGGGGTGGGTGTGGCCAGAGACAGATGTGTGGGCTGTCTCAGCAGCACAGGAATGTCCTGCTTGAAGAAGAGGGACTCAGGTGCTTGGAGCTGGGTGGGAGCTGATGTGCTGTGGGTGTTCCACTGTGCTGGCTGCTTCTGGGGACATGTAGACAGAGAAGGAAAGGGACTGAAGCTCTAGCCTTGTCCATAAGCCCCATGAGCAAAGTGCTCTGATTGGAAGGATGGCTTCTCCTGGGAAGCCTCCTTGGGTTGGGGTGTGGGTGCTCTTCCAGGGGCAGCTGGTGCACTGTGGCAGGTTTGATGGGCAACACCCAAGTCCTTTCCATCTTCTGCTCTGCTGTCTTCACAAGCTTGCTCCCAAGGGCACCAGGATGTCTCCCTTCTGGCACCTGGAGATTGGAGAACAGGGAGGAGTCGAAGCCCTTCTGCATTTCCTGGCTCCTTCTCTGTGCAAGGCCCCAGTGCAGCTGCAGGAGATGCAGTTGGAACAGAATGGGTGCAGCCCTTCCCTCATATAGCTGATTGTCTGAGTGCGTTAGGCCCACTTTTCTCTTGCTTTTTCTCTACCCAATTTCCAGTTGTGATTTTCATACCCAGCCAAACTCTAAGTCAAGATGGGCATAAAGTTCAGTGTATACTCCTCCTGATATCTATTCCAACTGTCTTCTCTGCCCAGAACTAAACCCCTCAGCCTCCCACCTACCTTGCCTCTTGTCTTTATTGCCTGCACCATACTACCAGCAGGATGGCTCTGGTAACTAAGATGGCACTGTGGTTCCATGTGCAGTCACTTTCCCAGTCTTAGTGGATGGGGTCCAGATTCCTGAGAATAGAATCCAAGATCCTCTGGAGGGCCTCTGTCCAGCCCCACAGCCCTGGCCCTCACAACCTTTTCTCACCTCCACACACACACTCTCCCACTCCCATAAAAACCCCTTTCCACACCACATTGCTCCTTCTTGCTGTCTTGAGTGGCATCCCTCTCTCACTTACTTGGTAAACTCCAATTAATTCTATACTTCAATTCTTATAAAATATTTAGTGTGCGTATAGTTCAAGTGTGAATTCACTCTCCTCCAGAACTTGTGCCAAGCACAGGACTCCCTGCCTCCTTGCTCCCATTTACCCTCCTCAGACACAATCATTTTCAACTTCTTATTCTTAGGTACTTATCTCCATGTGTCTAAATGAAAGTGTCTAGATTGCTCCTTCTTGGAGTCTTTAGCCCCAACTTGCTGAACACCTTCATGAAGATGTGAACCAGCTTGCTCTTGGTCTGCATGTCCTCCTGACGTGGTGGTGCCGACTCTCTGAAGCTCCTTCTACCAGCTGGACCTACATGGGTGTTGAGCATGGGCACTGTGCACTGTGCCACGACTGCTTTCCCTCTGCTGGCTGCCCAGGGCTCCCTGGAGTTCACAGCTGTCCTCGTATACCCTCATTTTCTATGTACTTACAACTAATTACAGCCTGACTCTTCTCTACTTTTCTAATGCTCTGAATTACAGGTCAACTCCTGGAATCTCTCCAGTACCTTTTGGGGGTTGGAGAGCCTCCTGGCCTCACCCATCATTGTGGTCTGAGGATTTCTTTGCCTCTCTCTTTTTTCCTTGGCCGCATTTTCCCTTTTTCCCGATTCACCTCTTTTTTTTGGAGGGCTCCCTACAGTAGCTTTCTGATAAGTTATATATTTGAGGTAAATTTTTTGAAGAATCTGGTATGTCTGAAAATAATCCTGATTTTACCTCATTTTTGTTTGCTATTTTGGATATATACAGAAGTCCAACAGGAAACACTTGCATCCAGTAAATGAAGTCCTCCAGTTTCCTGGGTTGCTGTGGAGAAAGCTCTGGTCCTCTGGTCCTCTGTATGCGACCTTGCTTCTTTTCTATCACGTTCTGGACTCCACAGTGCAGTGTACTGATGTGGATCTACAATCATCCCTATCCTGGGCACTTGACTTCTTCAATCTGAAAACTCATGTCCTAGAAATTTTCTGAAATTAGTGACTATTTTTTCTTCTGTTTCCTCTCACCTCCTTCTAGAATTGCTATTATTAGGATATTGGTCCTTCTCAACTAATACTGTAATATTATCTTTCCCTTCTTTTTATATTTATAAGTTCTTGTCTTTAATTCTATTATTTTTATAGAAAAATAAATCTATTTCTTTGAGGTTTTGCTCTGCCTTCTAAGAGGTTTACTCTACTTTGTTGTCCAATGCTCTGAACTTCTCATTTCTGCCATCATATAGTAAATTTGTTTGTTCTCTGAGTGATTTCATTTTGTGGCCTTCTATTCTTATTTCTTGGATATAACATCATCTCTTGTTTCTTTAAAGACATTAGTGATGGCTTCCATAGAGTTTGTTTCTTGTGTGATCTCTGATTTATCTGGATACATGTTTTGCTGTGTTTGTTACCCTCTCTTCATGTCATGCTGCAACCTGTGCTCATGTGTCTGATGACAGTTGACTTTAGCTCATGAGTGAGCAGGAAGTATGGCAAGGTCAGTGGAAACTCCAGGCATGTTGGGGGGTTCCTTACTTGCAGGGCTTTCTGTGAGGAGGCTCGCTGTTCCTGCAAGTTGGGGATTTTCATATCGGTATCTTTAGGCCTGTGTATTTGCCCAGTTGGATTGTTCCTCTTCTTGGCTGGACTCATAAGGCCTGACAGCGCCTGTCCCAAGGGCCAAGCAAGCAAGGAGCTGAACAAGCGCATGGTGCTGCAGCCTCCTGCTTCACTCTCTCGCAGGGCCACATCCTGGCCTTCTGCTGGGAAGGGAAGAGTATCTGCTGGCCTGCCTATGTAGGGCCTCCAGGCATCTGACCACACTGAGGAGAGACTCTGGCACAGCCTGCCTCTTTATCCCCACCCGTTCCCAGCTCCCACAGCCCTGGCTCCGACTGCCACTGAGCTGTTCTGCCCAGCCACAGCAGGCTCTCCTGGGCTTCCCAGCTGGCAGAGCCTCTGCCACCCCAGCCCTTCCATATGTGTCCAACCCTCCAGCTCCTTTACAGTTGCTAAGCTCTGTCGTCAGCCCTCTTCTTCACCCTGGGGTGGGTGTGGACCTATCAAAGAAGCCCTGTACTGTCTGTGGGGGGCTCAGAGCAGGATCCATCTGCCAGCCTAAAGGTTCAAAACACAAACTGGCCCTCCTCTGCTCAACCGCCTTGGTCCTGCAGATGGAAACACATGTGCACATGAGTGTGTGTGTGTGTGTATTAAAATACATAGCACTCAATAAGATTAATTCTTTCAGAATACTGATCCCAATCCAAGAGCCCAGAAGCTAATGTGTGACCTTTGCTTGATTGTCCCATTTGCCATCCTGCTGCCTATGAGGGTCTTTCTGAGTCTCTGAAGGGTCATGTAGGAAATGCTTGTGGGTTTGCTCACCAACCCACTTGCTCTCACTTGCAGGCAGACAGAGCAAGGTGCAGTGTATCTTCTGTGTCAATTCTGTGCTGCATGCAGGAATCCTACCTGGCTCACCCTTGTCCCCAGAGTGCCCAGCACAGAGTTTCCCTGCAGTGCTCCACACACACTAAGGACTGAATGAAGATCCAAACAGATGAATGGATATGTGAATGAATGTGCCAACTGATGGGTGGCAGAAGGATGGGTGGTGGTGGAGGAGTGGATGGATGGATAGAAGCTGCTTGGAAAAGCAATGACATGATGAGCTGGGAAATCCTTGGCAAGCCCTAAAGTTATAAAGTTATATACATAAATTAAGGCATTCTGGTTGTGTGTGTGTGTGTGTGTGTGTGTGTGTGTGTGTGTGTATATATATATATATATATATGTTTATATATATATATCCCCAGCCCTTTTTACATTTTTTTTGAGACAGGGTCTTGCTACATTGCTTAGGGCCTTGCTAAGTTGCTGAGGCTGATTGAACTTGTGATCCTCTTGCCTCAGCCTCCTGAACTTCTGGGGTTACAGACATGAGCCCCTGTGCCAGGTGTTGGGTTTATAGTCTTCATGCTATAATTCTCAGAAACATTGTGAAGTGTCTTCAGAATCTTTGCACCATAGCTATTCCTTCTTGGCATGACCACGTGGAACAGAGGAGCCCTAGTGATGGGTGTGCCCCACCCATCTTTCCTACTCTAGACTGCGGGCACAAGATGTGGGAAAATGGCTGACACACCACCTTCTCTCTTTCACCTGAAAGTCCAGAGTTTTATCAGAAAGAGATGATGTTAGAAAAGTCAGAACTGTACTTATTGACTATTTCTGTTATATACATAGGTCTGATGCATTCAGTTTAGTTTAGCTACCAAATCAATCTTTTCTGGAAAAAAAGAGAAACAAGGAAGTCCTGAGACACCCTAGGCAGTTTTGATGTCTCAGTTGTGGACTTGAGAGAGCCACACTGGCTCCTGGGGAAGGGAGGGATGGACAGGTTGTGTCCTTCATTCCTTAGCATGTAGAACCGTGGTTCTCAGCAGGGTGGTCTCACCCCGGGGGTATGTGGCAATACTTGGAGAAATGTTTGAGTGTCTCTGCTGGGTGAGGCACTTCTGGTATGCACCCCACAGAGTGGGGCCAGCGAAGCACCTGACAGTGCACAAGACCCCACACACACACGCCACAGAGACTGGTCTCACTGTCCAAGAGGATGAGAATGAGGGACCTGGTGTAGGTGCAGCAGGAATGGCAGGGCCTGCAGGGTCCTGGATCTGGGCTGGGGGCCAGCCTGGTGAGGAAGATGCTCTGCACACACCCTGCTGCTAAGACCCGAGCTGTGGCCCGCTCTTCTCAGAGCTGACCTGCAGGGTGCCCAGTGCTCCTGGGTGCTGAGGGAGAACCATCCCTCCCAAGGGCACAGCTGGCCATGCCCGTAGAGGTGCCCTTATGCTACGGTAAGACTTAGAGCTCGCAAAAGCTGCTGGGGAGAAGCAGCAGGAGTGACTTTGCTCATGTCCTTTACGAGGGTAGGCTGGGCGTCGGTCTTCTGCCATCACAGATTTCTGAGGTCCAACGTTGTCTGCTGCAGCCTTCCTGGTCAGAAGAGCTGCCTGAACTGCCAGGAGAGAAACAGCCTTGCCCCAGAATCAGCTCTGCACTAACTAGCTCCCTGTCCAGGAGCTTCAGTGAGATCCTTGGATGTTAAACTGGAAGGAAAGAGAATGACCTGTTTTTACCCAAAACCTGAAGTGGGCAGTGAATAGATACGTGCTGGAGGGAGAGGCTTGGAACAGCCAGAGGGCATGAGGGGCAGGACAGGCTTTCTGTCAGATTTTGAATCACTCCCCAGCTCTCTCCTCTGGCCTGTTTTACTTTTCTTTCTTTTTTTTTTTTCCTGAGGTTGGGGGAACTCTAAAACAGAAAGGTAAATCTAACTATACATTTGAAGCTTTCAAAGACTCCATTACAGGACTTATTATGCTAAAAGAAACACAACTGGCCTGTGGTGGCCTCTTAGCACATCCACCGTGCATGTAATGATTCAGTTAAACACGGCGCCAGGATCCTTTCCCATGATTTCTATGTAAATTGGATGCTTCACAATTACTATAATATGTGTGAAATTCCATTTATTTCTTTTAACTGTTTCTTTTAACTTATATCTTTCACTTAACTCACTGGACAGAATATTTTAGCCATTTGCAATCATTAGAGCATTTTTGTTTGGTCAAACCCTGTGGGGTTATACTTCAGAAAAGACAGAGTGAATTATATTCATTGCAAGAAAACAGCCGTTTTAAATATGTAAGGGGCACCAGGAAATTTTTCATTTTAGTGCAAATTCAATATTATATCTTACTTCTTTTTACAGCAGGGTAAGCATTTTATCTTTATGCAATGTATAAAACCCAGCATGGAACAGGACTGCGACAGGCAGTGGCAGATCAGGCTGATAGATAAATTGATGCTTTGCAGACAGAGGGAGCCGTGACATCTGTGGGGCTTAAGGTAATAGCTTTTTCTTGGGGAGATTTTCCTCAAGACCCTAGGGGAGGCCACGGGATATTTACTGGTTCTGCAGTTTCCAGCATGGAACTGGGTTCTCCCTTTTCCAGGGAGACTGGGACCATGCCAGCCCAGCAGGTGAGTGGGGCCAGTGTGTTTCCAATGGACACAGGACTCTCAGCTGGACTCTGCTGGTGAGTCCAGAGTCCAAAGGCCTTCACTTTAAGAACATCACAATTTTTTTTCAAATAAATTTGAGAATAAAAAAATTCAAGGATAAAAGGAAGCATTATTACCTATAAAACTAATTTCTTTCCTGCATTGAGCTGTTAGGATCTTTCACGAGATAAATACTCTAGTTAGGGCTTGGTATTTTGGGAAGTACATTTTCTGCTTTGGTCATTTGGGACACTTTACAGAGGAAAAACAGCAACTTAAAGAGGCTTTGCATAGATACAAACTGAATTTTAAGTGCAGGGGTAGGGGTATTTGTTTTCAACAAATGATTAGAAAAATTAAATTCAGGTCTTGAATAATGTCTAATTATATAAATACATTTAAATCATCAAGACAGATTTATTTTCTTCTTTCTATTTTTATTGCATTTTAAAATGTAATTTCTAAGTGACATGACATGATATTTATTTCCCAAATTTTATTCTCCAAATTTATAACTGATAAAGACAAGTAGAAAACTTTCTATTCTCTTGAAGAACTGACATATGGAGTAAAAATTATTTTTATTTGTACTTTTTCTTTTTGTAGCTGTATCCCTCCAAGAGAGGATAATTACATTCTCCTGGAAATCAAAAATAAAGTAGTTATCATTTCTCTATTAATGTATTTTCCCTTCACATTTTGATAGTAATCTTTTTAGACATACATAGGAAGTTAAAATATGCCATGTAATATATAAATCCATAACTGCATGTTTGTGTATATGTGTGTGAGAGAGGCAGGCAGAACACAGGAGAGGGAGGGACAGACAGACAGGGCCTACAGCAGAAGCTCCAGAAAAAAGCAGTGAGGTCATGGTTTCCCTCTGGATGCTGCCTCAGAGGCACCTAACACTGAAACTTACCAGCAGAAGGCTTATGTTGAACCCAGCAGGCCCCATGGTCAACTTTTCCCAAGAGAGAGATTTTGGACTTTAAATCAGAGATAGCAACTGAAATTTAAACTCATGCCATGTTTAAGTGAAGGACAGAGAAGACAGGCAGCATGGGCAGGAGGGCTGGGGGCACTTCTCAGTGTCGAGAAGCAAGCCCAGCTCCCTCCCACAGGCCACTGGGGCCCACACTGAGGCACAGTGTACCCTGGCCGTGCAACCTCCTGAATGAAGGGCCTACTCGTACAATTGTATACAGGTGGTGCGATGTGGCATAACTTGCACTTGACAGGAAGCAGCAACTCCTGGGTGGAGTCCACTTGGGGCACAGTGGATGGAGTGGGAGAGTATCCAGCCGTGTGCTTCCTGGTGGTGCCTGTGTCCACAAGGCTCAGGCTGGAGACAGGCTTCTGCACAGACGCAGAATGAAAGACAGAGACCTGGAGGACGGACACCTCCTTCCCCTTCAGGTTGAATTAGTAGAAGAGACATTTTTAGAAATCTTAAATTGATAATGTATTCATAGTGAAGCAGGGAAACCGGGTGCATATTTTATTCCTCTTTCTTTGCCTGCATATTTTCAAAGACATCTTATAGTTAACATTATAATATAGTTAGTCACTCCACATCATTGGGTGATTATAGGAAAGCTGTCAGCCTTGGCTCATGCTCTGAAAAAGCTGCAGCAAATAGCTTTTCTCTTTGCCATGGAGACTGGGCCTGCTTTTACATTTACTCTGGAGACCAGAGCCTTTCTGTTGTTGGTCCTTTTCAGTTACTTTAGCTATTAAACCCTCTGATTGAGACAAAAGGAAGGAGGAATGCAGACACTTCCACAGGGAGAAACCCCAGCCTAGAGGAACAGAACTCAGGATGGGGAAATAAAAGCTATGCTGCCAGGCTGCTGCGTGCCTGCCAGGGAGTCAGCCCTCTCTGGGGAGCCCCCTGTACCTGAGGCTCCTAATCAGGCTGGGCAGCAGCACCTCCATTCCCCACCCCCAGGCATAGAGGACCACCCTGCAGCTGAGGTCCCAAGTTCCTCCTGCCTGCAGAGACCATGGCACCCTGTTTTACCATGAACCCGGGTTTAGCAGCTTTGAGAACACAGCAGTGCAGGATCCCCAAAAACACTGGTTGTTTTATGATGCAAATTCACTATTGCTGTTGACCTGCGCCTCATGACAGAAGGTGGAGTGGGTCCCTCTGCATGCGCTGGTGTTGAACCTCATGGTTTCCAACCTTTCAGCTTCCTAAATATATGAATGAATACCACTGTTACTCAGTATGTGGACTTCATGAGACTCAAGTAATAGCTGTGGGTCACAGATCTCAGAGTATGGGCAGGTCGGCAGACAAGATAGGTCATGAATTCCACAGCTAAATTGGTATCACCAGAAGGACAACTTGTTTGTTTTTTTAATTTTAATTTCATTTTCAATTTTCTAATAACATCAGGATTAATGGAAAAAGAAACTCCTTAGTTCTCATTTGCCTCCTTTGTAGTTTATCCTTTAGCTTGGAAAGAAAAATTGCTATAGTTTAAAATAATTCCTGTGTTGAAGTTTAGAGGTGGGAGGTTGGGAGAAGAAAGCGTTCATACTGTTGTGTGCTACTCTGACATTAATGGCTCACAGACTCTCAGGTTGGAACTTTTACTTTGCAACTCAGTTTTGTCCATGTACTCCAGGGTTTCTCAGCCTCTGAACTATTGATGAATAGTTCTTAGTAGGAGGCAGGGAGCTGCCCTGGATATTGCTGGATGTTTGGCAGCATCCCTGGGCTCTATGTACCAGATGCCAATAACACTGTCACACATACCCATGGTGACAACCCAAAGGTCACTGTCAAATATCCCCTGTGGGAAAAATCATCCCTAGTTGGGAACTAGCAGTTTAACCAGATGTGATCAGAATAGGCTAAACTGACGTTACTGCCTACTGCTCTGGGAATACATTATTCTCTGCTGCTCTTCCCGGAATGTCAGCAGCTACTTTTCCATGGTGCTGGCTCTGTGGAAATGAATCAGGTGTCTGCAGCACGGAACACATGGGAGCAGTTATGTCAGAACAGGGTGTAAGTCACCTGCAGCCAGCACACTGTAGACTGCGCAGCCATCACTGGGCAGCAGAATGATGGTGTGCATGTCTGCTAATCTAGACATGGATGAGATCCTGGGACTCGTCAGTGAGCCCACTGGACTGTGGGTGGCCCTTAGGTGACTGAAGTGCAGCAGAGAGAGGACCAAGAGCAGCTGTGAGATTCGAGGAGGGACCGAGGCCATGTCCCAGCACTAGACAGAAGGCACTTTTTGTGCACGCATTAAATGACATGTGACCCATCTACTCCCACAGCATCTGTCATGTTTTCATCATATGGTTACACGTTTTATGCAAAATAAACCCTCGTGGTCTGAGACCATCTTGTTGCTTTGCTTGGTGACATGTTATTGCTTTGGAATCATGTATCTGCTCTCCTGGCAAAGATGGGGTGGGACTGTTCACCCATTAATCCTCCCAGTCGTCCAGCTTGTGTGGGCTTCTTGAACAAGCAGAGCTGGACTTCTTGCTCCAGTGACTTCCCTGGCTGGTCACAGCACCTAGGCCTCTAATGGAACAGTGGGATGGCCATCTGGCTCTGAGCAGTTTTGAGATGGCCCCCCTCTTCCAAGACCTGGATGTGCCTAGGGGGCCAGGGGCAAGAGACCTGGAGTGTGCGCTGCCCATCTCTGGGGTGTTTTGGTGGATGTTGAAGCTTGGTGCTCTGCCCAAGGGTGGGAGCTGCCCCCTGGTAATTTCTATTTCCTGGTCACTACTTCTGGTCTGCAGGCACACCAGTGGTGGAGTGAGATTTACAGAGCCAATAGGTGCAGGGATGCACACCATGAGAACCATTGCCACCCCCTTACTCCCTGCAAGAGAAGCTGTAGACCAGGAGCTCCCAGTACCTCCACAGAGCTGGTGAGCATGAGCTCTGATCTGCCACCCAGCTATCCAAGGCTCAGGGAGCCCTGATCTGACATTAGCTCCACAGGCCTTTGTATACTTCATCATTTGGAGGTTGGTTCTGATTTCAGCACGTGAGCTGCAGCAGGAAAACATCCTGCTCCTTAGCCCATTTTATCAACTTTGTTTTGTTCGTTGGAGCCCAGATCCACATCGCCTTTGAATAATCACAACTGCGCAGGTGGATCCCAAGGGTGAAGGAGAGGCTTTTCCACAGGCCCTGATCCCTGCAGAAATGATTTGTACCTCAGGCTGATTGTCACTAACAGAAAATGAGGATGAGGGACATTCAATGCAAAGTAATATGTGCTGTACAATTACTGGATTAATAATTTTATTCCATTACTGTGTGGGAGAAAGGACATCAGCCTGAAGATCTGCAATTCTAGTATATTTCTAAGCATCCTGTTAAAAGAGTGAGCAAGAGTCAGGAAACTTAATTATGCTATAACTAGATAGAAATTGTCAAGTGATAAAAAGAAACATCCAGACAGATTCAGCAGGAAATTACAGCCTTAGTAATACAGCATAATGCCTACTACTATACAATTATTGGAGAGACCTTGAGTGGTTCACTGTAACAGGCTTAGGTTTCCAGTAACTACAAAAAATTTCACTGAAAATGATGTTTCCAATATTGCTGTAAATATTTTTAAAAAATAAATAAATAACATTATTATTCAATGATTAAACATCTTGTACCCATTTCAGACCTGATGGTATGACCACATTGACATTTTGGGGTGATGAGAGGGTTGGTTCCAAGAAGAATAGTCTCTATTTGCAAATTAAGTTCCTGGCATCATAGGTTAATAAATTATCTATTTCATTTAGCCTTTCAGAATCCCCTGCCAAAAGAAAACCAGGTGTATGTTTGGAGATTTGTGCTCCGAGGAGCACTGGTGCGTGGTGGCTGTTCCCTGTGCCCAGGAGCTCATGCCCAGATGACAGGGAGGAACAGTGCTTCTGAGTGTCCCAGGGGCTAAAGATGAGGAGGTTAGCTATTAACCCCAGGGGCGACTGGCCACTGTCCCAGGACATCAGAAAGGAGGAGGGAGAACTCTAAGACAAGTTCAGCGAGGCCTGGAATGAAGCCGCTGTGCATTGCTAACATGTCATGGTGCTTGGAGTACAGAGCCTCGGCACTCACAGGTTGCCGTGGTGGCTCCAAGATCCCTCCTGTGTTTGGCCTTTCCTCCTCCCTCTGCAGGAGGGATCAGTCATCTCCATGCTTGCCCAGGAAAGCCCAGTGTTTCATTTTGTATTCTGAGGATGAAGATTATTCAGCAACTCCTTACCCAGAGATGGCCATGCTGCCCAGAAATCTGCATATCTGCATATTTCTGTTCTTCCCTGAATTTAATTTCCTACAGGAACTGATATTAATCACCCTGTTTAAACAGAGGGAATTTGGGGTCTATACAAATGTTGACATTTTCTTCTTGTAGAACTTGCAGAATATTTTCCTCCTTTTTTTCTAGTTTAAAGGGACAGTAGCAGTGGTTACTGCTGTTGTGTTTTCTTTGAGTTGACTGTTGATCATTTGGATGGTAACGGTGAACCCGGATTCCACTCTCATGCTTGAGGAACGTGTCAGTAGATTTAGAAATAGAAGTCTGTGACTTGGTTTGCATGAGCCATCCTGTTCTCTCTCGGGCTGAGGCAAGGGAGCATCTCCGGCTGGAGCAGTGATGCTCTAACCATCCCTCGCCGCTCGGCCCGCACTTCATGTGCAGCAGAGTCGCATTCATCAGCCATTGGCAACTCTGCCAGGAGCATTTGGCATATTTTATTCTGGCTGCCTGCAGCACAATGGGGCTGAGGCAGAAACAGGAGACGGATGAGCAAGGTACTTAGAAAATGCGCTGGTGTGCGCTGTGGAGCCATGCCAGCTGGAATCCAGCAGTGCACATCAGTTACACCAGATCCTTGGCTGAGCTGGGCCAGCGCTGCTGGCCAGCGAGTGCTTAGGCTTCAGCCCTGACCTGTCCTGGCCCCAGAGGTGAATTACGGTTGGCGTTGCCTCTGCGGGTCACTGGTCCTGGGTCTGGGGGAGGCGCGGGAGAGGCGGCAGCAAAATACCAGCCTTTGGAGGCTGAAGGAACCCTGTGGCCCTCAGATTCCCAGAGAAGGGCTCTGGGGAGGTTGGACTGGGTGCCCAGCTCAGGTGCACCCCTCAGAGGCCAGCACCCACTTTCTGAACTCAACACGTCTTTGACACTGTGATCAGTGGTGTAGCAGGGCAGAGAGCACCCCTCGGGCTGAGAGGCAATCCCCAGGGTGGCATCTCCACTACTGCCAGCCCATCAGGCTGTGGACTGAAAGGTTGGCACTTTGTGACTGCAAGCTAGCTTCGCTGCTGTAGGTGAGACTTACCACAACAACAGGGCACCTTCTCCTCACTCGACTACACATGCCACAGCTCACCTTCAGTGTCTCCTCAAACCCCCTGGTGCTGCTGAGTTGGACCTGGGCTGGCCATGAAGTAACTGCCATCATCTTCACAGGGCTGACATCTGCAGGGCTGTCCAGGGCCACATCGTCCCGGCCACCTGGTGGGTACCCTGAAACAACTGGTATTCACACCCAGGCTGCTCTACCTTCTTCATCCATGTGAATCACATGGGTGTCACCCAAGAGCCGTAGAGGCTCAGACTGTTTATCTGGCTGAGAGCATTTTATTTTCGGTCTTTGGGTCCCAGGTGGCTTAAAGGGGCACTCATGTGGCTTCACATTTCATCGTAAAGTGACAGGCCCCCTTCCTCTTCTTTGCTCTGAAACCTTCATGCCACTTGGTCAACAGCTGTGTCTCTTCTGATTCATGTTTTGAGCAGGATCCCCGTGAAATGAGGCTCTTCTGCAGGAAAGGAGAGTGGGACACATGGGGGCCACTGGCCTCACAGTTGCTTTACTGCCAACAGGTGTGGGAATGAGGAAGTTAATGTAGACTTTTCTAATAAAGGAAGAGTACCTGACAGTATATAGGGATACATATTTTCTGTCAGATTACTTAAAAGGAAAAGCATTCCATTATGTAACCCCATGCCATCATGGAGGCATTCACTGAGCTGAAATCGATACATTCATTCTCAGAAGAGGAAACGTACCCAGGTGTGGACGCTGCCCCAGCAAAGCTTCAGCACAGGGGCATTCGTGGGACATTCCAGAGCAAATGTGGTCCTGAGAGGTCAGCAGGGGAAGAGAGCGCTGTGCCTTCACTGTGGAAACCACTGACCCCAGTGCAATCCCAGGTCAACCATCGAGGAAGCTGTCCACAGGCAGGGAGTGGGCCTCACCATCTTCTAAGTTGCTCAGCTGTCCAGGAGGTTAAAGATTGAACCCTCCATGCCACAAGCCACAGGCAGGGAAGCTTAGAGGAAGCTACCTCAGGTTGGTTATGGAAGTTACCTCACGTTGACTGCCTGAATCTTAGGAGGCCAAGGAGAGAGAGAAAGCAAGAGCACACACATACATCTATGTGTGTCTATGATGGTGTGTTTCTGCAGGTGTGGAGATGTGTGTATTTGTGTGTATGTGTATGTGTATTTGTGTATGCCTATGTGCATGTGTGTGGTATGTGTGTGTGTAGGTATATGGCATGTGTGTGTGCTTGTGTGCATGTAATGTATATGCACGTGTTTGTGCATGTTTGTATATGTGTATGTGCCTAGGTGTGTAGGGTGTGTGCATGTGCATGCATGTGTGTGTGTGTGTGTGTGTGTGTGTGTGTGTGATGAGTGTGTATACAGGTATCTTCAGGGGTGAATGCATGTACATTTTCCTGGGTGACAGTTTCTGGAGAAACTCCCTGGAGTCCTCAGTTGACCCTGCTAAGGCCACTTTCCCAGGAAACTCCTACAGCGTATGGCTGGGACCATCCAGCATGACTTCCCGCTTGAAGCTGCCTAGCTCTGTGGCCCTGTTTGGTGTGCCTTAATGGCACTGATGGTGAGCACCAGTCTCACTACTGAGGGACCTTGACTGTCTCAGTGGTGACCATCAGCACAGTCCAGCCCTGCATGGAGCTGCGGCATTCAGAGCTGAGCTGAGGCTCTGGGGCCAGCACAGGGTGGAGGCTGGAGGTCCTCAGTCCCTAGGCCCTGCTGCAGGTGGTGCCCGCCCTCTGGGGCTCACTCATCCAACATGTGCTGCCTGTCCCCATGAGGCTGACAAGAGGGATTCTACTCCAGGGGTTCCTGCCCCAAGTGGCCAGTGTGGAGCTTGTGACTCAGATGTCCCAGAGCCCTGGAGACCAGCCCAGCAAATGTGCAGCAGGCAGGCACACCAGCTTGAGTCACCAAGCTGGTCAGTACACCCAGGGTCAACTGACGCTCATTGTGCCCTTCCTCAGTGGTGGCACCATCTAAGGCTGACCGTGAGCCACCCCACTTCACCCCCAGTACATTGACTTCACAGACAAGAAACAGGCCCAGGTAGTTTATATCCCTAGTTTCCAGGAGGTGGCAGAGCATGGATCATGGTTGCCCATGACCTTGGGACCACATCTTTCTCATGACCACCTCCCTTTCATTTTACCTTGAGGTTCAAATGGCAAAGGAAGGTCCTTGGGAGGAATCTGAACACCGATCCAGAGGGAGCTGAGTTGATGCTTTCAGATGTGCATGTGACTGTCTTCATCTTGAAGGTGCATTTACACCTTCTGCACCCTCGCTGTCCATCTGCCAGGTACAACAGAGAGCATCACTCCTGGCAGTGAAGGCAAGTCAGAGCAAAATCTCAGGAGGTGATTTCTCTAGTTTGTGCAAAATCGGCATCCAAATAAAGAGCTACAAGAGTGCTGTTTCTTGCTAGAAAGCAACGTAGCTCCGTTGAGAAGAACAGCAACTCCCAAAGCTGTTCTTCCCTTCACTTCCTTTACTGTGCAGAAGTATCTACTTCGTGCAGGAGTCGCAAGGTAGCCCAATATACAGATGTTGGTGTAGGGAGATGCATGTCAGAAAAAAGGTAATTGACAGTAAAATGTCAAATATTAAGTCCCATCTGGTTATTATCCAACATACGAGCCATGAAAGTAGCTTAACAATTACAGTCATGATTGACTAGGTGGGAACTGAAATCCTAAACATCAACTGCCAGAAGAATAATTATAACACATTAGCACCTGCTTAGACAAGATTGACAACTGCAGTCTAACATCTGCTTAATACCACTTTCATACTTCTCATGCATTTTTTCCCCTTTGAATAGAGCCACATACCATTTCCTGGAGGATAACAGTAATGCAGCATCGATGTTATTTATGCACAGCATTACAGCTGCTTGTCATCTGTGGTCATAGTTTCTTGATGACACTTTTGCAGCTAAATGCAGTGCATAGAAATGGGTTTGGGGGCCTAGGCGGGCACAACCATGGTGTGTTTCTAACAGAACTGGGTTCCTGTCAATCAGATGCATCGAACAGAATCCCAAAATGTGATGCGTCATATTTATTTTGTTGACTGACCCAGTAAGTATCACCTATATTTAAATATATATCTGTCTACATCAAATTGAAATCTGAATGATCTGGCCTCAGCACCTCAATGGCTGATGACTGAAAGTGATTTGAACTTGCTTTGGCCACAGAAGACTTTATAGGAGGGAAGTTTGAGCAGGCTGTTGAAGTATGCAGAATTATTCAGTTTGGAGGGTTTGGGAACCAGTATTCCAGGCAGCAGGAACAGCATCCAAACTCACACAAAGGTTAAAGTCAATCCACTACCTGCTCAGGGAAGGCCAAGAAGACTGGAGTGAGGCTCCTGCTTCCAGGAATTCCTGCAGAGCCATGGAGCAAGGGGCAGGTGGCCTGGAGGAACCAGGTCCAGGGCCAGACCAGCCTCCTGGTGAGGACTCAGGGGAGCTTTGTTGGCAGGGCCCCAACAGCTAAATGAAGCACCGGCGCCCTGCTGGGAGGCGCGCTCTTTCAAGTTCCAGGGTTCTTCTGATGGTGTCTGGTTCTGCTCCCCAGGTGATGCTTTCCGTCCAGGGCGGTAAGGCCCGGGGCCCTGTGGCTCTCTCACCGCTGCCTCTCAGGTTGCCAGGAGCTTCACTGGGCTCAGTAGCACACTAGCCCTGGCCTCAGGGAACTGGAAGGTCGTGTTACAGACAGCCCAGGGGCTAAAAACTCCTACCCAGATTGAAGGAAACCCAGGTATCTTTACATGCCTCAGGAAGGGACCGTCCTGCAGGGGCGGAGCTTGGGAGGGGAATAGAGGGAGCGGAAGTCTTCCTGGAAGGGGTCATTTTGATTTGGCATTTGACATTGTTTTTCCTCTGATGCTTCATGAGTGCATGGCCTTTAGAAAATAAACTGTATGAAATTGGGAGGCCTCCTCCAGCAACACCCCCTGACCTGAGGGGTAACCGCGACTGGCTGGGAATTTCAGAGAATGGTTGTGACTGGAACGAACTGATGTGTCACAACAGTCTGGGGACATGCACCAGCAAGAGGTTGCACCCGGTGTTGGGGCTGACTGTGCTGCCCGGACCCCATTCTGCAGAATCTTGTACCACAAGCACAGCCTCGCCAAGTGTTGCCACTTAGAATTCCCCTTCTCATCTCACTGGGAGAGGCTTTGCATTCCCTGGATCATCCATGATGTGGACGCTGTTTGCATCCATGCATCTTATTTCCCCTCCTAGTTCCCTGCTGTGAGTCACAATCATCTTTCTGCTGGATTGTAGAGTAGGTGTGATCCTACGGCCTTGCATCTGTGGGTGACCAACTGGCCTCTACTGTATGGTGGGGCTTGTTTTCCCTACTCTTCCATTTGTCTTCTAACTTTGTGACATCATTGCTTAGACAGAAATGACAGTAGTGCAGTAGGGGATATCATTTTCCTCATGCATCACCAGGTTCACGGCTGAGGCACCTAGGAAAAAAGACAGATTCACAGAGAAAAGCATGCACATTTATTTACCATGAGTTTCACATGTCACTGGATCCTCAGAAATGAAGACCTAAGGAACAGGGAAATGGTCCCTCATGCTGGGATTGAGGATGGCACAGGAGTGGCTGAGCCTGATTAGGCCATGCAGTGTGGCCAGTGGCAGTAAACCAGGGCCCAGCAGGCCTGTGTCCCCTGAGCTGAGTGGCCCCTGTCCCCTGCACTGGGTGTGTGCCTCTGGAGGGGGCCTTGGTGCGGGTCTTCCTCTGCTTTTTCAAAGGTCACGGGCCACATTCAGGGCCCTGTGATGGAACATGGCGATCACCCTTTGCTTCTTTTCATCCCCCTCCCAGGATTATTTTTAAAGTCTTTCTGTGATAGCTCTTTGTACTTTTATAGTGGTTTTGGGTTTGTCACATCTGGCATTTGCTCTTGTGCAGTGTTGGGCATTTTCTAAACGAGTACTTCATTCCACTTTGAAAGGCCACATTTCCTCCACTTAGACACCCCGTCTCCAGTGCACACACCCAGCCCCCATACTTGGTTCCATGTCCCACTTTTCCATTTCTGGACTCTCACCCAGGTTCCACTTCTCTGCTCTGCAATGCTCTGGTCACTGCTGCTTATCAGGTGTTCTTTGATATCTTCAGGCTAATTAACTTTACAAACATTTTTGCCTATACATTTCAACTAGATGAGACTTGAAATCAGCTTTTCAGACTCCTTAAAATCTCCTTGGGTCTTGACATGGCTTGTGTTGGATCATTCAATCTGGGGGACCGACATCTTGGTGGCAGTGTTACAGGCTTGGTCTGCTTCTGTCTGAAACCTTTGTCTTCCTGGGCTTCCTGACAGCATCCTCCATTTTTCTCAGTATGATGGACTCCTTTTCTGCACTGTCCATTCTGCTTTGTGCTGCCTTTGCTGCAGGTTTTGCCTCTGCTCTTGGCCCATTGTCTGTTCCTCTTCCATGAGATGTGTGGGGTAAGCATTGCCCCTCTCCCTTGGTGGTGTCTGGTGGTGCCCAATGGTGTGGCTGTGCCAGCCCTCAGGTTGCTCCCTCTCTCCTGTGTGCTCTTGTTCCTGCAGGGCTGCACTGAGAACACCTGTGCTCTGGTGGTCGGGTGCAGGTCATGCCCACTGAGCAATCCTGCAGGGAGATGACTGTAGCAGCTTTGTAGACACCATCCTGGGAAAGAGTTCTTCTCCCCAAGAGAAGATCCATGCAAAACTCAAGGGGAAGGTGGTGTTCTCCATTGGGGGCAGGTGTCGGTGAGGGAAGGATGTGGGCATGCGACCACAACTGTGAAGCCAGTTTGCACAGGGAAGAGCAGGCGTCACAAGAAGGGAAGGCACAGACATGGCAGAGTTGGTGGGGGCGAGTAACATGTCTCATGTGGATGGGTGTCGTGCACGTTTGTGTCCCTTGAGCATGTGTGTGAACATGTGGCCTGGGGTATGTGTGGGGTCTGCAGTTCTGGCTCTCTGTCCATCTACCTGTCCCCATGCCCTCCGTGCCCCATGTCCTGACTCCCCTGCTTTCTCTGAGGTAAGGAATCCCCTGGCTCAGAAGCTGAGGACCCTGAAACACATAGACCCCCTCCCCCAATCTCCAGATGACTCTTGGAGAGCCCTGAGCAGCCCAGGCTCCTATGGACTCCTGTTGACTGTGGCACTCTGACACTGACTGGGCCCTGTGTTCTGGCTGAGGTTGTCCCTGTCACCTACTCACAGTACCCCAGGAATTCCTTTTATGATTATTCCACCCAGCATATTCAGAAAATGGACTGAAGTAGAGAGGGGATGTCATGACCGAGCCTCCAGACTCTTCCTTAGGCTTCAGAGGCAAGAAGTTGGTATCCTCCAGCCACATGGGCAGTCCTGTCTTGTCTGGGCCATGAGTGACAGCTGGAGGTCACTCCCCAGTCCTCCTGGCTGCCCACGTGTCTGAGTCTTCACCCACACTGATGGCTGATTTCCTTTGTTTCCACCTGAGTGTGACTTTTAAAGTGCTTGGCCCATGGTTACACATTATGCAATGTGCCTCAGCAGAAACCAGCTTCTGGCAAAACCAGGGACATGGGTCCATGGCCACCGCTGTGAGCTCTGGGGCCTCAGGAGCTGCACACAGTTCCTTTTGTTCTGGGAAACATTTGGGCTGTTTGACTCAGCATAATTGAGATAGCATCTCCCCGAAAATTAGCTCCAAGGCCATCTCACTTCATGGAGATGAAAGTGTCACTTGGATCCAATTAAATCATTGAGTTTTAAAAAATGCTTGGAAAACAATTCCAAAGATGACGCATTCCCTGAGTTACAGAGCACTCGTTCCCACCCTCAGAGCCGAGATGTCCCCAAAGCGCCGTCCCCATCCCAGGGTCTCCAGACACTCCAATAGCCATGCAGCTGTGTCACTCTATGGCTCTGGGCAGCTAAGGCTCTGTGGGGCCAGCAAAGGTGTTGTGAGAAGCAGTCCCCAGGGTTTTGAAGGGACTCATGGTGTTCTATTTGTTGGAGAATGTGTCATGGCCCCAACGGCTGTGACACTCCCTGATAGAACCCTGTCCTGATACTGCTGGTGGCCAGCTGTTAGAGCCCAGGCCAGCAGCAGGTCTCCAGAGGCTTCCCTCTGAGCAGCAGAGCTGAGGTTGGCTCTGCCACTGAGGTCACTGAGGTCTGTGACCTCTGGGTCAAGGTATCTTTTCTTCCCAGCCCTCTTGTTTCTAGCACAGGGTGACAGCATGTCCCACGTCCTTCAGGGATTGTCCTAAGGACTCAGAGAGAAGGGAACAGGATGGCTTAAGTGACCGTGTTGTGTAGTCAGGTGGGCTTTGCGGGCCCCCTTGGCTTTACCTGCCACATCTGTCCACTCTTCCTTAGTCACATGTCCACCACTCCAGGGCCTCCCTCCTGCTTCTCCACATACCTGTTCCTTCCTTCAGCAGTTCCCATGGATGGGGTATTTCAGCAAAGGCTCCCACTGGCTCTCGACCGTATCTGGAGCTACAGTCCTAGAGCAGGGGCAGACCGTTCTCTTGAGAGTCCTGCTAGGTCTGTCCAGCAGGCCACAGCCGCCCTGTGCAGACAGCTCTGCTCGTCCACTCTCCCCCAGGGCAACTCTGCCCATTCCTCCCTGGCCCCCTTTACAGTTGGGCAACTTCAGGGGGTCTTGATTTTCAACCAGGTCTTCCATGGGACTCCTCGAGTCATACAGAACACACATGTTCATCAGAAAGATGCCCTGGACCCAGGAGTTTGCCAGGGCAGTTGTGACACGTGATTCCAGAGAGCAGAGGCCTGCCTGAAGTCAGGCTTCGGTGGGTGAGGGGTGGGTGAGGAGCTTGAGCTCATGCTGTGGAGGTGGCATGTGTGGTGCAGTGGGCAGGGGGGAGCTACAGACAGGCCTCACAGATGACCACAGCCAGCCACTTTGGTTATCAGGGGAGACAGTCAGTCTGTGTAGTCTCCTGCTAGTGTTGTGGGATGACTGCCCTTGCATGGACACAGGCAGGAAAGCATGCTGTGTGCTGTGGACTAGGGGTGGGACCATGCCAGCCTGGGAACTGCCTGCAGTTCTGACTGGAATGGGAGGCAGAGAGGTGGAAGGTGCATGGTCTCCTTGGGGCACATGCGGTGGTCACAGCCACAGCACAGGGATCCTGACTGATCTTACAGGGAGGCCTGTGTGAGCCACAGGGACGCAGGCCCACGGGATGGGAGGTGACCCCTCCAGCACTGAGGAGCACTCTTACCAAAAGCCTATATTGCCTGGGGCTCCTCTGCACCCACCATGTAAAGACTAGGGACAAAACAACTCCCAATCTTCATGGCATGGAGGTACAGGCCTCAGGTAGTACAGGCAGGCCACCTTGGCAGGACATCATCACATGGACACAGAGCAAGGGTGGTAGCCGAGAGGAACAGGCCACAGCAGCCAGCAGCATGGGCAGGGCATCTCCTGCTGACCAGGAGTGTGTGGGGTCAGTGAGGTGACTGGTGCTGCCAGAGGCCCAATGCCCACGCAGAAGGGATCCCCAGTTTCCACGCTGCTCTGGCGTGTTCCATTTGGAAGTGGCATGATTTCCTACCTCAGTCTGAGCTGTGATGAATTTGGTGAAGGATGCCCTGCTGTGAAAGCCACATGGATGGAAACTTCGAGGTGAGCCTTCAAGCTGTTCAAGGAGCAGACGCACCTGTCTTCTGTCCTGTTCCTCAGTAAGAAACACAGCACCAGCAGATACATCGCTAGAGACCAAGAGGCAGGAGACACACACTTTCCCACTGGCAGGAAATGAACTAAGCCAGACCTGCGTCTGGAGGAGGAACCATTTGTTCCCTGTGCATCACAGGCCAGAGACTGGCCCCCTATAATGGCGCTCATGGCTGCCTCATCCTGCTGGCCAGGAGGCTCTGCCTGTGTCA
Source organism: Sciurus carolinensis (assembly GCF_902686445.1). Classification (NCBI taxonomy): domain Eukaryota; kingdom Metazoa; phylum Chordata; class Mammalia; order Rodentia; family Sciuridae; genus Sciurus; species Sciurus carolinensis. Next base: position 4,315,386 of record NW_025920119.1, read on the forward strand.
ACGGGGCTCTCTTTGAGCACTGTAGAGTTGTAGGGCTGACAAAACTTTAGGAACCATCAGTACACCCTTTATATCCTAAGTGATTGGAGTCTGAGAGGGGCCACATTCCTGGTTCAAGATGACCTTGAGAGACTGTGCATGAGGGCGACCCTCTGTTTGTTGTTTGTGGACAGACCTCCTCACAGACACCTCCACAAGCAGGGACACCCCACCTGCTCTGCACCCTAGTTCCTTCACGCTTCCTAGCACAGCACGCCTGACCTTTCACCAGTAGCGATAATGAACACAACGTGCCACATGTAGCCTGTATGAGGAGGTTAATCATATACGGATGTAATAAACACACACTGACTCCTTAATTTGTCTTCTGGAACCTAATGGTTCCCAGAAATTGGGACAGAATCTTACCTAATCCTCAGAAAAACCGTCCAGGTAATATTTAAGTGAGAAGGATGGCGAGGCCCACAGAACTTAAAGATTCTGCCCTTCCCGAGATCATAGGCAGTGACAGAGCGGGGCTCTAGCTCTGGGCTCTAGCATCTCTGTCTGGTCTGTGACCCTTCGACATGTGTGTCACCCCAGACCACCTTGTTCCCTTGCACTGAGTCGCGCTCAGACCCTGATGAGGGTCCAAGTGAAGCAAGTCTTAGTGGCCATTCTGGGTGAGTCTTCCCGAGGCTTCTGCAGTGGGAACCCCTCTGGCCATGCTGACCCACATGGCTTCCTCTGAGGGTCTGGTTAGAGGCTCTCGCACCCTGATCGGAGATCCATATGTGGCCCTAGAACCATAAATCTAATGTTACCTCAGCCATACAAGTGCACATGGGATTGTCCCCAGCCACTATCCATGAATGGTCAACAGCTGATAGGGTCACAAGGCCTGTTGACCCTCCTGCGCTGTTGAGTCCTCATCTTGAGGGTGTCTGGCGATGGCACAGGTGGTGGATGTTGCCTCTGACTTGGGGGCAGTCGAGTGCTCTGCCTGGGCACCCTCCTCACTCCTCCTCACTGCTCCTCCTCAGCTCTCACACGGGCACATGGTGTGCATAGGACCCAGGCCTGCACCCCAAGACCTGCGTGACACACGAGCACCCACTGCTGGCAGTGCTGTGCCTGCTGAGCTGCCCCTTGCAACACTTGCTGCAGTCCTGCCCACAGCTCCTCCCTGTGCCCTGGCCACATGGATCAGATCGCAACTCCTGGTGTCAGGGAGCCACAGGGTGAAGCTCACTGCCTGAGCACAATGCTGCCACCTGTTGGCAGGGCAGGGCTGGGGAGGGCTGAGCAGGGCAGGGCAGGGTTGGACTGGGCAGGGACAGGCCTCTTTTTGGGTGACTACTATGTTCCAAAGCTGCATTCCATGATGGTGCTGATACCGATGTCCCTCAGCACTGCAGTGGGAGGCCACAGGTCAGCAAGCCAAAGGGCCAGCATGAACCTCTTGTGAGAGTACAGCTAGAGACGTGGGTTTGAACTCTGGTCTACCTGAGGGGAGAACTCGATGGTCACACCCTGATATGCCTGGGGACAGGCCTGTGCTGGTCAGCGTGCACACCTGCCCTGCCCTGCTCTGTCAGCAGGGAGCACCCAGACCCAGCCACACACAGTGGGGTGCTCATACCCAGACATGGGCCCAGCACCCTTGGGGTTCATGAGGAGTTGGGGTGTGGAGGTTGGGAGCCTAGAGCAGGACCAGGGAGTGCTGGGTGCAGTTGGCCCAGCCCCGTGAAGCTGAAGTCCTCTTGACGGGGCATGTGTTCCGAGAATCTCTGGTGCCTTGAGAGGTCTTTCCGCAGCTGTGTGGTGCCGTCAGTGTGGGTGGGTTCTCACACTGAGGGGCGTGAGAGAGCAGGGGACATGCCTGTGGGTGCCCTGCCGCTCCTGCTCCCTCCAAGTCTGCCATCTGGGCTGCCAGTTCTCTGGATGATTCTCCAGTAGCTGCAGTGTCCTCAGGCCAGTGTCAGCCCAGGGAGGCTGGGGGCAAGTAAGGTGAAGGGGATGATGTGGGGGCACCTAAGTGGGTGACCCCAAAGTGATGCCCTCTGACCTGGCATGAGAGCATCAAGGAGCATGCTATCAGAAATCCTGAGAAGCGATGTGGCGCTGTGGTGTGACTGGGTGGTGGCTGCTTGCTTGCCACATGAGGCCCTGATTCCCATGAGCACACACAAGAGACAAGTGAACACGCAAAAATAGGAAGGAAGCGACGGTGATGGATTAGTTTGCCACTTCCTATTTTCTTCCTTGCCAATCTGTCACCAGGGTCAGGCCCTGGGGCTCTCTGGAACACCCCATCTGCCCCCTAGATTTCTGCACACTTGAAAGTTTATGTCACCTGATCACCTGGCTCTGGGTGGTCCTGGGAATCTAGCCTTTTTTCTTCCAAGGAGGAAACCGAGACCTGGAAGGATCCAGGCCCTTGTTCAAAGTCACATCCAGAGCTGGTGACCACTGAGGTCCTGACTCATTCATCTCAACTTCAGAATGTCATTTTATATTTCTATGAATAAACAATCATGTCTCTCCAATGAGAGGGGAAGCACAGGTGTTTGGAGGCTAGTTTCACAGGATTTTGGAGCTGATGTTTGAAGAGGTCAGTTGGGAGGAAGTCTGAGCCCCACAAGGAGTTGTAAAGGATGCAATCCAGGTGGTCTGTTTGGCTTTGAGAAGACACTGATCCATGCTCCAGAAGCTGCTCTTCCTAGGAGGGTGAGGGTGTCTGGGGTGTTTCTATTCATGACTTCCTCCCAGGGTTTCTTCAAAACCTGGGGCTTAAGTGGGTAGAGCACCTAAAACTGCAGTTTCAGACCCAGGACAGACTGGTGGTGGCAGTGCTGTGCAGCCTCAGTTCTCTCTGGGCTGCTGAAGTCTGACCCTTGCATCTCTGCTCTGAGCTAGACCGGGAGCTCTCAGAGGCTGGCCTGGACAGCTTGGGCACCATGACCCAGACACACAGGTCTCACTGGTGCACAGCTCCCTCACTCACTTCCCTGTTGCAGCGGCAGGAGGCACCTGTGTGCACCCCACACCTGTGACCTCTCCTTGGAGAACACAGTGAGGACATGTGGGAGAAAGGCTCTGGAGAGACATTGCTGAACAGACAGCGATGCACCTAATAGACGATATTTTAAATCCTGTGCATTTTAGTCTCATGTTCGGTAAGCATCATGTGATGTCTGTCAAGTTAAGCAGCTGGAAAGAGATGTCTGCACCATACTGGCATCTGCCATGCCTGCACTGTGCCCTGAGGCCTGCAGGTGTTTCTCCACAGGCCACCAGGAGGAAGGCTGTGTGCACCTAGCTTCTTCCTCAGTGTCTCCAGGCCTGCTCACAGGAGGCCAGAGGCCACCAGGAACTCCAGCAGTGGGTGGGTGTGCATGCTCACACACACCCCAATACCCATGTAGCATGTTCCACGCTCTTGCACACACACAGGCACACTCACATGCCCTGGCTCAAACTCAGACACATGCCCGACCTTCACAACTACTGAGAGAATAATGGATCCTGGAGCATTACAAGGGTGAGGCATGAGGGCATGAGGGTTCCCTTCAGAAGGACCAAGTCTTGAGGGCAGAAAACTTCTCTGCATGTGCTTCCCAGTTCCAGAGCACACTGAAATCCTCCCCAGCACAGATGAGGACACGCAGGACCTGGGAAGTCCTCAGTGTGGACTGGGTTCCTGGGGGTCACTTTTAAAGGGAGGCAGGGGCTCTTTGCTGATGTCCACAGAGGGAAGAGCTGCAGAGCACCACCAGGCAGTTTGGATGCCTGCTGGATGGACGTTCACTCAGAGGGCTGACGTCAAAGCCATTGCCTTCCTGTTGGACGCCCACTAACTTGCACTTAATATACTCTGCTGCCAGTGGGAGCCGCAGGGCCAATTTGCTTTGATGCATTTTTGTGCATTAGTGTCCATTATAAGGTAATGGGTGTCTATCAGTGTCTATATGTCAGCAGCCAATTAATCCAGCTCACTACTTCTTCCCAGTAATTGCTAATCATTGGATGATCCAATACCTCATGATTTGCACTCATGATACCACTCTGACCACTGCAGACAGCACTTTAAGGAGGACATGAGGGAAAGTAGTATTTGGTGTCTCAGAGCAGCAACCAACTGACAATGTTGGTTATGAGGAAGGAATTTTTATGGGAGAATTTGTTTTAGGACTTACATTTTAAATTGTATGTATTTTAGGATTTACATTAAGTAGTGTTACTGTACTATATGTTATATGTTAAGTATTAGTTGTACAATACATCTGATAAAATATTTCACAAAAATACAGAACAGTAAGTTTTTGGTCCTTCATAAACTTTTCCATCCAGTTGGAACAAGCAATCTATATGAGGTGACTGTGTTTGGAAGACACAGTCAGACAGCGTGAGCACCAGGGGCTGTTGGCCAGTCAGCAGACCTGTGGGCCAAAGCAGTAAGTCGGTTGGGTGGGACAGGTCCACAGAGATGAGCCTCAGCATTGTCCCCAGAGGGCCTCCCTCATTGTGAGTGAGCAATTCAGTACCCACTGTATGTGTGATGGGCAGGGTGACCACTGCCCTGGCTGCTGGCCCCAGGGAAGGGGGAAAAGGTGGACACCACAGGAGCAGTGGGCACAGGGGAAGCAAGGCTTCCAGGGACTGCAGACCCCATGCTACAGGTGCCACAATTGTCACTGGGCTTCTGGCTTAGGGTTCACAGAACATCAGCTCTTCAGAAGTCTATGATGATGTTTCAGACCTGAAAAAATTAAGGAAAAGAAAATTATAGACCTGAAATCTAAACTTTTTAATACAATGTATTGAAAATATAAAAAGATGCCAATTTGATTAATGGGTATATTTTGTTTTTGCCAAAACTGCAGCACATTTGGAAGTAGTTTGTGAGTGAACTTTTCTTACACATTGGGAATCCTGAGATGTGTGGCCATTGCCCAGAGAGCAGAGCAGGTGGAGGGAACGTCCTGAGAGCCAGGCGTGCCAGACAGCAACACTGACCTGAGGAGCACTTTCAGGGCTGGTGCCTTCCAGGTGCTTCTGTGGATCAGGCCACTTGCTCCTTGCAGTAACCATGATAGAGGTGCCCCTGTGACTTTACAGATGAGGCCCAGAGAGGCTGAGTCATCTTCAAGTCACACAGCTCGTGAGGGCTGAGCTGGGAGTCTAACAGCACTGAAATATTGCTCCATGGTGGAACTCTGCTCCATCTCTTGCAAGGAAAATTACAAAAGTTTTCTGAAAACCTCAAAGCAAAGTTATGTTTAGCATGGGCTATGCAGGCATGTGGACATTTGGTCTGATGTGGGGCAGGCTTTCAACAGGAGGAGTGCAGGTGGCTCTCTGATACTTGCTGAGTGTCACAGTGAGCAGCTGTGGAAACCTCCCTGGTCACCTACACTGGCCTGAGGGTCATGCCCAGGTGTGGGGAGCTTGCTACAGTGGAGGCCCCAGCCTGGCATGTCCCTGCTGGCTTTGTACCTTGCAGCAGCTTGCTAGCAGGGACTGCATTTCACCTGCCAACTCTTCTTCCCAGGCAGATGCATCCCCAAGGGGACGGACCAGGTGTTGCGCCGTTACTGCCGCCTGCTCTAGCTCACCACAGAATCAGAATCAGGTCTTTTCTGAAAATGCAATCTCTGAATGAATTGAGATTACTCCTATTTGTCATTTTATTAGCAACTCATTACAGCCATTTCTCTGGGATTAAAAAGAGAAAAAAGAGGAACCATAAGTAAAAAGAGTGAGCTAATGGCCTACCCAGAATGCTGTGGCAATACATATGGCTTGAATGAAATGACAGAATTACCATAATGTTAAATTTAACACGTTTTATTTTAGCAATATGATCATCTGATCATATCTCCTAGTGCAGCCAGCATTACAAAAGTAACTTGTATAATTGCAAATTCATTCATTCTAGGATGACTCTGAATGACCATATTATGGCTCAGAGGCCATATTACCAAATTTTCAGCTTAAAAATTACCTTCTCCATCGCATCTGTGAGTCTGGTGGTTGGTAGGAACAAAGCTGAAGTCCCTCCTGCACATGGATGCAGGCGGAAGGCCTTTCTGCAGAGCTGGGGCTTGCGGCTTCTGCCTGTGCTCTTCCTGGAAAGCTCCGGGTTTGCCTTTTCCTCCCACCTCAGCACCCAGGGCTCCTCCTTGACCCTCTACCTTTTTCCCTCTGACACTTCTTCCAGAGCTTGAAGAGCAGGGGCTGGGGAGCCCATTGTCAGCAAGGTGCCCAATTTCCCATTCTCAAGCTTTGTTTTCCTTTCCATGCATTGATGCCCTGAGCTCTTTCAGTTTTATTACAAACCCATCAGTCTTTCTTTGGCACCCTTCACTTCTTTGCCCCATGCTATAATTACTGTGTTCTTGTATTCTTGATACTAGTGGCGAGGATGTGGGGAAAAGGTACACTCATACATTGCTGGTGGGGTTGCAAATTAGTGCCGCCACTCTGAAAAGCAGTATGGAGAGTCCCTAGAAAACTTGGAATGGAACCACCATTTGACCCAGCTATCCCACTCCTTGGCCTATACCCAAAGGACTTAAAATCAACAAATTACAGTGATGCAGCCACATCAATGTTTATAGTTGCTTAACTCACAATAGCCAGATTGTGGAACCAACCTAGATGCCCTTCAATTGATGAATGGATAAAGAAACTGTGGTATATATACACAGTGGAATATTACTTAGACATAAAGAAGAATAAAATAATGGCATTTGCAGGTAAATGATATTGGAGAATATCATGCTAAGTGAGATAAGCCAATCCCAGAAAACAAAGACTGAATGATCTCTCTGATAAGCGGATGATGATACATAATGAGGGGTAGGACTGAGGCAAGAATGGTGGAAGGATGGATTGTATAGAGGAAAAAGAGGGGTGGGGAGGGGGTGGGAAGAAGAAAAAATAACAGAATGAGAAAACATCATTACCCTATGTACATGTATGATTACCCAAATGGTGCAACTCTACTTCATGAAGAGCAGTTGTATCCCATTTGTGTACAATGAATCAAAATAAATAAATAAAAAATAAAAGAAAAAACAATTACTGTGTTCTTTTATTCCAGTAGGAATAAATCACCTTCAAAGTGTCTTAGACATTGTAAGATGATGTATTAGAAGGAGAACTGAAGGTAATTGGACTGCTAGTGTTCTCATTTTTTTTTTCTTCATTTGAAGAAGATCACAAAACCTTGGGGATCCCTTACCCTAAGTGAAGTGTGTTACTTGGTGGAAAGCTGAAACTGCTAAGAATCTCTACCACACTTGTCATGTGAAAACCTGAAGTAATTGACAGGTCTGCAAACATTACAGGGAGAACTGAAGAGCCTTTCAGAGGGTGAACAGTGAAGATGGACATTTCTCTCCACAACTTGGAAGGAAGGCCATGAGTACCCCTGTCCTCTGCCTGGCAGCACCTACAGTGGTGGCCAGAGCTAAGATAGATGCATATGGCTGGTGTCCCTGGAGAGGCTGGATGCTGTGCACTGGGGTTTCCCAAGCTGGGAATCCTTCCTGTCCCAAGGGTAATGTCGAAGCAGAGAACCACCTGACTTTAAGGGACAGCAGGTGTTTGTCCAATGCTGTTGTCTATGCTGACCATAGTGGCATCAGATAAGCTTCTCAGATTCTTTTAAAACCCTAAGAGAAACACTGGTGTACCACCATTCATAGATAAATTGACTCAGGACCAAATTGGAAGTGATTTAAAGAAACTGCAGAACTGTATATATTTTGCAAACCTGAGTTTGTGAACTATGATCTATAATCATGCTCATGACTAAAAATATTACTTAAAGAAATAATAATCATAAATGAGACCAGTCTTTATCTATACATACATTCATCATGGAGTGAGTCATTTGAAATATTTTTTTTAATTGATTAGAGCATTGACATGGATTACTTTTCAAAATCATGATCAAATAATTTTTTAATGCAAAGAAAAGTTGTTCTTAGTATTTAGGAAATAGTTTACAACATAACTTATGTAGTCTGATCTCACCTATTTTAAGTATAACATATATATGGGTGAAAAATGCTGGAAGTATAAAATAAAATATTAACAGTAGTTATCCCTGGGTAGTGAGATTGAGTGATATTTTTGTCATCTTTGCATCTTTCTGACTTTTCCAAATACCTGACAGTAAAAATGTATACTTTTTGCTATTCAAAAATTTAAGAATAAAAAAATCTTTGAGTGTCTTCAAATTTAAAAAAATTTAAAAATCTCCCATGGCAGACTTATCACTAAATCTAAATTCATCTAACATATTTCTTTTTCTTCCTAAGGCCTCAGCTACACCTGTGTATCACCATGAAATTATTTTTGAAAATTGATAGAGCCTTCAGTCTTCTCTCCCTCACATTAATTACTCCAGTTTCTGGACTGCCATGCATGTGGATGGTCCATTTATTATCTTGAATATTCAGGGACTTGGTACTGAGAAGGTGGAGTCTTGTTTAAATCTCAGCTTTCTGCTGAGTATCTATGTGTGTTTTCTGTAAACCTCAATTTCCCATCCATAATGTGGCACATAGTAGGACCTATGGCTGGGTGTAGTGAAGATGACCATGCTGAAATATTTGGTCATCTGTGTTACTTCCACTTGCTCAGTTTTTAAATGACAGTTTAATGTCAATTTTTTTCTTATGTGAAAAAAAAAATGTGCTTACCCACTAATCAGATAAATTCAAGTTAAAAAAGAAAATGAGATAGCATTGTATAAAAAACATGTAGTAATGGAAATTCTAAATGCTAGTAAACTTTAATAAACTCTGGGGGTTTGGTATTGATACAATCCCCCTTTGGAAGTCATTATCTAAAAAAGTCAAAGACATGCCAGCCTGAAAAGCCATCACATCCATTTTACTTCTAATTTGATGTTCTCAAGAAACTTACAAGGCTGGGTATATATCTTAGGGGAAAATAACCTGCCTATCATAAGCAAGGTCCTACAATTGATCCCCAGCACCACACACACACACACACACACACACACACACACACACGAAAATGAAAGAAAAGAAACATGTTCATGTAAATCAGAACATACATTGATAATGTTTATAGCAGCAATATTTAGCATTGAATTAGAAACAACCCAACTGTGCACTGATGGGAGAAAGAACAAAGAAATGTGGCAAGTCCATTTAATGGACTACTCTACAGCAAACAAAAGTGAAAGAGCTACAGGTATATGAATAAATGTTCCAAACAAACTATGTCTACCAAAAAGCATAACACAAAAGAATGCCTATAGTACATTTCCATTTATGTAAAGTTCAGAATAAGCAAACTTAATCTTATTCTGGTTTTTTTTTTTTTGAGGTTGAATACCTAAGCATAAGTCTATTTTTAGAAAGACAAGAAAACAAATTAGTATAAAATTTAGAGTAGGAACACACTCCTAAAGGGGCAGAAAGTTATTATGTTAAAGAAGGAAGACTCTTGAGTCATCTGGATTGCTGCTAATACTCTCTTTCATGACTTTGATAGAAGTTACACAAAGGTTGGTTTGATGGACATTTATTATTCTGACATTTGTGACTTATGTACATTTCTGTGTGAATGTTAGTTTTCTCATTTTAAAATAATTAAAATATACTCAGGAGAATTATAGGAAAAGGGCATCCTGGATGTGTCCCTGCTGTTCTTGAACCTCAATTCTCACTTTGCCACAGATGTTCTCCCCTGACTGTATTTGATAGGCAGGCAGGGCCTGTAGGGTAAAGGTCTTTGGGCTCTGTAGATCCAGACAGAAAAATCTGTGGCAGACTTTTTCTTCTGGTCTTGTACAGAACCTAAAATTATGTCAAATTTTGGAACAAATATCATCATGTTGTGATGTTGGAGAAAATAAAGCTGCTGGAAATCTAAGGCAATTCAAGAGGAAGAGTGGCATCCACACACAAAAGTATTTCAGAGTTAAATTCCTGTTCTCACCCGAGAGCATCCACTGGGCACTGACTACTAGCTGGTACTGCAGAACTCGTCACATAGATAGAGATATTTTATTTCTCACGACCCCAAAGAATGAGTACCCCAGGAACTCAGCTTGAGCCTTGAGTTGTTAAAGGAAAACCACAAACCATATAAGGAGTCCTAGAAGCAAGAGAAGGAATTTTCCAGAAAAGGTGGGTCTTAACTATAAAGAGCTGCTAAATCAAACAATTGGTAAAATAATAAAACAAAAGTAATGAAAGCACTGAGGAATTCTAATTTGGAATTAAAATTTTAATTTATAAATATCAAGTGGAATATGTATTTCAAAACTTGGTAAAAAATACAAAGAGATGGGAATCATGAGCACAATGTAGAAAACTCAAAATATGGCTACACGTGAAAAATAGAAGATCTAGAGAAAAGAAAAAACAATAAGATTGACGAGAGGCAATATTTAAATTCCTTATGGCAAAGACAATTTGAGTCTGAAAGGTAGCAGGCTTCATTGAATTCCAAGGTTTATGGGAGAGGAAAAGACAACATATTTTGCAAAATAAAACAATCATTCTGGCATTGAATAACATTTTCATTTCATTTTCAGGACTCACAATCATTCAACCATCAGGAGGATGAGAAGATGGTTGTGTACACAAGAGTTCAGGGAACTTAGTGCCCATGTGCTCCTTTGGAGAAAAATATAGTCCTCAAAACATTAAATGAATCAGAACAGAGACCTTAAGATGGGACAAGATAAAAAGGAGAAGAAACAATAACTTTGAAAATTAGCTGAGAAATCACCTGAGTGGTTAGTGTATGAGTTACATAAGGAGTTTTAAAACATAGAGCCATACTTCAGGAGATCTAAGGATGAATTGAAACTAAAAATGCTGAAATATCTTAGCAACCCCTGAACTGTTAAATGGTACAGATGGGGAAAGAATAAGTGATAGCAAACAAACCAGTCAAACAATCTATTTTCCTGAGAGAGGAGGGAAGGTGGGGGAAGGAGAGGGTTTTTATATAATAGAAATATTTATATAATAGAAATATTTGATTAGAAATTTGGGGAAAGAGAAATTAACTGCTAATAGAATACAAAATACAGTTAGCTGCCCTTCAAATTTAATGAATGCAGGTGGGAATACAAGGGTTGGAATAATTTGCTTAATCAAATTAGCAATTTGTATATAATTAATCAGTAATTAGTATTAAATTGTATGCCATAAAGTTTGCATTTAATGAATTTTTTTGACTCTGAGATTTCTTTAACTTTGGCCCTAATTTCGCAGCTAACTCGTTTTATTCAGGTAGGGGAGTCTATATAGTTCATAAATTGCCTTAAGTTTTAGCAAAGTATAGTATACATTTTGAAACAAGCTTGTGTCATACATGTCTTTGAAAATGGTCTACATACAAATATATTTTGGAGAGGGTATGATAAAAAAAAGCAAAAAAGTAAGTTTTAGAATAAATAAATGACCAGAGTGATAACAGTAAAGCAAAAGAGAAAAAAGTGACAGTATTAAATTCAGATAATAAATTTAGGTTAAAAATTTAAGGCAGAAGAAGATATTGTTCTAAGTCTATGCATCAAAATGAATAGCAACTGAATAGAAAGCCAAAAAAGTACAGAATTGCAAATAAAATTTTTTTAAAGTCTAGCTTATAGTTTTTCCTTTAATATGACTATTTCAGAAATGAACAGTTGAATTGGATAAAAAATGAGGACATACATAAAAGAACTGAGTAATACAATTCTACAATTTTAAAATAGAAAAATGCATTGCATATATATATATATACATACAAATTTATATTTACATATATATGTCAATGGAATATTTATAAGAATTATAAACTTGAACAAGAAACTGAATAGCATAGTCTATGATCAAAATGTAATGAAGTTAGTAATGAGTAACTTTAAACGGACCCAAATAATAATTTATAAAAGAATTTTGACAAAAAAGAAATGAAATCAGAAATCATAAGTGATCTAGAAAGGATTCAAAAAGTTGTGAGTAGGGGATAATCTGTGGTTTTCAATGTCTTTATTATTAAAGAAGAAAGATGAAATGAAACAGGCAGGAAAGAATTGAACACCTATTGAGAAAAATGTTAAGTTTGCTATGTTACTAAGGCAGTAAAAAGCATTAACAACAAAATCTATCAGTTTAGGGGTGTACCTAAGTGGAAGATTGCTTGCCTGCATGTGCAAAAAATAAAAAAGTAAAAAAATCATAAATAAGTAAATAAAAAAGCATGTTGAAAATCCATGAAAAATAGTAAATGGAAAGTAAAAGCTAAGATTGAGTCAATGAGACAAAAACAGGATATTAAATAGAAATATATATGTATATACATATAAAGGATGTATTGAAAAGTTAATTCTTAGATTGTCATCCTGCTATGGGTGATGGTATTTTGGGGTCCTGCTGTCACCAGGTTTGGCACCTCACTTCCTGTCTCCATGGCTCTCCCTGATGTTCCTTAGATGCACCCCTGAGCCCATGGAGCTGCCACTCAAGGGGAGGGTCAAGGTGGAAGGTCCAATGGCTGGAACAGCTCTTCTGAGGCAACCCTTTCAGTACTACTTTCCTTCCCCCAAGAATGACTGGGAGTCATCCCTCAGCAGGAGCTCCTTGGAAAGCATGACTAATCTCATGCTGGAGGCAAGAGTAGACACGTTCAGCTCCAACATCATCATCGGTGACCTGGTTGCAGACCTCAGCCCCAACAAAGCCAGCAGGGCCTGGAACAGCAGCTAGGTTGTGTCTGAAACCCCTACCTGTGTGCCCTAGATGGAGCCTGGCACAAGACTCTCAGCATAAAGGACACAATAAAATATCTGAGTGGGAAGGCAAGGAGTTACCCACTGCAGCACCTGGAAGGTGAGAGGACAAGCAGGTGGATTGCCTACAGTCATGCATGATGGAGAGGAGAGAAGTAGTCAGGTCCTGAGACCTCCAGTCACAGAGGCCAAGAATGGAAGGTGCTAAGCAGAGAGCCCAGAGAGTGAGAGGTGCAGAGGACAGTGAAAGATGGGCATCAAGACGTAGAGAGGAGGCCAGATCTTGACCATCCAATGGAAGCCAGAGCCCATCAGGGGTAGAGGCTATAAACTGAGGCTATGTATGTCGAGCTTCCAAAAAGATCACCTGTCAGTGCTGAAGCAGGTCAAGAAACTGGAGCAGGCCTTGGAGGACCTGTTGGTTGACTTGGATGCACAGTTCAGGAGACTTGCTATTCCCCACACTGCCTGCCTCACAAGGCAGAGGAGGAGCACCTGCTTCCCAAGAAGCACTGAGGTGGAGCAGATGCTGGCCAACACTTGGACCCAGAGGACAGGAAGCCCATCCCTGAGGATGTGGAGGGGTCCCTTACAAAGATCTTCCTCCACCCCCTGCCCAAACTTTGGAGAACGTTCAAACATGCAGGAGAGGGAGACAAGAATGGGAACCCAGGTGATGACTTCAGAAAAGAGAAACGAAACCTGCTTCTCCTGGGCTTCCTGCCTCCCCCAGTGCTGCATGTGGGTGTCTGCTGCTCCCTGGAGGGACGTTGGGTGAAAAGCCCCAGAATAATCATTCTTCAGATCAGGAGACAGAGCTGCTTACTTTTTCAAAATAGCGTTGTCCATTCGAAGTCCTTGGCATTTTAGGATGAGCCTTAGAATCAGCTTGTTAATTTCAACCAAAAAAAAAAAATACCCTGCTGCATCGCTGGCGAGGATTTCACTGGTTGCTGTCCTCTGGGTTCTGGAGAAGGAGCATGAAGCATTGTGGAGATGATCTGAGGTCAGGGATAACGCCCTTTCCTCTTTCAGAGCATCTGGTGTCACTCTTGGTTGGTGGCTACTGGCCCTAGTGGTCCCAGATCACCTTAATCAGTGACTGTGATGGCAACAACCTGAAACTGGGTCGGCCCAGTCAGGGCAGCTCCAGCTCCAGTCCACCCTTCCTTCCAGATTATTCCTGAGGGGAGGAGGGGTGGATGGATGGAGGGACGGGTGGGTGGATGGAGGGATGAAGGGATGGGTGTGGGGGGGTAATCTGAACTCCTGAGAGCTCCGCAGCTCCTCAGAGGTACTTGGAGTCCTTTGAGGGTTAGAGGAGGCCAAGCAGATCCACCTGGATTCATTTAATGTGCGGTCCCATTGGCTTCCTTTGGAAGAAAAATTGCGTGGCTAAAAATAAACCGGAAGCCTCTGGTTTAGTCCAAGCTCTGCGGCTCACTGATGAAAAATCGAGGACCAGAGAGGAGAGGGGCCTTACCCAGGGTTTCACAGCTGGCTGGAGATCACCCCAAGGTGTGGCGTCTGCTGTGCTGGCACTGCTGGTGACCTGGGATGAAGTTCTGCCTCCTCTCCCTCCTCCTCCAGGGGAAGGAGAAGTTCCTGGGCATCCTGAACAAGCACATGGAGGCAGAGGCTGCCTGGGGTCCCTGCCTTCCTGAAGGACCACGGCCTCTTGCTGCTGCCTGAGTCCCAGCAGCTGCTGCACAAGGTCAAAGTGAGTCCCCCAGCACACTGTCCTCACCTGCCTGGCCGCAGGCACCAAGGGGGCCACCCAACACACCTGCCAGGGCAGCTGCTGCCATGCGTGGCCCCTTCCACACGTGGACAATACCCAGCGTGCTCTGCTGCCTGAGCCCTGTGTCCTGTCCTCCAGGGGACTGGACATCATGAAATGTCCAGCAGGCAGGGAAGAGCCTACAGGGTCAGGGGACTGGGCAGGGCCAGGGCCTGGTTAGGGGAACAGGAGCCAGGCAGACCTTTCAGAGCCTCTGAGCGGGTGGTATGTTGGCTGAGGCGCCCTGGCTACTGTCCCATGGGGCCATTCATCCTGAATGGTTGCTTCTGCAAGTCCCACAAGGAAGGATATCTCTGTGCAGTGAACAACCTGAACAACCTCACTCAGCAGCCCTGGATTCAGTACCATTTATGAAGCACCTTCCAGGAGCCAGCCCTGTGTGTACTGCTGGCATGGTTAGGTACTGAATTAGTGTTTTTAGGATGAGTGAGTGGAGGTCCTTTGAGGTCGGCTGTGGATGCGGGTCTGCAGCCTGTTGGGCTTGGGATCCTTGCTCTGTCCTCACCTCTCCAGAATCATAGACAGCAAGACTAGGCATCCACGGTGCCCCACCCAGCCCTGCACTGAGGGACGCGAGCAGGCCGCCCCCACCCCACCCGTGCCCAGCTGAGGGGCTCCCAGCCCTCCCTGACCTGTGAGCACTCCTGACACAAATTGGATGCTGAGTCAATGTCTTCTGGATGAAAGCAGGAGGTTCTTCAGACCCTGCTTTAGGTGTGGGTCTGTGACCTTTGAGCAGCCTGTCTTGAGCAATGATGTGCATACAGCACTTCCGGGGATCTTGCTGACAAGGTCAGCTTTCCGTTCCTGATGGAAACACCCAGGTCCTTCCTTCCTGGTCTGGAGATGAATGTTTCTAGAGGAAGTGCCCAGCAGCAAGTCACCAGGTCCTGATGTGCACCTGTCTTCAGCTCTAACAGGTGAAGCTGGAGTCTGGCAAGGAGGCGCACTCTGCCACTCTGTCCAGTGGGGAGATCTGCTCACCTCCTGGGAATCAGCTGAGGCTTAAACTTAAGTCACAGACTGAGTCTGGGCTCCTCTGGTGCAACCCTGAGGTGGGGTCTCAGCACAGGTGTCTCCGCTGGGAGGTGGTCCCAGGAAGGGGGCAGGTGTGCTTGGAGCTCATCACCATGGGGGCCTCTGAGCAGGGGCTTCTGTCACATCCCTGAAAGGCAAGAACCTGGGGTGGTTCTCCTCCAGCTCCCACCTGCCCATGGCTGCAGGCTGCCCACTCCTATGGCTTCTGGCTTGTCCCTTGCACAGGCTGAGCAGGCTGGAGACAGCCCTGAGGTGGAGTATCCAGGGTGGAGAGGCCGCAGGGGCACTGCCCACATCTTCCTCGGGGGCCACTCTCCATGTTTGAGGATGGCCTTTGTGGAGTTTATGGTGGACAGGAACGTGGACTCGGGACCATGCCCCAGTAGAGGGCTGGACAACTGATTATTACAGGTTGATGGGTTTAAATGAGCCCGAGCACCAGACCAGAGCAGTGGCCTTTGGAAGGGGACTCAGTGCTAAGGACAGGGCCTGGGTGGGGCTTGGTGTGGGTTTACTCTGATTCACTTCATGCTGGAAACGACCCCGTTGCACCTTCTCCCGTGCCCTGCTGGCCTCCTCTTGCACAGGGATAGGGGCAGGGTGAGGACTCTTCCCCATCCCCCTGAGATCTGGCCTGACTTCCAAGGCCCATCAAGCAAAATGAGCCTGTGAGTGGTGTGTCCCCTCCCCAGACGGAAGGCTGGACACAGGGGAGGGGCTGTGCCTGGGAATGAATGTGCCCAGACCGTCCTGCGTGCTTCTGCCAGGACACATGGGAACTGGGGAGATGCCTGCTCTAGGGAGAGCTGAGGGGCTTCCTTTTCCTTGTTCTTTCCTTTGATTTTTTTTACATGAATATCAGTTTAATTTTGTTATTGAGTTAATTATAAAACAGCAATAACCAGGCTGAGGATGTAGCTCAGTGGTAAAGCACTTGCCTAGCATTCAGGAGGCCCTGGGTCCAATCCCCAGCACCACAAAAAGAAAGAGAGGGAGAGGGAGAGAGAGAGAGTGAGCAGTGGCAAAGGACAAAGGATCCAGGAAACAAGGCATACACCTCTGCTGCAGACCTCTAGGGACCCTGGCCCAGCCTGTCTGCCAGCAGCCTCCTCCATCAGGCCCTGCCACCCACTTTCCTGACAGTTCACCACCTGGTAGCCCAGAGGGGCTTACACGCTCCTGTGCCCATGGACCACCAGGGAGGAGCTTGTGTTTAGACCCAGCCACCCCGGGGCTCCTCCCTCACAGGACCAGGTGTGGCCTGGGAGTCGGCATTTTAAATAAGTGCCTGGTGATGCTGAGAGTCTGCTTTATTTATTTATTTTTTTAGATTGTTCTTTTTTTATTTTTCCATTTCAGAGGACAAAAACAATTTGTAAATGCAGAGTTGATGTTGAGAATGTAAATTGGCTAGAGTATCTGTTTATGTGGTTAGATTTATGCATAAACTGTAGATGGCACAAACAAGGTCTTATTGACCTTAGCAGCTATGCAGTGATCCAAAACAGGCTCATTGCATTCAATTTCATGCTGCCAACCAGCAGTCTTAACATTGCAGTTTTTTTTTTATTATTATTGTATACAAATGGGATACATGTTGTTTCTCTATTTGTACATGGAGTCTTTTCCCTCAATACAGTCCTTCTTTCCTTCATTCTTACCACACTCCTTATCCCTAACCCTAAACCTAACCCTAAACCTAATGCTAACCCCTCCCACCCCCCATTATATGTCCTCATCCGCTTATCAGTGAGATCATTCGTCCTTTAGTTTTTTGAGATTAGCTTATCTCACTTAGCATGATATTCTCCAATTTCATCCATTTCCCTGCAAATGCCATAATTTTATCATTCTTCATTGCGGAGTTATATTCCATTGTATATATATATGCCACAGGTTCTTTATCCATTCGATAACTGAAGGGCATCTAGGTTGGTTCCACAATCTGGCTATGGTGAATTGAGCAGCAATGAACATTGATGTGGCTGTATCTCTGTAGTATGCTGATTTTAAGTCCTTTGGGTATAGGCCAAGGAGTGGGATAGCTGGGTTAAATGGTGTTTCCATTCCAAGCTTTCTGAGGAATCTCCATACTGCTTTCCAGAGTGGCTGAACTAATTTGCAACCCCACCAGCAATGTATGAGTGTCCCTTTTTCACCACATCCTCCCCAACACTTATTGTTGCTTGTGTTCTTGATAATCGCCATTCTAATTGGGGTGAGATGAAATCTTAGGGTAGTTTTGATTTGCATTTCCCTTATTACTAGGGATGTTGAACATTTTTTCATATATCTGTTGATTGCTTGTACATCTTCTTCTGTGAAGTGTCTGTTCATTTCCTTAGCCCATTTGTCGATTGGATTATTTGTATTCTTGGTGTAGAGTTTTTTGAGTTCTTTATAGATTCTGGAAATTAGCGCTCTATCTGAAGTATGGTTGGCAAAGATATTCTCCCACTGTGTAGGCTCTCTCTTCACATTTCTGATAGTTTCCTTTGCTGAGAGAAAACTTTTCAGTTTGAATCTATCCCAGTTGTTGATTCTTGCTTTTATTTCTTGTGCTATGGGAGTCCTGTTAAGGAAGTCTGATCCTAAGCCAACAAGTTGAAGATTTGGACCTACTTTTTCTTCTATAAGATGCAGGGTCTCTAGTCTGATTCCGAGGTCCTTCATCCATTTAGAGTTGAGTTTTGTGTAGGGTGAGAGATAGGGGTTTAATTTCATTCTGTTGCATATGGTTTTCCAGTTTTCCCAGCATCATTTGTTGAAGAGGCTATCTCTTCTCCATTGCATATTTTTCGAACCTTTGTCTAGTATGAGAAAACTGTATTTATTTGGGTTTGTGTCCATGTCCTCTATTCTGTACCATTGATCTACCTGTCTATTTTGGTACCAATACAATGCCATTTTTGTTACTATTGCTTTGTAGTAGAGTTGAAGATCTGGTATTGCAATATCCCCTGCTTTGTTCTTGCTACTTAGGATTGCTTTAGCTATTCTAGGTTTTTTATTCTTCCAGATGAATTTCATAATTGCTTGCTCTATTTCTGCAAGGTACATCATTGGGATTTTAATTGGAATTGCATTGAATCTGTATAGCACTTTAGGTAGTATGGCCATTTTGACAATATTAATTCTGCCTATCCAAGAACATGGGAGATATTTCCATCTTCTAAGGTTTTCTTTAATTTCTTTCTTTAGTGTTCTGTAGTTCTCATTGTAGAGATCTTTCACCTCTTTTGTGAGATTGATTCCCAAGTATTTTATTTTTTTTGATGCTATTGTGAATGGGGTAGTTTTCCTAATTTCTCTTTCTGAAGATTCATCACTTATGTATAAAAATGCATTGGATTTATGAGCATTGATCTTGTAACCTGCTACTTTACTGAGTTCACTTATGAGTTCTAAAAGTTTTCTGGTGGAATTTCCAGGTTCCTCTAAATATATAATCATGTCGTCAGCGAACAGGAATAGTTTGAGTTTTTCTTTTCCAATTCGTATCCCTTAATTTCTTTGGTTTGTCTAATTGCTCTGGCTAGAGTCTCAAGGGCGATGTTGAATAGAAGTGATGAAAGAGGACATCCCTGCCTTATTCCAGTTTTTAGGGGGAACGCTTTCAGTTTTTCACCATTTAGAATGATATTGGCCATGGGCTTAGCGTAGATGGCCTTTATAATGTTAAGGAATGTTCCCACTACCCCAATTTTTTCTAGTGTTTTGACCATGAAGGGATGCTGTATTTTATCGAATGCTTTTTCTGCATCTATTGAAATGATCATGTGATTCTTAACTTTAAGTCTGGTGATATGGTGAATGACATTTATTGATTTCCGAATGTGGAACCAACCTTGCATCCCTGGGATAAAACCCACTTGATCGTGGTGCACTATCTTTTTAATATATATTTGTATGCGATTTGCTAAAATTTTGTTGAGAATTTTTGCGTTGATGTTCATTAAGGATATTGGTCTGAAATTTTCTTTCCTCGGTGTGTCTCTGTCTGGTTTAGGTATCAGGGTGATATTGGCTTCATAGAACGAGTTTGGGAGGGTTCCCTACTCTTCTATTTCATGGAATACTTTGAGGAGTATTGGAATGAGCTGTTCTTTAAAGGTTTTGTAGAACTCGGCTGAGAACCCATCTGGTCCCAGACTTTTCTTTGTTGGTAGGCTTTTGATGACCTCTTCTATTTCATTGCTTGAAATTGTTTTATTTAAGTTGTGTATGTCCTCCTAGTTCAGTTTAGGTAATTCATATGTCTGTAGAAACCTGTTGATGTCTTCGAAATTTTCTATTTTGTTGGAGTATAGATTATCAAAATAGCTTCTAATTATGTTTTGTATTTCAGTTGTGTCTGTTGTGATATTTCCTTGTTCATTCCGAATTTTAGTAATTTGAGTTTTCTCCCTCTTTCTCTTCGTTAGTGTGGCTAAGGGTTTATCAATTTTGTTTGAGGGGCTCACACGCTCCCGTGCCCATGGACCATGAGGGAGGAGCATGTGTTTAGACCCAGCCACCCCGGGGCTCCTGCCTCACAAGACCAGGTGTGGCCTGGGAGTCAGCATTTTAAATAAGTGCCTGGTGATGCTGAGAGTCTGCTTTAGAAAATCTATCTCGAAGCAGCTGGCTGGGAGTGGTCTGTGGCTCCTGCAGGTCTTGTGACCCCCAGGGGAGGGGAGGGGAGGCCGGAGGGTCCCAGTAAGCGCAGAGCCCCAGGGGCCAGCCCCCACCCCACCTATGGCAGTGCAGGTTCTGTGCCCCTGGGCTGCCGCAGACGGGCCTGCACTGCGTCTCAATCAAGTCCAGATAGAGGCCGTGGGGTGAGAGGATGGCGGTGCTGCCATTGCCCCCTCTACCCCTCTTGAGGTCACCCTCCATGTGGCACTGCAGGCCCAGCACCTGTCAATTGCAGAGACTGATGCCATGCACCTGCATTTAGACCTAATGGGGGTGTTTGCAGGCAGGCCGCTGCCCCATGGGAGATTCCTGGCAGGCAGGCGCTGGAGGACTCCCTGCATGCAGGGCCTGTGACTCACCCCGTGACGAGCACTTCAGACACAGAGGGGAATAACTCAGGCACTGCTGTCGCTGCTGATAGGGGAGTGACATTTGGAGGGCAAAGGCTTTTCTCTGGGGCTTTTTCCTTATATCCTGGGTTCATCCCTGCAAGGGGACAGCAGCCTGCTGGGCAGTACTCAGAGGCTGTCTGGACTCTGCCCTGCGTGTCAGGGCAGCAGTTGGCCGCAGGGCCCTGTAGTGGGTGGGGGAGGAGCACAGGGTGGGACAGGCCTGCAGAGCGTCTGGCACAGAGGGATGCTGGGGTTTCCTGGGACTCTGGAACAACCAGGGGACTGAGAATACACACAGCACCTGGTGTCCAGTCTGGGACAAGGCCAGGCTGGTGGCGTTTGTCACTAGAGCCAGAGGCGGCAGGGACCAGCTTCAAGGGGAGCAGTGGGGGCCGTCTCCCTGGGACCCTTGAGCGTTGGGAGTATCCCCTGGCCCGGGAGCTCAGGATGGGCCTCCAGCCCTAAGAAGCAGGCTCTGCAGGTTCCCCACACAGCTCCGCTGGACATCCTGAGGTCACTTGTGAGGAAGAAGGGGTGCAGGTTTGGGCAGGACTGTCTGGTTTCACCACCAGGGCTAAGGATCTCATCTTTGGGGCGGCCAACAGGAAGATGGCTTCACTGGGGACTGAGCTGGACTGGATCAGACAGGGTGCCCACATTGTGTGGGGCTTGGGGAGGCCAATGGATACAGCCACCCTCCTCTGAGTCAAGGTTTGTCCCAACTCTGGCCATTGCTGCCTGCAACCTGTGGGCTCCTCAAAGATGGCTTTGTGCTGGGCCTGCAGGTGAAGCCCAGGGAGGGTTTGGAGAGGGGACATCTTGTCCCTTGGTTACCTTCGCCTCTTGTACCCCAGCCACTCGGCCACATGCCCCAATGCAGGCTGCTGCGTGACCCTGAGACCATTAGGTCACATGTGGCCTCCTGTGTAATGTGCTTGTACCCGTGTGCAGCCTGGGCAGGTGCTTTCCAGATGCCACCCAGACGCATCCCAGTGGGAGCATGCTGCATCCCTCTGTGTGAAGGTCGACATTTTGGGGAGGGTACAGCAGAGCTTTTCCATCCCACAACCATTTCCTGAGTGTCCACTGCATGCCAGGCACTGTACCAGGCACTGTACCAGACTCTGGGGGACAAGCTGCAGTCCCTGCCCTCAAGGGCTCCTGAGAGTGATGGAGCATGGACAGGAAGACATGGCAGGGGCGCTTGTCCTCGGGGGAAGAAGTCTGGGGTGCTGAGGACTCCAAGGAACCTGGTCCTGTACCAGGAGGGTTGTGGGCACAGGATGCTCTGGAGTGGGTGATGTTCCAGAGAACTTGGGATTGAGGAGGGGGCCTCAGAGCCCAAGAGGGGTAAAGCACCGGGCTCTGGGCAGGAGGAAGCTTGTGTGGCTGGGGTGAGGGACAGAGCAGGGGCATTGGAGCTGGGACACAGGGAGGATCCAGGGCTGAACCTGAGTCCCCAGGGACCCCAGAGAGGGTAGGGACCTCAGCTGAGAGGGCCAGGTAGACGTGGCATTGGCACATCCCACCCCATGCCCAGCAGGCAGCCCCATAACCAGGCCTCCCCGCTGTGCCCTACCTGCCCTATGAGTACACCTGTGGGGGCAGCTGGAGCAGACCAACGCCTACATTCAGCACCAGGTAGGCGACCATCTGTCCTCAGCCCTGGAACTGGAGTCCTACCCCAAAGCCCATCAGGCCAAAGCCCATGCCGTGCAGGCAGCAGAAACCCCTGGCTGTGAACCCCTAAGGTCCCCCGACCTCCTGATGCCCCTCTCCTCCTGCAGGACTTCTGTGCAGCTCCTAGTCCAGCCCCCTCCAGGGACCGGGGCCTCACAGAGCCCCTTCATCCTGGCGCCCAATGCCACCCCCCTGGAGTGGGCCCAGAACGCCAGCACGGTCCCTGGGGCATGGCCCCAGCCATACTCACTGCGGTCCTGGCTGGCCACCGCTGGGAGGGCCTGTATGGACGCCTGCCTGGACCCCAGACTGGTCTGCAAGCCCTCCTTCTTCCCCTTCCTCAAGAGTCAGGAGGCCTTTCTCCAGTGAGTGCACCCCGCTCCCTCCCGAGAGTTTCCAACTGGTGAGGAAGCATCCAAAATGGACCTTCCATGTGGGCGTCTGCATCATGCGGCTATGCTCTTGGCAGGACCCAGCCACTACAAGGGACGCTGCCTCTCAATCCCACCCAGCTGCCTCTGCCCCTCGGGGGCCCTGCCCCAGCCTGGATGGGCACCTTCTCCATAAAGTTGCTGCACATCCCTCCAGGTGGGACCCCGGCCCCTCTTCTCCAAGCTCCCGGACAGAGGCAGATAAGGAGCTGTAACCACCTCTTCCTGAGTCTGGGGCAGGGGTTTCTGGGGAGAGGGGTGCACAGTGCCAAGCTGGGGGCAGCCCACCCCACCCACCCCAGGGTGTGACCAATGCTGGTGGCACCCGTGCAGGCTGTAAGTGCCCTGTGATAGCACCAA
Source organism: Sciurus carolinensis (assembly GCF_902686445.1). NCBI lineage: Eukaryota > Metazoa > Chordata > Mammalia > Rodentia > Sciuridae > Sciurus > Sciurus carolinensis. The sequence goes on from NW_025920119.1 coordinate 4,338,522, forward strand.
GTGGGAGATGCACCACCTGTACCCAGCACTGGCTCAGCCCGGCCAGGAGTGCCAGCAGCCCCTGCTCTGCAGCTGCACTGGCTCCAACACCGAGTACCAGGCTCTGCCCCTTTCATGACTTCCTCAAGAGCCTGGTGGCCCTGTGCCAGGGCTGCCTGTGAGACAGTGGGGGCCCCTGCCCCACACCTCCTCCTGCAGGAGAAAGCACCAGCAGACCCCAGCTCGAGATGCACACATGGCCGGAGCTTCCTTCCCACTCCCAGGAGCAGGTAGAGGAGCACTAAGCACCGTCCAGGGGAGGGCAGCACAGGCAAGCTGTGGGCACTCAGGGGAGACAGATACTGATTCTGTGAGGATGGACATAAGGTGAGACCACCCTCTGCTGTGCCCCTTCCCTCAACCATGACAGATTCCCTAGTGTGCAGAAGGCCTGGGCCACTTCACAGGAACCCCACCCTGATGGGCCTGTCCCTTCTCCCCTTGCTCCCTCCTCACAACTGCTCAGTCCTCACCATGTTCAGGGACACATGGTTGCTGCCAGCCACTATCCATCTGCAACCCCAGACTCCCTTGAACTCTTGCCTCTCCTGCCACCTGCCTGGTCTTCACGTTGACATCTAAATGACACCCAAACCTGATGTGATCAAAATGGAAACCCTGGTTCCTGCCTGCTCCCCAACCTGTCCCCTGGCACCACTGTCCCCTTGCTGAGGATGGACAGTGCCAACCTCCCCCTGGCTCTGGAAGAACCTGGCAGTTGCCCTGGACTCCCATCTTCCAATCAGATTCCAGGTCACATGCCTTCTGAACCATACCACACACGTCTGGGTCACCAGGGTGACTTCAGCAGCCTCCAGTCTCCACGATCTTTTGAGTGATTCACCAGGTTTTTCTAAAAGCTAAATGTGTGTGACATCCCACCACTCCTGTGCTCCCTCCAAGCCCACCGCCCGCAGCCTCCCTGGTGTGGCAGCCTCGGGGCCTTTGAAACAACCAATGACCTCCTCCAGGCCTCCCTCAGCCGTCACCTCAAGGAGGGCTTTCCTGACACCCCACTCAACAGCCCAATGCTCCCTGCCCAATGCTCCCTGGCCCTAGTTCTGCCCTATGTTTTTATGTCACTTCACAGCTCCTGGTTCCTCTGCCCTCCCTCTTTCTCTCTCTCTCTCTCTCTCTCTCTCTCTCTCTCTCTCTCTCTCTCTCCCTCTCTCTCTGTCCCTCTCTCTCTCTGTCCTAGAAGTCTAGGTCCTTGAGCCAAGCATCTGTGGTTTGTTGGTGATGGGAGACACTCAGTATGTATTTGTTGAATAAATGACTCTAAAACCCAATAAAGATTAATTCACAGTCTCTTTGACGTTGGAAGATGCCAAAAGGCACCTTCTAGTGGGAACCAGAGGGCGCCACCTGCCAGGGGCCTGACCCCTTAAGCTGGGAGCCCTGACCCTGGCCCTGATGCCTAGAGGCCGATCAGAGAGAGAAGGAGGCAGCAAGGACCCAGGTTCTGGGCAGAGCCGACCTCAGTCCCCACTCCTCCTCTTGGGCTGCTCCGGGTGCCCAGTGCTCAACTGGAACCTGTCAGGGTAGAATTCCTCCTCCCCCAAAAGACAGTTTGAGCTCCGAGCCCAGGAGGGTGGCCTTATTGGGAAGTGGGGTCTTTGCGATGGAATCTGTTAAGGCCATGTCACCCTAGGACAGGGCGGGGCCGATGCAGTGTCCCTGGTGCTCCCAGCACAGGAAGATTCAGACACAGAGATGCACACACAGAGGGAAGAACCGCAGGGGGAGATGGGGCAGCGACCGCAGTGGGGTCACCACAAGCCAAGGAATACCTTGGGGCAATAGCAGCTGGAAGGGGCACAGAACTGTCCTCCTCAGAGTCTCCAGGTGGTGTGGGCCAGCCAAACTCTGAGGTCAGACTCCAGGGCCTCCAAGGCCTCCAGGACCGAGGCAGAATGTCTCTGTTGTTTTTGGTCACCAAGTGTGTGGCAGTGGCCACAGCCTAGGACCCAGACACAGCAGGTTAAGTGTGATGTGCCCTGGGCCACACAGTGTGCTGATCACAGAGGATTGGGGGTCCCCTGAGTGTTGGGGACCCCTCCCCATGCTGCAAGTCACCTCTGCCCATCTCTTGAAGGGAACCAAGTACCTGAGGGACTCACCCAACTTATCCAACTGCAGTGAATGTTGGGTCCCCAAGATCTGGGGACACCCGAGCAGGGCTCCCTACATCAGCCCCTGTCACCTGCATGGGCCAGAATCCTTGACCATCAGAGGACACTGGGAGGCTGAACCCTCAAGCCCTCCAGCCCAGAAGCCCAAAGCCACCATCGCCCTCTCGCAGACGTTGCTGCATAAGTGCAGCCTAAGGCCCCACCCGATCCTCCCCAGTAAGGCCACCAGGCACCCACCAGCTGCCCCTGTCTGGCCACGTTTGGCCCCAGGAGCTAATTGCAGAAGCTTCATATTAGAGGAAGCCACAAATACACTCTCACATGTTTTATGACTTTATAACTCACCAAATAAACTTGAATCCTATAACCATAATACAAAGCCAAAACGAGTTGGACAGGAACCAGCATGGGGAGTGGGAGGGGGTGGGGAGTGTCCTCGCTGCGTCTAAGGTGCAGAGCAGGGCAGGGACCCGTCCACATGATGTGGGCACAAACTGTCACCTGTGGCAGGGTCTCAAAGAACAGCCTGTGATTCCTAGAGATCCAGGGATCCCTGGAAGGCATGCCCTTCTTCCTCAGCAGAACTTCATCCAGTCTCCCCGGCCAGGGATGGTTCCAGAAGCCTAGGCTGGTTTCTGAGGCCAGAGGAGGCCCAGGCCAGAAGCGGGCCTTAATGCCTCCCTGGCTAAATTAAAGTCATACTTCATTTTACATTAAGGGCATTTTTAAAAAGTAAATTATCTACAACATTTAAATGTCATTAGTAATTACATTTTATTTTATTTCAAACTGGTTGGAAACATTTTATTTCTAATGGGGTACATTTGTTTTTAATATACAGTTTACAAAAAAGAGAGATCTCCGCGAAATGAGTGGAGACCGGGAGGGGCCTTTGCCGATGGTCCCGGGGTTCAGTGAGCTGGCTCTGCATGCATCTGAAGCCCCAGGTCCCCCAGGGAGGCCCCCTCCCTGGAAAGGAAGCTCTAGGGCTGGCCTGACCTTGGCCCTGGTAGTTAGTTAGCACAGAAGCCAGGGAGGAAAAGTAAAACCCCACTGGAAGAAACTTCCCCCAGTAACTTTAGCAAAAATCTCAAGGTGTCTTGTTTTCTGTGGTTTATTTTTGTTTGTTTGTTTCTTTTTGGGGTTTTGGTTTTGCTTTGCTTTTGCGTTGATTACCTCTGAGGCTGAGTGTCCCACTCCTTCACCAGCTACTGCCAATGCTAACAACAGGCTTATGTCCCTTAAGTCTTTACTACACTCACGCCGGGCACTCAATGCCCCAGATCTGCTTCGATTCCCCAGAGAAATTGTTTCAGGTGGTGTCCATCCCTGTTCTCATTCCTATCATCCAAAAAGAGATGAAAACTTCAAGTATTTCCATGATGTGGTTGGTGGTAGATCCTGACCCCCCAATGGGAGGCCCTTGGAGACTTCACAGATCTTGTAGAAAGGGGACCAGCAAGTTATGTGGCAGAAACAGCCCTGGGACAATCCTGGGCTCTGCCCCAGTGCCCTGATGGCAAGACCTCTCTGAAGTCCCACAGAGAGCTGACCCTGGGAGATTCGGAGGAGGGGTGGGGCCTCCCTTCCTGTTCTGCCTGTTTGGAGGGGAGGTCGTAGGTGGACATTTGCATAGCTCCTCCAGAGCCATGGGACCTGGGCTGTGGGGTTCAGCTCCAGACTTCTTGTCACCCTGTGGCCCACTTATGCTCATTTCCTCCCCAGGATCCAGAGGCAAGGCTAAGGGTCTCCCTGCGCTGCCTAGTGGGGTCTGTTGATTGAATCAGTGACCAACTTCCCAACCTTCACCGTGAAGATGTGTGTTCAGAATGGGCTAAACTGAGCCGAAGGAACCCCAGATGTCATGGTAAATGTAGGATTCAACCCTGGGAAAGATGTCCTATAAAACGCAGAGGCCATCAGCATGGTCCCTGGTCCCCAGTGCAAGTGCACATCTGATACCCAGGTAGGGCCTCTGCACTATGAGTGTCTCACACACACACACACACACACACGCGCGCACACACACACACACACACACACACACACGAATCTGCCCTCTGCAGCCCCTAGTTCAACATCTGCAGATTCAAACAACTGCATGTCAACAGCAACTGCATCTGAGCTGAACAGGGGCGACCCAGTCTTGCCATTCCCGACTCGAGACAGCAAGCAATCCATCGTTTGCCTGGTGTCACATCCTCGAGAGATGACCCACTGTGCATGGAACCACACGCGGGGTCAAAGCCCGCCACATCGGTAATGTGTGAGTACCTGAGTTGGCCCTCCAGGTGAGGCCTGCCTGCTGTCCACCCGCACTGGCCCTGGTGACCACGTGGTGTTCACAGCGGTGGGACCCCTCAGAGGTGGCAGGACCCACCAAGTGGCCCATGCTGGGCTCTGCCAGGGAGCCAGGCTGGGCTGCTGGGGCTGTTTGTGGGATTCCAGCTGGTGGAGCCGCGAGCTGTTGAGATGAGAGGCTGACATTAACATGCACAGTTCCTGTGATGGATAAATATTAAACACAGCACGGCTACAGGACTAAGTAAATAGCTATTAGTCTCCGAGAGGAGTCTGCAGCAGGAGGAGGTGGATTAATTGTTTGTCTCTCTCCTAAGAGTAAAGAAGACTCACCAGACATGGCCAGGAGAGGCCTGCTTGGCCTCCCTCCCTCTCTCTCTCTCTCTGTCTTTTAATTATATTAAGTTGAACAATCTTATATTTGTTGAGAACAAAAAAAAAAAATGGAGAGCCTATGGAAAGCCTGGCAACAACCTTCCTTCAAAGGCTGGAGGCTGCAGCCACAAGAGCCCTTGGTGACAGGACACTTCAACCCACCCCACTGAGTGTTCAGAACAAAGTGAAAGCTGAAGACCTGGGAGGAAGTAGGAAGGAAACGTCATTCCCGGGAGCCCAGGCTGGCTCTGGCCATCTGTGGTCTACCTTGGAAAGTCTCATCCTCTACCTTAGAAGCTGGTCCCTTGGCCTCCCCGGGGCCTGGGCTCCAGGGGCCCCTCAGATACCCGATCCGCAGATGTGCAGGCCCTGGGCATAAAGTGGTAGGGCATTTTCACGTGACCTGTGGCCTCCTCCCAGCTGCAGAAAACCATGACTAGATGACCTACCGAAACTGAGACAAGGTATGCGCCATGGCAACCTTTCCTAGACTCTATCATTTAGGAAAAAGAGACGAGGAAGAGAGGTGGATACGTGTTTGGTGCAGGTTCACCTTCTTTTCCTGGGTATTTTTTATTGAACCAGCTGATGCAGAAGCCCAGGGTCTGGAGGAGAGGCTGAATACAGATGGATGGATGGAGAGAGAGAGATGATGGATGGATGGATCGATCAATAATGATAGACAAACAAACGTGTGTGCATTCTATGACACACCGCATCAGGCAGCCTATCTCTCTATCATCTTTCTCTCTACCTACACGCTACAGATCTATCTAACTACAAGCTACAGAGCCTGGTTGAACATGGTGCATTAAATCACCAACTTATGTTCACTGAGCATCTCATACAAGAGAAATATGCTACTGGACTCTGCCGGGAACAGCATGCATGACAAGGCAGGGCCCCTCCTGCACTGGTCAGCTACTGCTGTGTAACAAATCACCCACAGACCGAGAGTCTTAAAACCATGATGCTTCTCACATCCAAAGGTCCAGAGACTAGGAGTCCTAAACTGCTCTGGGGGTGCTCTGCTCAGGACCTCCCCTGAGCCACCATCAGGATTCATTGGAGAAGGACTTGTTCCCAAGTCTGGGTGCCCCTGCGGACTTCTGAAGTCATGTTCTCTTTAACATGAGAGTGGCAATATCAGCTTGTCCCTCCAGGGACTGCTGAGTAGGGGTCACAGTTGCTGATTAGTGGAGAAGGTGAAACCCCAGCTGGTCCCTCTGAGCCCCACCATCTGGCCAGCATGGGCCAATCGAGGGGGGGTGTTCAGACATCCAGCAGAGAAATTTCCAAGTGAGCTCAGTCAGGGACCTCAGCCAGGGAGCACAGCCAGGGAGCACAGTCAGGGAGCTCAGCCAGGGAGCACAACCAGGGAAGAGGAGTGAGGCTAACATCCCAGGGAGGGAAGACCCGTCTGGTTGCAATACCCCTGAGGTGGGTGCTCTTATCCTAGCTGTACAGAAAAGGAAACAGTGGGTCAGGGAAGTGATCACATCAGCCAGAGGTCACACTAAATTTAGAAGTGGACCTGGGATTCACAGTGAGAGTTTCTAGCATCAGAATCTGGTCCCTTCGCCTCACCTTGGTGTGACTTTCTCCACCATGTCCTTCATGCCAGTCACCAACATGGAGAAATTCGCATGGACTTATTTTGAGGTCAACACTTGCCTTGGTAGTTGATGCCCCCTGTTCTCTCTGATCAGAAATCCCTCACTGTGCAGGGTTAGCTGGATGGCAGGGAGTTTAGAACACAATCCAGTGGTCAGAGACCTGAAGTCATTGTCACTTTGTGTCCCTTCAAGGGCCTCTGACCCCCTCTCTCCTTCAAACTCTTCCTCTGTGCTGTGTCTCCTCCTAGTACTAGGGGAAGCCTTCCAACAGATGAGCAGAGGTAAAATGTTCATGAACGTCCACCCTGGTTGAGTTCTCTTAGAACCTGTCAAGCGCTGCCCTGAGTGGCTGCCATCCCTGCCTGGGGCAGAGACGCTAAACAAATGGGTCTCACTGCCATGCATACCTGTCAGTTATCCATCAACCGAGTCCTGCCAGGTAAGGATCACCCACCTGAGCAGCACGCTGTGCTCATACTGTGCTGGCTCCATGGCTTCTGGTTGTGATCACTGCCACGTCCAGGGCTTGGCTGATCTTGGCTGGCTGCAGCTTCTCACCCCGGAAGACACCCTGTGTGTGCACTGCTCCAGGTGGTGGCAGAGGGCAGCAGAGTGCCCGGCTTCCACGTGCACGCCCCAAGCCCTTGTAGGAAAGCAAGTCATGCTGTCCTGTGAGAGGGCACTTCAAGGTCGCACGGTAAAGGGTTGCAGGGAGAAGTGAAGGTGTGGGATCATCATTCTGATCTGCCACCATGATCTGCCACTGGGCTCCATCCACACGTCTTCCTACCCAGAGAGCAAGTCAAAGCTTCATCCATGTCCACACAAAAGCCCACTTCCCCTGGGCTCCCCTAGTATGAATGGTCAGTTACCAGAGGAGAAGGAGGCTGGGTCTTCGTTTCAACAATTCCATCAGCAGAAAATCTTTTGTCCTAAGAAACAAACACATGTGCACAAGAATGCTCCTCCCAGCCAGATGTCCTTCAGAAAAAGACTACAGAGTAAGAGACGGGACTGTTGTACAGTGGCTGAAGAGAGTCACAAGGGAAATTAAAGGGCCTACAATCCATGGGAAGGTAGAGCAATAGAGAAAGAAGTCAGGCAGGGTATGGAGCAAGGGCAGGGGTCTGGGGGGGTGATATGGGAAGAAAGAGGGAAAGGAAGCCTGGGTGAGGTGAGGCCAGAAGCCTTGGTTGGGATCACTGGCATATCCAGGACTCGGCTAGCTGTCAGCCAATCTTGGCTGGCCCCGGGCAGGATGATCTCAGGATCTCAGTTCTGTTCCTCTCTCTAGAAGGGATGTACGGAAGGATGGATGTGTGGATGGGAGAGCGGATGGATGGGTTGATGGTTTCCTGCCATTTTTGTGACTGCCTTCCCAGGAACACTCTCCCTCCTCCCTGTCAGGTGCTCTCTAGGTTCCATGAGATGCACCATTGCCATTGACTGGCAAGGAAAGTCCCCGATTCACCAGGTTCAAGTCATTACCAGGAGGCCATCAGGGATGCCCAGGGTCATTCCACAGTCCAGAGGGGCTGCAGCCACAGACCTGCTGGGATAACTCTTTGAAAGATGTTTGCCGGTTCCTGATGGATGTGTGACCAGAGGGAAGGGAGCAAGCCATGGGATCAGAGGAGCCTGGGACAGAGAAGCAGGAAGGTTTATAAACCCAAGGATCTGGCTCCACCGGGCCCCACCATATGCCTGCTATGAATCTGGAACATTGCTTGACCTCTCTGAGCCTCAATTCACCCCCTGGAAATGAGAATGATGCCCGGCTGCCAAGCTCATCAAGACTTGATGGGCACTCTGCACATGGCCCCTTGGATAAACTCGCCAAAAAGACCCAGAAGCCATTGGTGTGCCCATTCCCTCACCTGCAGTCACCTGTTTCTGACTCTCCACAGAATAAAACCAAGGTTGCATTTCAACCACGACCCAAGCTTCTATTTAGCCTGACACAGCCTTTGTTTTCCCCAAACCTTCTTTTGAATATTAGATTATAGGTTTGGATTCCAGATATCAGACTCTGAAAAATCCAGGGAGTTCTTTTCTCTGCCTGAGGATCCAGATTTTCTTCCCTGTTATTTCCCTCTATATTTCTTTTCCTTGGACTTTGCTGGGTGGTACCAAGGGGCATGTGTGATCTGGCACAGGTTGCCCTCACCCATCTCCTTAGAGTCAGGTTAGGGTAGTCAGCCAGTTAGCACCAGGGTAAAATCAGGAATGAATTAATCCATCCTTCCATCCATCCATCCTTCCTTCCATCTATCCACCCATCCACACATTCGTCCTTCCATCTATCCCACCCAACTACCCATTCATCTATCCATCCATCCACCCATTTATCTCATCCATCCATTTTCAATTCATCCCTTCATTAATCCATCATCCCATTCTCACATCCATCCACCCATCCATCCACCCACCCACCCATCTGTTCACCCATCCATCTCCCCACGCATCCATCCATCCACCTATTCATCCATCCATCCACACATCCATCCTTCCATCCATCCCACCCAACTACCCATTCATCTATCCATCCATCCACCCATTTATCTCATTCATCCATTATCCATTCATCCCTCCATTCATCCATCATCCCATCTACTCATCCATCCACCCACTCATCCATACATCCATCCATCCACCCATCCATCAATCTACCCATCCATCCATTCATCCATCCCACCCATCTACTCATTCATCTTTCCCTCCACCCATTTATCTCATCCATTTATCAACCCATTTATCCATCATCCAACTTCTATCCATCCATCATCCATCCCTCCCTCCCTCCCTCCATCCCTCCATCATCCCTTCTACTCAGTGCTCCCTCCCTCCCTCCATCTGGTGAGCTCAACACTTACACCTGCAGGCAGTGTTCTGGGAACACAGGAGCAGTGACCAAGTCACCCTGGCGCTCACTCTCTGGAACTCCCCGTCCTCACATGTGACCATAATGGTGAGAATTCCCTGAGAAGCACTTGCCATCAGCACCGTCCATTAGATCCTAATTTCATTCTCATCACAGCCAACCCCCTGTCACCTGCCACACTCCCCCAGGTCTCTGATCAGATGCAGGACCTGCTGGAGTCCCTGGGAAAGAAGGGGTCTCTTCCCAAAGAGCAGAGTATGATGTTAATTAGAGGTTTTTCATGGATGACCTTTATCAAGTGGAGAAAGTTTTCTCCTATTCCTACTTGCTGGAGGTTTTTTGTTTTTTTTTTTTTTTATAACGAGAATTGATGTTGAACTTTATTGAATTTTTATTCTGTGACTACTGAGATGATTACATGGTGTTTCATTTTTAGTTTGTTAATGTGATTAATTGCACTGATTTTTAAAATGTTAAACCGGGCTTACATTCCTAGAATGTAATGTGGTGATGATATATTATCCTTTCTATGTATTACTGGATTTGGTTTGCTAAAATTTTGTTAAGAGTTCATGAAGATGTTGGTTTATATCATTTTTATCTACAAATAGTGTTTTCACGATTTGAATATCAAGGTAATTCTGACTTCATAGAAGCAATTGTTTAGATGTGGTGCTGTCTTCCTTCACTCTTTGGTAGAATTCACCAGCAAAGCCCTTTAGGCATGAAGTTCTCTGTGTAGGAATGTTTCTAACTACATATTCAACATCCTTAATAAATTTATAAAGCTAGCTGGGTTACTGCTTTCTTCTTAAATATGGTTTGATAGTTTTTATGTTCAAAGAAATGTGTCCATTTCATATAAATTGTTTAAAGTTTTAGCATAAAGTTGTTCACAATCTTCCTTATTAAGCTTCTAATATCTGTAGTATGGGTAGTGATATGCCTCTCTTGTATGGGCAGTGATATGTCTCTCTTATTCCTGATGTTAGGTGCCTCCCCCCCCTCCACACACACACACACACACACACACACACACACACACACAAACCAGATTAGTTTGTTAGAGCTTTTTAAGTTTGTATGCATCTGTCCAACAATTAACCTTTGTGTCTAGTGATTTTTCTCTATTGTTTTATATTCTCTATTTCATTGATTTGAGACTCTGATATCACTTTCTTTTGATCTAAAGCACTTTCTTTTATATTTCTTATGCAGTTGTTTTTCATTTTCTATCCATCTTCTTTAAAAATATGTATTTCACTTTGATTTTGAAAAATCTTTCCCATACATATATAATTCTCAACCACTTCTGCCTCCCTTTTCGACAGTAAAGGGGCTGCTTCACTAGAGCTGCATTATTGCTAATGAGACGTCTGCAGTCCTTCTGGTCCTTATGTGTCTGCCTGTGATGTGTTGTTTTCCTCTGTTTGCTTTTTAAATTTTTGTCCTTTTTTACCTGTTGGTAAAATTCTTTACTTGTTCTTATCAGTTGTGCATGCCAGCAGAGTGTATTTTGACACATCACACATACATGGAGAATCCCTTCCCACTCTTGTGGTTGAACGTGATGTGGACTTACCTGGTCGTGGATTCACATGTGACCATAGGAAAGTTATGTCCATTCATCCTACTGTCTTTCCCATTCCCAACCTGCCTCCCTTCCTTCCCTTTGCCTAATCCAATGAACTTCTATTCTCCCATGCCCCCCACCACCATTGTGTGTTAGCATCCACACACCAGAGAGAACATTTGGTCTTTGTTTTTTGGGGATTGGTTTATTTCACATAGCATGATAGGCTCCAATTCTAGCCATTATGGCAAATGCCATAATTTCATTCTTCTTCATTCTTCTTTAGGGCTGAGTAATATTCCAATGTGTATATGTACTATAGTTTATTTATCCATTCATCTGTTGAAGAGAGACAGGGAAAGGAGCATCTGGGCCTCCTCTGCCTCCCCCGAGCTGGCACGCGGGTGATTTGCCATGCCTGTTTCTATGTCCATCAGGCTGCTCAGAAAAGCAAGGCTGTGAACTGTGCGATGCTGTGTGGCTCACGGGGCCAAGCAGGGGACTGCCCTGCCTTGCTCCACAGACCTGCAGCCTCCCTGCACCCTGGGTGCTCAGGAATGGTGCAGGAAGGTCCCCCGACTTGGACCACAGCATCAGATGCTCCTGCTGAAGCAGCTTCCTGTTGTCAAACTGTGGATATGGGTGGTTCAGAAGGACGTGGGGAGCTGGGAACAAGTGGCACGGCCATCCCTCTGTACTGGCTGCAGACATCATGGCACGGCCATCCCAGAATGCTCACCAGAGTCCTACTGACCCAGGTCAGTAGGTCCCAGGGGGCTGGTGTGCCCACACTCTCCTGCCCAACCTGCACATCTGTTCCTAGCAGGTTTGTGCAACGGGTAGCAGGCACTTGGAGCCGCTGACTGGAAAATGGGCTGCTCACCTGTGAGAAAGGAGGCTGTTCTTCTCTGGGTCCTTAGACACAGCAGGTTTCCAGGGCGGCTAATTACCTGACAGGCAGCAGCACTATCACCTACTGACCTTTTAGCTCCGCTAATAAAGCCATTTTCTCCTCCCTTTGTCCTTCTCTTGTGATTTCTTGGCTGATGCGGGTTTCACACAAGGAGAAAGTTCCACAAAGGTTGCTTAAGGCAGGGTTCAGCCTTCGGGGTGCCCCAGCTCCTCACCTGGCCAGGTACAAGGCCCTTAGGGAACTGGGAGACGGTAAGGGCCCTGCTGTTAGTCCTGAAGGCCCAGCAGGGTGTGTAAAGAACGGCACACAGTTTGCAGGTCCCCCTAAGAGCTAACAGAAGTATTCTCACGTATGCCAGAGGAATTAGTCAAACATAAGTTTTATTTAAATGACAGAGATTAATTTCTTAGGCCAGATAATTGGAATTTAATTGGGGTATTTTATTTTAAAATAGGTGCCTGCTAACCACTCCATTAGCTGACCAATGATGCCAAATTACTGGGAGCGACATCTTTCCCAGGATATAGAACTTTTGATGTCAAATCCAGGACAGTTCTGGGAAAGCCAGGACAGTGAGTCACTCTGTGAATGATTCAATCCTGTTCCAGACCCTGAGAACAAAGCCATGAGTAACACGCACAGCCCCGTCCTCACAGAGCTGACTGTCTAATGGGGAAAAAATAAACAATAAGCCAACAAAATAGTTACCAGTGGAAGTCTTATGGGGACAAGAAAGATAAATAGCAGTAAGATCATCCAGGAAGATTTCTCTGGCAGATAGCAAGTGTTTGGTCTCTGGCAGAGAGGCATGTGTGCCTTCTGAGAGAAAAGGTCATGCAAGAAAATGTGATGGCATGTGCAAATGCCCTGGGGCAGTGTGGCCTTTTGTGCAATCAGTCAGAGGGTGGCTCTTGTGGTTGAAGCTTGCATATGCACTTGTACAGATGGGACTATGTCTGCTGGGGGGCAATGAGAGGAGATGAGGTTGAGGCAGGAGAGGCAAGCAAAGTTCAGACCATGCAGAAACTCCACACCAACCTAAGGGTTTGGTGTTTACTCTCAGTGCAAAAGACAGGTGGGCCCTGAAGCTCTGCTTCCTGACTCCTCCAATCAAATCCTAGCTCATTGCCTCCCAGCCTCTCTTCTTTGGGAAAGTGCCTTCCTGGGTTATCCATGTGCCACTAAATACAGCAATAGCTGCCCTCTCCACAGCTTCTGTGGTGAGGCGTCTGTGAGGCTCTCTGGCCCACTGCAGTTGTCCTGGGTGGACTAATAGCTCAGCATCTCACTGGTGGTCCTCCTGCTACAGAGGATGGGGACACTTTCATCCCATATCCATGCAGAGGGCAAGATGAGTTTTTGAGTTCTATCCCTTAACATCACTCTGCTGCTCCTGCCTAAATCCCATGTTGCCAGGTTCCCAGTTGCTGCCCTGGGTTAGGAGGAGGAGTTATTTGGGTTTGTGCTGAGTTTCAGCAGCACCACCTCAAAGCACATCTGGCCCCCTGGGGGATTGGGACCTCCAGGCCCCGGCCTCCAGGGCCACGTCTGTGTGGGCTGCGTCCCGGCCACCCTCTCCTCCAGCCAGCTGTGAGCCCTGCCTCTGCTCTGAGTGCTGGAGCTCTCTCTTCTCTTGTTCTCCTGGGAAAAGCAGTTATCTTACTGCTTTGCTGCCACGCTGTGCTGAGAATTCTATGTGGGTACCAGGAGGCAGGCAGGTCCACAGCAGTTCAGCCCATGATGCCTCTGAAGTCCTCCGTGATCTGCTCGTTCTTTAGGAAAATACTTCCATGATGAATTTTTTTAAGTATTGGAATTAATCAATTTAAACACGGCACAGGCACAAGAGGTAACGCATGGCCTGACAGGCGGCTCAGAGAACCTGCACAGTTGACAGCCTTGGAGTCAGCACCCAGGTTAAGAAATAGTACCCGGTTGTCCCCCACTGGTTCCAGGACCCCGGCGTCCACCCACACTCCAGACACTGAAGCCCTTCTGTAAATTGGCAGAGAACCTGCCTGAGCCTCCTGTGACTTTAAATCCTCTGGAGATGACTTATACTCCCTAAGGCAACATAAGTGCTGGGGAAAGAGTTGCTACTCTGCATTGTTCAGGGAATGGCGGTCTCTTCCAGGCAGGCACTGGGTTTACCCCACTGCTTTTAATCTGTGGCTGGTTGAATTGGGGGATGGGGACCCACAGAGGGCCAGTTGGACTATCAGTAACCTGTAAGCCCCTCTTTGCAAGCATGCCACTCAATGCCCCCAAAGATAATGGCTGTCCTAGCTGTAAACCTACATGCTAGTTTTGCTGGTACTTGGTTTTGATAGAATGGAAGCCTCCAGAACATTCTTTCATTTTTTTCTTTTTCTTTCTTTCTTTTTTTTTTTGTACTGGGAATGAACCCAGGGGTGCTTCACCACTGAGTCATATCCAAAGCCCTTTTTTATATTTTTTTCTATTTTATTTTGAGACAGGGCCTCACTGAGTTGCTTAGGTTCTTGCTAAGTTGCTGAGGCTGGCCTCCAACTTGTGATCCTCCTGCCTCAGACTCCTGAGTCACTGGGGTGACAGGCTGTCACTTCCAGCCAGAAACTTCTCACTGTGTCTCGGCCCATTCACTCTGTATGGTGCTGTGAGGGTTAGCCATGCTCTTGGGCATGGGGTAGAGTCCTTGTTTTATCCCTGCATACTATTCCATCATGGGAACGGACCACAAATCATGTGTCCATTCTCCCATGCAGGGGCAGTAGAGGCCATTGCAGATGCTCCTGCTACAAATAAGTGGTGGACATCTGTACATGCTGGCATTGGACGCATGCCTGGAACAGGAACCCCTGTGGGCAGGTACATCCAGGGCTCCTTGCCGAGACCCTCTGTGCCCACTAGTGATGGTATCCCAGCCACCCTTTTTATCAGGTTCCTATCCGCATTCACTCCTATCTTCCCAATGCCTTGTGTGTAACAGATGCTCAATAAATGCTGGTTGAATAAACAAAGGCATGAATGGAGGAGCATAGATGGAACACTGAGACCAGATGGCAGACTCCAGCCTGACTCCTCATGTCCCCACCTGTCCCCTCACACCTGGGAAGCAGGGTACAGAGGGGGATTTGAGGCAGGATGTTGCCAGCCCTGCCTGTGAGCCGGAGGGTCAGGACTGCAGCTGACCATCTCCAGTCTGGGCACGTCCCCAGGGCAGTGGCCTCTACCTGTCCACAGGCCTCCTGACTCTGGAAATCACCAAAACATGTGACCTTCAGCCTCAGAAGCCTGGGCCTCCAGGAAATCTCACTGGATGCATTCCTCTGCCTAACAGGAGGACAGGAGACCCAAGAGGCGCGGCCTTCCCCAGGCGCCTACCAGTTTCAGAAACATGGGCAACGATGACAGGTTCTGGGAGAGGAGCGTCCACGCAGCTACCAAGGCAGGGCCTCCAGGTGCCTCGTGGTGCAGGCTTCTGGCAGCAGGGAAGGCCCTGCCCAGCACCCGCCCGTCCCGTCTGCCTGGCTTGAGGGTTAGTTTTGTTTTTTCTGTTTTTCTCTGACTGTAAGGTTGGTAAGAACACTGTACCTTCAATACGGAGCAAAGTCACCAAGTGTCTGATCCCTCATCTGCTGCTGCATACTCAAGGAAGTGTGTGCATGAGAGAGAGAGAGAGAGAGAGAGAGAGAGTGCTGAGGAGGTAGGAAAAGCAGGCAAAGCCAAGAACAAGACTCATGGAGAGGGAAGAGAATAGAGAATAAAGGAGAAAAAATGAGACAGAGGAGCAAAAGAGCCCGTGTGGGGGAGGGGGAGCCTGAGAGGTAAGAAAGAAGGAAAGAAACTGAACAAGACAGAAGGTAGGGGAAACATAAGTTTTGGGGAAGAGAAAACCAGAGAGGTAAGAGAAGACCAAGAAAAAGAAAGGAGGCAGGCACGATGGCCAGACTTGGAGGCCTGGCAGCTGGGGAGGCTGAGGCAGGAGGATCGCAAGTTGGAGGCCAGCCTCAATGACTTCGTAAGACTCTCAGTGACTCAGCAAGACCCTGTCTCTAAATAAAATATAAAAAAGGCTGGGATGTGACTCAGTGGTTGGGGCCCCTGAGCTCAATCCCCGGTACCCACCCACCCCAAAATCATATGACGTAAATGTGAGCGCATGTAAGCATGTATACACGCATGTGTGCATGTAAACACTTGTCCACACGGGCATGCGCTGTGTTCCTGAGCATTACAACTCTGTCTGCATTTTGAAGAAATCAATTTTGAAACAAAAAGAAAAATGTAATGAAGAAAGTTGCTTCTACCATTACCCCTGGTGCTGGTGAAGGCCTTGGGTGGGATGGCCACACCAGGGCCCACTCTCCCAGTGCCAGCCAGGTTGATGCGAGGTCCAGAAGCCCACCAAGAGCCTGGGCAGGTGTCTCACCTTGGATAACTGCACCCGGCTTTGGCAGGAATCTGTCCAAGCCTTTTTCAAACTATGTATCCATTCAGCATGAGAGACCTGACGTTTTCCATTCCTTTTTTTCTCTCTTGATGAAAACATGCCACCATCCACAGGCAGGAAGCCCACAATGATCGCTTGGCAGTGGGGGTCATGTGCCTGCACACGGCATGCGCTGGGTAGGAGGGGCATGGGCTGGGGCCTGTGTGGGGGGTGGCCTTCCCCTCGAGGCCTCCCTGTCCCCATCGCGGACCATCTCAGACGACCCAGGCTCCGCTGGGCATGAGGAGGAGGCTGGGCTGCGGTGCCCACCTCAGGGTGATCACCTGTGCTTCACCTTGTCCCAGGCTCTGGCTTCTGCAAAAGATGGTTCCTCAAAAGCAGCTAGTGTGACAGACTTGGGGAGAAGGGAACAGGACTGAAATGCCCCGCTGTGTGACCTTCAGCTAATGACTTAGTGTCTCTCTTTCTTCAACCTGATGGGAATAGGGACTGTTCTACCACATTCCCTGTTACAGTGACAGGGAATGAGGGCAGAGCAGCCCAGGATGCTGTGACTGGCCCAGTATGCCACTAGATTGGTTAAGCTGACTGCCATTTGTGAGGGTGACGGGAAGCTCGGCTGGGCTGATTCTGCTAAGATTTAAAGGGAGTTGGAGGAGCAACGGAGACTGGGGAGGGATGGGGGCAACTCAGGAGGAGAGGGGCACCAGGCTGGTCCTGCCCTTGAGCCCCTGTGGGCCCAGAGAGCAGGGCCAGTGCCCCAGCGTGTGACCTGTGCCCTTTCCCACACACTGTGCGGTCTGTGGTTGTGAAATTCTCACCACTGGGGATGAGGCTCACACTGCCATTTGGCACTGACTCCTGACTGTAGCCTCCTGGTGGCTCTTCAGGCTCCACCCTGCAGAGCTGGGTCCTCGGGTGGTGACCCGGGGGGCTGGTGGTGCTGCCAGGTCCTTCCGCAGAGGTGCCCAGCACTTTGCTGAGCCTCACAGGGGACTTGGCGCTAAATAAATGCACGGCTGACATGTGAGGGGGTTGGGGACTTGGTGCTCAAGGTGGCAGAGGAAGGGGTGGGTCCCAGGGATCTGCAGCCTGGCAACCTGGGTTCAGATGCTAATCACCACTCTCCAGTCCTGGGTCCTCGCATGACTCCCTGCATCCTCCGTGACACAGTGACGCTGTCCCTGGCATGGGCACAGTCGATGACAGCACCGCCTCTCTTCCGGGCTCTGAATGACCAGGTGGGATTGTGTGTGAAGCACCGAGCCAGACGCTTCAATTGTGAGTGTTGAAATTCACGGACAACCGACCATGTGGATCCCTAGGTTCCCTGTCTGCAGAGTCAGCCAACCTCAGACCATAAAAAAAAAAAAAAGAGTTCCAGAAAGTACCAAAGAGCAATACTTGAAGGCACACCAAGGCAGTGCTGCGTGGGAGCCCCCTGCCCACCCTCCTGGGCTCACAGGCCTCAGCCTCCCATTCTGGCCTGGCCTCTGGGTGCCAGGTCATCAGCCCTGGGACAACTGTGTCTGTCCTGGACATGTACAGACATCCTTTCTTGCCCTTGTTCCCTGAACGACACAGCACAGCAATCACGTACCCAGCTTTTAGACCATGTGAGGGGTTTTCAGTCCTCTAGAGAAGCTGTCAAGTCCAAGGAGGCTCGTGTGGTTACAGGCTCCACATTACATGAGGAGCTTGCTCGCTCTGTCTTGCTGTGCTGAGGGGTGGTGGCTGGGACCGTGCCCCTGGGAGATACTGAGGGAACTGTCTGCATTCATTGAGCATCTACGGTGTACCAGGTGCTGGGCTAGACACTGAGCACCCCATGATGAGCCAGATGGAAAGGCAACCACCAGGGCTTGCAGCCCAGACTCTCAGGCAGAGGACGAGCAAGCAGTGGGCAGAGGCCAGGTCCCTTCAGGGGTGACCTTCACTCTGAGCAGCCTGGGGGGCCGAGGGCCGGGAGTGGAGCCTGGGCTGTCCATCGTGGGAAGGTTCCTTCCCTCCCCAAACCCCAAACTCTTTGTGAATCAAAGGCTGCAGATTTCAGTTCTGCCCCCCGCCAACCCATCACTATCAGGGAAGGGAGTTGTGTTCTAGAAATTTCCAGATGATTTGGCCAACTTCATGCCTGGACCCAGCCCTGGGCCTCTCCCATGGCTGGGAGGGGGACATCTCCTTGAGAACACCAGTCGGGGTCCCTGACCAGAAGCTCATGAGCCCAAAGAAAAAATTTGAAAGGGAAACGAACAAATTATCCTGATAATTTGTTTAAGAAAGTGGGGGAAAGTCACCCAAGAAAAATGATAGTGAAGAAGGCTCCTAATGAATGTGCGGATAATGAATAAACCCATTTAGGCCTCGCTTGGCCCTGATCCTCCCAGGCCTAGATTAAAAAATGGAACATCTGTGATGATTTAATTTACATCTTAATAACAAACAGACCTCAAGAAACCCACAGATAAATGCCTTTTATTGTCGGCGTGTCTTTTGCACTGCAGCTTGAATGAAAATGCTTGTCATTGTTTTAAGTGATTCTAATAAAAAGTGTCACAAGTGTTGCATGCCGAATGTTTATGCTGCGGCTGGGCTGGCGACAGGAATACAGACGAGCCTGGAGAGCAGGCCGGAGCCAGCACCTCCGGATTCACTCACCCCCACCCTCTGCCAGAGAGACGCCCCGTCCTTTTATCTATTGATTTTTTCAAAAGAGATCGGTGGGAGGGCTGCTCACCTCTCTTCCATCTTCTCCCCAAATCTCCGCTGTCAGCCTCGGATGGATGGAAGGACGGGTGGTGACCTCCCGACTGTGGGGTTTACTGGCTATGCTCCTCCACGCCCAGTCGGGGAGGGTACCAAGTTGCTTCCATCCCTAACCCTCTTGCTTCCTTGTCTGGAAAATGGGAGTAATACTTTGACCCATCCATTGCAGGTTCCAGCCACTGGGAACCTCTGGATCATCCTCAGATGCAGACTGTCCAGCAGCTGAGTTGGGCCAACTGGTTCTCTGGATTTGGCCTCTCTGATGTGTCAGACCGTGAGGGGGACCATGGCTTCCGCCCTGTGTGGACCCTCCTGGGTGACTGTGAAGTTGGTACTGTGTGGCTCTGGGTTACCTCCATGTCTCAGCCAGGATGCACGTTATCTCTCCTGTGGGCTCTCCCAGTCTTCCGGGCCCTACAGCCCTCCAGGTGCGGATTTCATCAGCGGGGTGCAGGGCCCAGCCCACAGTGTGTTTCCAAGCTTCCCAGGGTTGGGGTGCTCCCCACAGCAGCCCCAGGGGAGAACCAACAGCAGGCAGAAGAGCCAAGCCGCTCAGTGGCACAGAGGGAAGAAATAGGGTCTCTGGAGGGAGAACCTGAGGAGCAATCAGGGACAGTTTCCTGGAGGCAGTGATATTCCTTTATGCCCATGTGGGACAAGCATTCCAAGCAGAGGGAACAGCATGTGCAGAGTGTGCCAGGCGAGGGAGGCGGTGGGGAGGCGGACCAGCTGGAGAAGCAAGTGCACCTGCCCAGGAGAGGGGGCAGGGCCAGGACACAGTGCATGTGGCCATGACGTGGGATGGACTCAGATAAGATGGCTGAGGTACCCCTGGGGAAGCTCCCCTGGCATCCCACAGTGCCATGGTGTGGCCAGGCTGCCTCCCCAGAGGGGCCCCAACCCAGCCCAGCTCCTGGAGCAAGGCCAGCCCAGCCCAGAGCATGGGGGCACCAGACCTGGGAAGGGGAGGGGCCTGGGTCCCGGATGGTGGTCACATCCCTTGATGGTTCCAGCCTCTCACCCAACTCAGAGCATCTGTGTGAGGACCCCCACTCATGTCTGGGTCTTAGACCCAGCACCCACCTGAGCGCTTCCAGACCTGCTATGTCTGAAGAATGGGGAGGATCGGCCGATGTGCTTGGGGTCCATCGCTGGCCTCTGGTTCCATCTGAATTTCTTGATTCTGAATATCTTTCAATTCTATTTTCACTTCAAGACTAGTCCCGCTGGGCGCAGTGGCACATGCCTGTCATCCCAGCAGCTCTGGAGGCTGAGGCAGGAGGATCGTGAGTTCAAGGCCAGCCTCAGCAAAAGCCAGGCCCTAAGCAACTCAGTGAGACCCTGTCTCTAAGTAAAATTCAGAAAAGGCTGGGGAGGTGGCTCAGGGGTCGAGTGACCTGAGTTCAATCCCTGGTACCCCCCAAAAGAAAAGAAAAGAAAACTCTGTCCTCCTGTCAGCAGACTTGGCAGACAGGAACTGTATCTGCTTAACCAACCTGTTGGAGGAAGCTTGGTTTTGTGGGAATCTGAGAGGAAGAAATCAAAGCAAGGAAGGACGGTTCCCACCCATCTTTAAAAAATTATTTTATCATGAAAGTGATTTGTCTGCAAAAACCAGAAGGTGGAGAGGAGACCCCACCTGTCCCCAGTCATAAGGGGAATGAGGAGTGTCCTGGAAGCCATGGGGCACCAGGCACCAAGTTCTTTCCAAAAGGCTCTGGCCGCAGGGCAGCACCCCAGCCGGCGGGAGAGGGGTGCTCAGGAGGCGTTGCTCCTGCAGCACTGAACAGGAACCCCGGGAGTATCGACCTACACTCCCAAGAGAGAAAGAGAAAGGCGTGGTGACTGACTTGAGAGAAGCCATTACATGGTCATCACAGTGTTTGCAGAAAACATCTAAAAGTAGAACACGTGGAAACGTGGTTGTAACGTAAGAGATCACAGAGGAGAAAAGGTGCACGATCACAGCCCACGTGGTGTCAATCACCAAAGAAAAACAGGCGCTGGAGAGACTGAAAATGGCAAGGCACCCTCCGGTGACATCGATGGCCATGGAAACGCAGGCTCCTCTCGGCGACCCTTGTGGCTCCTTCCCAACCCCCTCCATTCTTTTTATAAAAATCTTTTTTATTTTTATTCTTTGTATGGAATTGTGATTCCCCTGAGCGCTGAGCCCTGCAGCACAGTGATCAGCCTGGGGTGGGTTCTTGGTCCTCCTGACCACCAGCTTGTGCTTTGGGCAAATCGCATTCTTCTCTGAGCCTCATCTGTAAAATGGGCCTAATCTTCCTCCTAGGCCACCATGGGGAAATCAGAGCTGAAACAAGGTGTCAGGTCCCCGGGCCAGCCTGAGCGTTGGTCAGCAGGTAACACCTGATCCACAGATTTACCATTTTCTAAAATTAGATGTTCCTCATGTGCCATTGGCTTTCTGTTACTGTAACAGTACCCAAGTTAATCAACTTATAAAGACGGGAGGTTCAATTGACTTTGAGGTGTGGAGGCTCCAGTGCATGTTCAGTTGGCCCTGTTGCACATCAGGGTGGGCAGCCTGTGGAGGAACAAGCTGGTCTCCAGTCTGTGGCCAGGGTGTGAATGAGGGCAGTAGGCCAGTTGTGGTCCACTCACCTGCCATCCAGGCAGCTCAGGGGGCTGAGGCAGGAGGATTGCAAGTTGGAGGCCAGTCTCAGCAACTTAGCAAGAACTTGTCTCAGAATAAAAAGTTTGAAAACGGATGGGGAACAGGGCTTAATTGTAGGAAGCATTTGGGTTCAATTTCCAGAACCACAAAAATAGAAATAAATAAGGACCAGGGTCCCCAAAGGGCACAACCCTGATGACCTGAGACCTCCCAATAGGCTCCACCTCTTAAAGGGTCCTCCACCTCCCCAGAGCTCCAGGGGTGGGACTAAGCCTGTCATCAGGGGCCTTTGGGGTCCTTGGCCCAACCATAGCACTCATTCAATTTTGTGCATTAAAAAATTAATAATAATAGCAAATCTTTCTTAAATATCCACAGACTAGTGAAGGGGACCCCCGGAGCCTGGGGTCCACGCCCAGCTCCTCCAGGCCTGCCCGCATGCCCAGGAGGGTCCCTCTCCTCCCGCAGCCCTGGGCACCAGCCTGGTGACTTTAAGAAGCCCTCTGAGCAGGGGCCTGGGCAGAAGGCTGGGTGGGCGTGCAGGGCCAGGTGGGAGCACTCCAGGGGTCAGAGGTCGGACCAGCAAGCCAAGACCAGGACCCTCAGTTTCCTGATCTGAGAAATGGGCACGGGGATCTAGGCTAGCCTTCACCAGCCTTGAAGCCCTGAATTCAAGTCTTGTGCCCTGAGCCCAAGACTAGCCCTTCCAAAAGAAGTGGGTCATTACTAACCGACTCTGATGGTTGGGGGAACCCAACACTCAGAGTCAGTTAACCGTTTTGTGTTAACGATCATGACCAGTGACATGGGAGAAGGTAAAAGTGGGGACATCGAGGTGACCCTACCCACGTCTGTGGACCAAGGCGTGGAACAGGCTGCATTCTCCACACTGAGTCGAGTCGGGAACCCGGCAGGTGAAGGCCTGAGCCTTTGAGGAGTAAGACAAAGAAACGACAGTGATCTCCTCAAAGTGGACGTTTTTATATTTTCACTGGAGTTTGACAGGAAATGAAGGAGGCTATGGGGGAGAATCGAAAAGAGCTGGTGGAAGATGGGAAGGGTGGTGGTTTTCAACAGGGTCCTCTAGAGGGGCCTCTTGGAGAAGGGGACACTTGGGTAGCACCTTCAATGAGAAGAGGGGATGGTCATGCCACTGTGGTTCTGGCAGAGAGACAGAGCCTGTGCCAAGGCCCTGGGGCAGGCACATGCCTGGCTTGTGAGAGGCTGGAAGCTGGAGCTGGGGAAGGGAGAGCAGGAGAGTGGAAAGGACGGGGACAGAGTGGTCCCAGGGTCTCCATAAGCGTGTCGGCCGATGTCCTGAGGGTCTCTAACTCGAGGTCTATTAATAACATCCTTAGCCATCTTTGACCCCCACATGTATCGGTGAAGTGCAGTTACACCAAAGCCCAGGTGGGCAAAGAAGCTTCCCCTCCTCTGAACCTTCACAGGATCCCTCAGTAGAGTCCCTGTGTCCTGCAGGACCTGTGTCCTTTGTCTCCATTAACAGAGCAAATTGATGCTCAGTCCTCTAAGGTCTCCTGTGCACGACCTCACGCCCAGCACCAGGGAGACAGTGCACTCAGGTCCGTGGCTCCAATGCCGGCCGGCCATGCGCACTGGGCACCCGCCTCTCCCCAGGGAGGCTGAGGCTCCGATGGGGGCAGGCGAGGAGGCAGGTGAGGGAGAAGCTGAAGAAACTTCCCTCCTCTCCCTGACATCTCCTGGGGACACTCAAAGGCATCTGGGAAAATGCAAAGTGCTCCAGGACTTTACTCAGTGGGAAGCAGAAGTGCCAGCATCATTATCCCAAGAGGTGGCACGGGCTCAGGGTCCGTGCTGGTTCTCCAGTGTTTCCATGAACAGCAGGGATAGCGATTCAGACAGCATCGTGGAGGAAAACACCATAAGGTCTGGAGGAAGGCAGGGTCGACAAGGGCGGCAGGGCCACCTCCAGATCCCAGTTTTCAGAGAACCCTCCAGAGGCAGCCCAGGGAGGCCTTGCAGGACTCCAGCCCTGCATGTAAGGTTGGGACCCCAGCTGATGTGGACATGCCCTGGGCAAGGATCTGCACCTCTCTGACCTCAGGCTCTTCTTCTGTGAAATGGGCTGAGCAGTAAACTTACTTCCTGGAACCAACAGGGCAATCAGATGAGACCAGGTCTGTAACCAACCAGCACAGGGCGACTGAGAGCATGTGATTTGTCAGCCTCTCTTCTGAGGACAGAGCCCTGGTGTCTACCCACAGCCCTTTACATGTAGGAGATGCCTGGCATATTTGTAGACCTCCTCATCAGCTTCCTGCCTGCCAAAGGTCTCTCACTCGGAGCCTGGCTCCCAGCCTGCGGTGACAAGAGGCAGGCTTTGCTCCGGCAGGGTTCCTACTGGGTCAACTTTCTGAAGATGAACTTCCAGCCAGAAGCAAAAGAAACTCAAGACCTGCCTCAAAATCTAAAATTCCATATCAATAGCACTTCATTGCCTGGCCCCTGATGAATACCCAGGTATAGAGTGGGCACGGGATGGGGGGCCTTGAAACCGACATCACTGGCAAGAATTCATCCATCTTCCCACTTTAACCATGGTCCATTTCAGTGGAGTGGAATGTTCTCTCTTTTCTACAGCAAGAGAACAGACCAGAGGACAAAAACAACCACAAACCAAGTGACTGAGGCTGACCAGATACTTCCTTGGTGACCTGGATGGACATCCTCAAATTCAAGAGCCACCCTGTCCAGGAGCAAAGAGCACAAACCACGTAAGATCACTTAAACAAAAAGAAACCATGAAATTATGCTTTTGGGGTGACTGTGTGTGTACCAGGGATTGAACTTGGGGGCACTTGACCCCTGAGCCACATCCCCAGCCCTATTCTCTGAGTTGCTTAGGACCTCACTTATGGGGAGCCTGGCTTTGAATCGCGATCCTCCTGCCTCGGCCTCCTGAGCCTCTGGGATGACAAGCGTGCGCCACCACACCAGACCCATGAAATTATTTTTAATAAGGTCATTTAATAAGACACACGCGCACACACACGTCTGCACGCAAGTCACCCAGGGCTTGGTGTGTAGAAAGCAAGTCCTTGTGTGGAAACTCCAGGGCCCTTAGCTCTGGGAGCTGGAGGGTGTGCAGCCCCTGTCCCTCCCCAGAAAGCCTGGCTGCCTGGCCTCCCTGCTCCCTGCTCCCTCCCGTCTCCACACTGGCCGGCTGCCCCCTCCCCTGGAGATGCCAGTTCAGTGTTTTCCTGGTCCAAGGGGGAGGGGGCTGCTGGGCGTGGAAGGAGCAGGGAGCCAACAGGAACTCTGGGGGTGAAAGAAAGGGGACAGAGAGACAGACAGGTCCAGAAACAGAGAAGGCCAAAACCGGGGAGAGTGTGGCCCTGGGAACATGGGCTGCGTCTCTCTGGCCCAGGGAAACTCAAAGAGCCACCCCAACCCCTGTCCCCCAGCTTGGCCTTCCTCTCTCTGCACACAGGTGAAGAGGGTCCCCCACCCTGCCCACCTCCCCCTCTTCATCAGCGTCTCCCTCTCACTCTTCCCAGGGGATCTTGAGCACCCCAGCCTGAGTTCACAGATCCCAAGTCCCCAGATCCCCAATCCCCAGACAGAATCCAAAGGGGCAGTGGATGAAGACATCATCTCCCTGCAGGAAGCTGTGTAACCTTGGGTGTCGGGGTTGCGTACGGACCCCTGGCCCTAGGTGGAGCCTGGCCAAGATGGCGCCTGGCAAGCTGCCAGTGCGGTTGAAAAAACTGCTATTCTGCACGTATACAACTAATTTCACCTTGAGGAAGTCTCAGTAATTGGTCAGGGCCTCTGCATGATTCTTGCGTGATTCTTAGGTGCTTCAAGTTATACCCATATACGTCTATCTTTTCCCCACATATCATGAATATTCTAATTAGTTGATATAACCTATATAAGTGACAATAACTTCCCAAGAGAAGAAGAAGAAGAATCTGCTGTTAATAAAGAAGTTTGCCACCCATCACGTCTCCGGGTCGTTCTTGCTGGCGAGAACGACAGGTGGCGCCGAAACCCGGGAATCTTACGTGCCGCGGAGAGGTGAGTGAGGTGGGCAACGATCCGTGAAAGTGTGCACCCAGATCTGTCAGTGGACAGGGAAGTTTCCTAGAGACGAGAATATTGTGATTGCGATAAAGTTCCTAGGAACGAGAGGTTAAAGTTTCCTCAAAAAATGGGGAACGAGGTTGCTAGATATCGAATGGAAGGTCCCTTGAAAGAAATTCTTAAAGCTAACGGCAGTCCCTTAAAGACAAAAACCGCTCGGGCATTTTTAAAGCAGGTAGAGGAGATTTCACCTTGGTTTCTGGAGGAAGGATTGCTAACTATCCCACAGTGGGAACACCTGGGGGAAGATTTAAAGCGTTGTCCGGTCACACTCCCGGGGACGTTAGCGGTTTGGTCTTTGGTCAGAACTTGCCTGCGCTCCCCTCGGGAGGCGTTACAAAAGGCAGTTGCGCAGGGAGAGGAAGTGTTAGAAAAGGTAAAAGAAGAGTCACAAAAGGGCTCTGTTAGCGCTCAGTCAGATTCTGATGAGAGCGAAGAGGGACTCTCAGAGATGGAGTTAAATAAAATTAGTGAAGAAACAAAGTGTTCCCAAGCTGGTTCAATTAGTCAACAGGCATTGAGGGAATTGGAGAGCATAGGGCAACAGTTAGAAGACAAAGAAAAGGCGTTACAAGAGGCCTTAAAGGAATTGAGCTTACAAAAATATGCAATGGCGCAGTGGAAGAAGAAGGAGGAAGTGCTAACGAAACCGCAGACAGGACACAAAGAGAAAGTAGAGCCTGTGGCGCACTTCGAAGTAAATGAGGAAGTAACTCAGAAAGTGACTTGTGCTCCTTCAGCGCCACCTTATGGATGGCCTCCGCCCTTTAACTCAAGTCATAGTAAGGAATGTTCTTGTTCAGAGTGTAAAATAAAAAAATGGAAAGAAATCTATGGGATTGAAAGAGGGTTTTACCCTGTTATGGAAGATCAAAATCAACAAAGGTTTCACCAGCCTTTGGATTTTAAATTGGTAAAACAGCTTAAAGAAGCAGTTAGTACTTATGGACCACAAGCAGCATTTACAGTATCTATTGTAGAATCTATGTCTACCCTCTTTCTTACTCCTGATGATTGGAGCAATTTGGCAAGAGCAGTTTTGAGTGGAGGGCAATATATCGAATGGAAGGTTCAAAATCAGGATTTTTGCCAGGAAACTGCACGCAGAAATGCTGCTGCTGGTAATCCACAATGGAATCTAGAGATGCTAACAGGTACTGGACAGTTCAGTGGGAATCAGATGCAGAGTCAGTATCCAGGGGCAGTTTATCAACAGATAGCTACAGCCGCTACCAGAGCTTGGAAGACACTGCGCAGCCCTGGGGATTTACAAGGTCAATTATCAAAAATAGTACAAGGACCTAATGAGCCCTATGCAGATTTTGTAGACAGACTTATGCAGGTAGCGGGTAGGATGTTTGGGGATGCAGACCAAGCTATGCCTTTAATAAAACAATTGGCTTTTGAAAATGCAAACAGATTCTGTAGAGAAGCTATAAGGCCATGGAAAAATAAGGATCTTTCTGCCTATATTAAAATCTGCAGAGAGATAACAGAGCCAGTGATTCAGGGACAGGTTATGGCTGCAGCATTTGCTCAAGCCATGCAAGCTCGCTCCAAAGGATGCTTTCAATGTGGACAAGAGGGACACGTTAGAAAACAGTGTCCTCAAAGAGTATTTGGGAGAACGCTAACTACATCATCCTCAGGAAATATGGGGGGACCTAAGCCTTCTAAACCTCAATTATGCCCCCGATGTAGAAAAGGGAACCATTGGGCGAGTGATTGTAGATCTGTTGCTGACATTGATGGAAATCCATTGCCACCTAATAATTGGGGGAATTCAAAAAACGGGAGACCGGGCCCAGCACCTCGGGGCCCAAACCAAATGTACGGGGTGGCAATGTCTTTACCAACCAAACCCAGGTGGACTTATCCACCATCAGATCAGAAGGTACAGTCCATGCAGGTCCCAGAAGGGCCACCTCAGGGAGTGCAGGACTGGACATCTGTGCCACCTCCAGACTCGTATTAACGCCCGAGATGGGTGTACAAATATTAGACACAGACTGGAATGGCAATATTCCCACAGACTCAGTAGGGTTGCTCCTAGGCAGAAGTTCTTCTACTCTAAGAGGTCTTATAGTCCACCCAGGAGTAATTGATCCAGACTTTCAAGGACAAGTTAGGGCTATGGTTTCTTCACCCAAAGGGATTACAGTCATTTCTCCAGGAGACAGAATAGCACAAATGTTAATTTTGCCTAGCCAGCATTCCTTATGGCCTAGTAAGGAGACAACAAGAGGAGATAAAGGATTCGGGTCTTCAGGCGGACCCTGGGCTAATTTTACTATGGACCTTCAGGATAGACCCATTATGCAGTTAACAATAGGACATAAACCTTTTATAGGATTATTGGATACAGGAGCTGATAAAAGTATAATAAGTGAAGCAGTTTGGCCCAAAGGTTGGCCTGTAGTTACAGCTAATCAAAACCTACAAGGTTTGGGTGTGGCTCAATCACCTAACCAGAGTGCTGCTTCACTGTCCTGGAGGGATAATGAAGGCCATTCAGGGGTTTTTCAACCATATATCTGTAAAATACCTATTTCCCTATGGGGAAGAGATGTCTTAACTCAGATGAATGCTAAATTAACAACAAGTATTTCGGGACCTGTGACAGAGATGATGAGGAAAATGAAGTATACAGAAGGCCTAGGATTAGGGAAAGAACAACAAGGGTCTTCACAACCCACCCCTCTTCCTCCTCCAAAAAATGATTTCAAAGGGATGGGTTTTATGTAGGGGCCACTGTTGTTACACCTATTCCAATAGTTTGGAAAGATGATAAGCCGCAATGGATTCCACAGTGGCCCTTAACTACAGAAAAGTTACAAGCGGCTCATAAACTGGTTCAAGAACAAGTACAAACAGGACATCTACAATCTTCTACTTCTCCATGGAATACACCAATTTTTGTTATAAAAAAGAAGTCTGGCAAGTGGAGATTATTACATGACTTAAGAGCCATTAATGCACAAATGTTCCCCATGGGCCCCATTCAATGTGGTTTGCCTTTAGTTACAGCCTTACCAAAAAATTGGCCCACCATTATCTTAGACTTAAAGGATTGTTTTTTCTCAATTCCATTACATACAAAGGATTGTTGGCGATTTGCTTTTACTTTACCTTCTCTCAATCATGCTCAGCCAGATCAAAGATTTGAATGGACTGTACTGCCTCAAGGCATGACTAATAGTCCCACTTTATGTCAGATATATGTAGACAAAGCCTTAAAACCTATTAGGGAGGCTTTTCCTGAGCTAATGATTTATCATTATATGGATGATATTTTAATTTGCCATCAAGAGAAGCAATTTTTAGAAAAGGCATTGCAATTTTTAGTATCTACTCTACAACAATATGGTTTAAACATTTCTCCAGAAAAGTTACAAATGGGAGAAACTCAAGAATATCTGGGCACTAAACTTACGGCTACTATGGTAAAGCCACTAAAATTAACTATTAGAACTAGTGAACTTAAAACTTTAAATGACTTTCAAAAACTTCTTGGAGATATAAATTGGATTAGGCCATATTTAAAAATTACCACAGGGGAATTAAAACCTTTATTTGACATACTTAAAGGAGACCCTGATCTTTGTTCTCCTAGGACCCTTACTCCAGAAGGACAAAGAGCTCTTAATTTGATAGAACAAAGATTACAATTAAATCACACAGAAAGATGTGATCCATCCCAGCCTCTAATGTTAATCATTATTCCAGAACAACATAGTCCATATGGAATTATATGGCAAGGAGGACCTTTACAAAGTATTAATCTCCCGGCATCGCCTACAAAACAGTTACAGACATTTCCAAAAGCCACAGCTCAGTTAATATATAAGGGGTTAGAAGCCTGTGTTACAGTATTTGGAAGCCACCCTAAGATTGTTATTGTCCCCTATACCAAACTTCAAATACAGTGGTTAGTTCAACATGATGACGATTGGGCTGTTTTACACTGTTCAACTACAGCAACTTTTGATAATCATTATCCTAAACATCCTTGGATACAATTTTGTAAAAACACTCCTGTTATATTCCCTAAAATTACCAGAGCACAGCCTTTGCTAAATTGCCAAACGGTCTTTACTGATGGTTCAAAAAATGGAGTTGGAGCTGTAATAATTGGAAATAAAACAGAAACTATAATTCTTCCTCCTTCATCTGCCCAAGTAGTAGAACTTGCTGCAGTAGTTTTAGCTTTTAACATTATGATAAAACAGCCTTTTAATCTATTATCTGACAGTCATTATATAGTACAATCAGTACCTTGTTTGGAGACTGTTCCTTATATCCCTGATGGGTCCGCTGTTGCTCCTTATTTTCGTACTTTACGTGCCTTAATCTTGGACCGCAAGTATCCCTTTTATATAGGACATATTAGAGCTCATTCTGGGCTGCCTGGCCCACTTGCCAGAGCTAATGCTAAAGCTGATAAGACAACAAAAACTGTTTTTGCTTTTACTATGTTAGAACAGGCTAAAATGTTCCATACCCAATTTCATGTTAATTCCACCACCCTTAAAAGAAAATTCAATATTTCTAAAGATGTTGCTAGACAAATTGTTAAAACATGTCAACATTGTGCTCCTCTATTGCCAGTACAGTCTGTTGGAGTAAATCCAAAGGGACTATTACCTAATCATATTTGGCAAATGGATGTTACTCATTTCTTAGAATTTGGAAACCTTAAGTATATTCATGTTTCAGTAGACACCGCTTCAGGGGTGATCATGGCCTCTGCTCATACCGGAGAAAAAGTTAAAGATGTTGTACAACATTGTTTACAAGCATTTGCAGCCTGGGGCGTCCCAAAAATCATTAAAACTGATAATGGGCCGGCTTACACATCCAAAAGTTTCTTACAATTTACACAAACTTTTAATATACAACTCATCACAGGAATTCCTTATAATCCTCAAGGACAAGGTGTAGTGGAACGCACTCATTTAACGTTAAAAAATTGTTTAATAAAACAAAAAGGGGGAATAGGTGCTGACTTTAGAGCACCTAAAGATAAACTAAATCTAGTACTTTTTATTTTAAATTTTTTAAATGTGGATAAGAATGGACATACGGCTGCAGAAAGGCATGCTAATCCCACAAGTACTCAAGTATGGGTAAAATGGAAAGATATTCTCACAGGAACATGGAAAGGCCCAGATCCAGTCCTTCGGTGGGTCCGAGGGTCTGTTTGTGTTTTCCCACAGGAGCAGCAAACACCGATCTGGATACCTGAAAGGTTGACTAGACTGGTGCATCAAAACAACGATGAAGAACATCGTGCTGATAAGCGCCCTATTAATAATGACATTGACACCGGTGAAGACTCGAGACCTGTGGGCAATAGTTAAAGCTTGGCCATATCCTTTACCGCTAACTAACACCTCCTCTACCCTCCCACCTTTGTTTTCTACAGGACCTAGGACTGGATTGCCAACTGTCATCATGGATCCCAAGGAAGAACCTTATAATTTTTCTACCCTTTCTCTGCCAGGCACCCTTTGCTTTGATATCTCTACCAATAACAAATTTGTTAATGACACTTCTCTTAGGCCTTGCATTCAATTACAGCGTGAAGTGCAAGGGTTGTTTTTAAGACAGTCTACTGAAGGGATTGATTTCCAAGAAAGTATGACTATAACCCAGGGTGAAGTTACAGGGACAAGTAAGATTACTACTTCAGGGCAAGTTGTCTTTCTTGAAGGATTAATTCCAAAGCGACTGAAATTGCCATCTACTGGATTTCGTACACCTCGCATTTTCCCTCCTTGTGATCCCAAATTTTCTAGTCCTCCCATTTGGACAGGTTGTCAACATGCTAAAAAAGCAGCTCCTATTCAACATGGATTTTATTTCACCCCAAACTTTACATACCAACAATCTGTGAATGATTTTACCAAAAACCTTGTCTACTCTGACTTTCGCCTTAGTTCTCTACGTATAAATCCTTTTGATAATTGGTTCCTATTTACCTCCCAAGCAGGATATACTAATCTTCAACCTTTGTTTGCTCTGAAAGGGGGTTCATTTAAGACCTGTTATTGGTATCGCACTTCAGACTATACTGGCACAGGCCCTTCCCAGGTCAGCAAGATAGCTTGTAACAATACAATAACATTGTATTCCACTCCTGTGTGTGTCTACCCTCCTTTTATGTTCCTATTAACTAATGTTTTTAATAGCACGATTCTCAACTGCTCTGGAACTAACTGCTATCTTTCTCAGTGTTGGAACGCAACCAAATATTGCCGAGCTGTCATTATGCGTATTCCTACCTTCTTGCCTATGCCAGTTTCTGTTACAGATGATGAATTGCCAGTATTGCTTTCCAGAAACAAGAGAGACTTTGGAATCACTGCAGCAGTCATTACCGCCATAGTTGCATCAGCGGCAGCAGCCACTGCGGCAGCTGTAGCCTTAACTACGTCTGTACAATCTGCAGCCACAATCAATAAGGTGGTTCAACAGACTGCTACTGCCTTATCTACTCAGCAGACAGTGGATCAACACTTAAAAGCAGGGATTCTTTTAGTGAACCAGCGAGTGGACTTACTTCAAGAACAAATGGACATTTTACAGGAACTGTTAAACGTGGGATGTATTTATCATCTGGCGGGACTGTGCGTTACACCTGTAGCTTACCATAACTTCAGCTATGCAGCAGATTTGTCTAGAATCTTGTCTGTTCAGCTACGTACCAACTGGTCTTATGAATTTGATAATCTTACTGCTATTCTTAGATCTCAAATTGTTAGCCTTAATGCTACTAGAGTTGATGTAGCTCCAATGTCTGAAGTGCTAAATTGGTTATCCTCCTCTTTCAGTTTTATTAAGCAGTGGGCTGGTATGGGAGCATTATGCATGCTTATGATCATTGCTGTTATCTTCCTCTCACGCACTATCATGCGTGTGCGTCAGAGTCAAGCGAGAGATCGTATCATCTTCCATCAGGCCATGGCTGCCCTAGAGGCCGGCAGCTCCCCACAAGTGTGGCTCGCGAGGCTGGACCATTGACCAGACGGGTAAGGTAGTAGGTAACGCCGTACCAACCTAAGACAGGAGCTGTAGCATGCTCTGCAGTTATCCGATGACGGGTAAGGACGGTGGTTGACCACTCCGCCTAAGACAGGCTTGGTCCCGAGCTTTTCTTTTAAAAGAAAAAAGGGGGAACTGTCGGGGTTGCGTACGGACCCCTGGCCCTAGGTGGAGCCTGGCCAAGATGGCGCCTGGCAAGCTGCCAGTGCGGTTGAAAAAACTGCTATTCTGCACGTATACAACTAATTTCACCTTGAGGAAGTCTCAGTAATTGGTCAGGGCCTCTGCATGATTCTTGCGTGATTCTTAGGTGCTTCAAGTTATACCCATATACGTCTATCTTTTCCCCACATATCATGAATATTCTAATTAGTTGATATAACCTATATAAGTGACAATAACTTCCCAGAAGAAGAAGAAGAATCTGCTGTTAATAAAGAAGTTTGCCACCCATCACGTCTCCGGGTCGTTCTTGCTGGCGAGAACGACACTTGGGTTAGGCAGCTTGACCTCTCTGAGCTTTAGTTTCCCATGACACTGGGGAACTCACAGCATCATGTGCCTGCCGTCATTTTATCCGACCCTCACATCCCTCACAATGTCTCTGAGAGGGGGGTACCATGATTACCACATCCACGGTGGAGTTTAGAGAAATGAGGCAGAGAGGTCAGGGTGTGTGCCTGAGTCACACAGCTCAAACTTGGCAGAGCCAGAATTTGAAACCACGTCGACTTGGGTCTTGAGCCCCAGCTTCCAGCTGAGCTCCCTAGAGGGTTGCTTGGGGACAATCCCATTTCCATCTGCTATGTTCTTTCCAAATTCCACCATGCATGTGGCCCAAGAAGCTCTGGGACAGGAGTGTGCCCTCCTTCCAGCCTCCACTGGCCTCGAGCCCCCTTGCTGAGCCCTCACCCACAGGTGGCTCCCTCCCTCATGAAGTCACTGCCCTGTACCCAGGCCTGCCGCACACCACGTCCCCAGCGCAGCCTGTGAGCATCGTCCACTGGCTGAGTGGTCACCAAATCCCCTACTTGACATATCCTCAGATCCAGGGTCCTGTGATTTTTCCCCCTTTACCTGAAAATGTTCCCTGTGAGTGGATTTATAGCAAATGGAAATCACCTTTCATTTCCTGGGGTAACTGTGAAAGTTTTCCAGGTCTGTAATTCTCTCTCAAGTTGAAGTTAAGATCTGCTGGAGAGAAAAGTTTCTTCCCACATCACACAGAGATTGCAGAGAAGCCGGGCAGGGGGTGCACACCTGTCATCCCAATGGCTCTGGAGGCTGAGGCCGGAGGATCATGAGTTCAAAGCCAGCCTCCATGAAAGGGAGGCCCTGAGCAACTCAGTGAGACCCTGTCTCTAAATAAAATACAAAACAGGGCTGGGGACGTGGCTCAGGGGTCAACTGTACCTGCGTTCAATCACTGGGACCCCCCAAAATAATGCAGAGAGGAAACCAAGAAGCAGAAAAAGAGAAAAGAATCTGTGGGGTTTGGAGCGGTGGGCTGTGCGCTCTGCTGCCATTTGGCATCTCACACCACTGAGTTTCCAAGAGTTGGCACAACAGACATCAGGAGAAGCTGGGTGTAAATCAAAGCTCCTTTAAATTTCACCAGAAAGATGTGCACCCAAAGGTCTGCACTCCACAGGCACCAATGAAAGGTACGTGGTCTCCTTGGCAGGAGAGGCAGAAGTACGCAATTTAGACTCTTAAATGATAAAAGACAATAAAAGCAATCAAGATAATGAACCACCCTGAAGAGAGAAGGATTTACTGCTGTAATTGTGTATTTTGTTTCCGTTTGCAATGTCTCAGCTGCCGAGCTGCTTGATACACAGTACACCTGCGTCTGAGTCTCCGTGTCAAAACGCGGAGCGGAAGACTGTGCTGTGGGCACGGGCAGAGGGACAAGGACCAGCACTGAGATGGCCACTTCAGAAAGTCAGACTGGTCATTGTGAGGTGGGAGGGGCGGTGGAATCCATGGGACCAGAGTTCCATGCAGTCATCCAGAGTGAGGTCGTGCAGCCATGCAGGGGTCTCCTCGGTTCCTGGGTTCCCTGCTGGGATCGGCCCTCACTTTCTCCTTCCTGGGCTGCCAGCGGGTCCACTCTGACCATCTCCGAAGTTGCTGCATGTCCCATAGGACAGGGTACTCCTGCATGTGGCCTCTTGGGCTCCCCAGGGTCCCTGGGGTGAATCTTAATTCCTCGTCAGCCATGCGAGGTTCTGCGGTCTTGGGCATGGGTCCCCCTCTGCCCCCACTCACCTGTTATATTCCAGTCACTGTCCCAGGCTGTCACAGCTGTCCTGGCCACAGAGGCAGTAGTCTGCCTGTGACATTGGCTGCCCTGAGCATCTCCCCTCTCGGTGCATGGGAGACTTTCAGCATGGGTGTGTGTAAGAGCATGCATGCACACACACACACACACACACACACACACACACACACTGTCTACACCTGTGCAGGGCCAGGGCTTATGGCATTGAGACCTGGAGTTCTTGCAACAAACATATACTGTGCACCAACTCTTTGTCAAACACCCTGTTTGTGAAGAGAGACTCATCTCCTGAACCTCTGTGCCAAATCCTGACCCAGCACGGGGTTCCTGGTCTGTTTGCTGAATGGATGGATGGATGGATGGATGGATGGATGGATGAAGGAATGAATGGGTCTAGGAGGGGAACTTTGTGAGCAAATGGATAAACAGACAGTCCTGAGTGTCAAGGGTCCAACTTGGATCTTTTTCCTTTATGATGGAGTGAGAGCCACGTGTGTCGGATAGAAACTGTACTCAGGACTTTGAAATGAGGTCTTTTCCCTGGGTGGGGACAGGTGGTACCACCCCATGCAGCTTCCAGACAGACCAGGGATCACAAGGGGATGCAAATGAGCCCTGCAGTGCCTGTACTGCCAGAGCTTTGAGCATTTTCCAAATGTGTGATTTTTGACTTAGAGTGGGATGACGGGGACATGGGGACATAACCCCATCACATGTTAAGGAGCATCTATAACGAGACAATCCTCAGCCAGAAGAGCAAGATGGAAGCAGATTCTCAGAAAGTGCCGCGGGATCTGCCAAAGAACTAAGAAGTGACCCACCAGGCACGGTGGCACATGCCTGTGACCCCAGTTCCTCAGGAGGCTGAGGCAGGAGGAATGCAAGTGCGAGGCCAGCCTCAGCAATTTAGGGAGGTCCTATGCAACTTAGCAAGACTCTGTCTCTAAATAAAAAAAATTAAAAGGGCCGGGGATGTGGCTCAGGGGTTAAGCCCCCCCTGGGTTCAATCCAAAGTCCAAAACAAAGAATAAATGGGGTGCTCATGATGGAGGTAGTGCCGGCCTCCCCAGCCTCCCCCAGCACACCCCATGCTCTCTGACCCTCTGGCCTTTACCTCCAAGTCCCCTCAGAGACCCAGTGGCCTCCCTCCAGTCGGCCCCACAGGGAGACACTGACCCAAGCAGCCTTTGCATTGCCATGCAAATCTGTGTCCCAGGGAGGCAGGCACCTCAGCTCTCTCAACATTTAGGCTTCAAGTGACCCCCGTAAATCAGCAGCTAATCACCTCGCCGGCTCCGTCAGCTCGTCCCTCCGAGGCAACCAGCCCATTTACCTAGCAGACTGGCCCATAAAAATCCCTGAACGCACATGGACTTACTGTATTTATTTATTGGGATTTGGAGAGATATACCTGTTACCCGGAGGCCTTGGGATGCGGGAACATAATTTTGAAACGCAGATCATTAAAATGAAAGAGAATTACAAAAAAGAGTTGGCAGGCTGTGGCTCTCCCAGAGAGCAGACAAGATGTCACTGTCATTAATTACTGGACTCAATGCCATGAACAGAAGCCACGTGAGGATGTCCCCAGCAGCAGCTGACAAGGTCCCTGACCCCAGTTCCTTGACCCCAGCAGCCCGATTCCATCACCAGGTCTTGGAACTTGCTGTTCCCTCTGCCTGGCACTCTGTTCCCTGCAGGCTTGGCAGGGAGACTTGCTGATGAAGGGTTAGTTGTGAGATCAGGCAGCAGGACCTCCTGGATGCCACCCGGCCCCCCTCCTGATGGTCCCGTCCAGGCATGCCACCCTCCCCTGCCACGGAGTCCTCCACAGGAGGTTCTCACCACCCATCTCTGAAGATAGGATCGTGAGTTTGTGGACATGGCTACTGTGTTTCCTCCCCAGAGGGTGGAAGCCTGGTCCCTCTCCGTCACCTCTGTGTTCCCAAGCAGACCTCCAGCAGGTGCATAGCAGAAGTTCGGGGACTACTCTGCTGCTGACTGAGTGAATGGTCAGGAGTGGCAGAGGCGGTGGTGGCCCTGGCTTTGGCTCTCCTCTCTTCTGCCTGCAGCCTAGAAATCATGGGTCCACTCTTTCTCAGGACACATGGGGACACTAAGGTTCAGGGTGACCAGGGCCATACTGTGCACTGGAGACTGGGCAGACACCAGAATCCAAGGGCAGAATGGAGAAAAGTGGGATGTGCAGTCCACCACTCTGGTTTGGGGCCTGGGCTCTGTCCCTTCACTTGACCTCCCAGACTGGGCAGATGGCTGGGGTACAGCATGGTGGGCGGGTGGAAGGGAGGAGAGAAGGGGGTGAGTGGATGGGCAAAAGGATGGGTGGATGGGTGGAAGGAAGGATGGAAAGTTGTATGGAAGGATGGGAGGATGGATGGATGGATGGATGGATGGATGGATGGATGGATGGAAGGATGGAAGGATGGAAGGATGGATGGATGGGTGGGTGGATGGATAGAAGGATGGATGGATGGATGGATGGATGGATTGATGGATGGGTGGGTGGATGGATGGAAGGATGGAAGGATGGATGGATGGGTGGGTGGATGGATAGAAGGATGGATGGATGGATGGATGAGTGGATGAATGGAAGGATGGATGGATGAAAGGATGGATGGAAGGATGAATGGATTGATGGAAGGATGGATGGAAGGATGGATAGATGGATAGATGGATGGATGGAAGGAGGGATGGATGGATGGATGGTGAATGGGTAGATGGGTGGGTGATGAATGGATGGAAGAATGAAAGGATGGATGGAAGGATGAATGGATGGATGTGTGGGTGGATGGATGGATGAATGGAATGATGGGTGGATGGATGGAAGGAAGGATGGATGGTGGATGGATGGGTGGATGGAAGTGTGGATGGGTGGATGGATGGATGGGTGGATGGATGGATGGATAGAAGAAATGATGGATGGATGTATGAACAGATTGGCTGATGGATGGATGGACAGGCAGATGAACTGAGGGATGGACAGATGGACACATGGGCTGATGGATGGATGGATGAGATATGGGGAGTTGAGGGTCTGAATTGGTGAGTGGGGTGGTGGAGGGAGCAGGCAGCTGAGCTCACTCTGAAGCACTGCATTTCCCTCCAAAGATCCTTTCTACCTCTGACTGGCAGTGGTCCCTCCCGTCCCTTGCTCCCCTCTGGGCATTTCCTGAGCAGACAGGTCCTCAGGACTCCTGCTGGGCCTGCCCAGTGCATGTCCCTCCACAGAGAGGACGAGAGAACGGCACAGAGGCGGGTCCTCTGGAGCCATGAGACCCAGAGGTGGTGGCTGAGCTTCTCTAGGAACACATCCAGGCAGGCCCAGGCCAGGGGACTCGCAAACTATATGTTCTAGAATGTGCTTCCCCAGGGAAACCCAGGAGGAGGGAATTATGTTTGATTTTCTCTGCTCTGTGTCAAACACTCCCTCCTGAGGTCCTTTCCCTGCCTGCTAGAGCTCCTCCCCGTGGGAGCAGAGCCCCGGGAACACCCCGGCCTGGGGTCTGAACTGTGCTGGTCTGAGGGGCTCCCTGGCCTCTTCTCTGGAGTCGGACAGACCTGAGAGCAGCTGGGTGACTGGGGACTCCACTCTCCCCCTGCCTCCATGTCTGCCCTGGACGCTGGACATCTGGAGTCTGGAATGTTCTGCCAACAGATATTTGCTGAGAACCTACTGTGCACTGGGCACAAAGGAGGGACACAGCAGGAATCCAGCTGCGGGGAAGAAATGAGGTGTATAGTGAAGGTCACGTGCTCTGCACAGGCTAACATCAAGGGGTCGTGAGAGTCCCTACAGACCACCCTGCAGCAGGGTGACAATGGCCTATCCTGAGCCAGGCTGCTCAGAGACCAGCTCAGCTCTCATGGGCACATCTCCCTGAAAACTCTGGTTTTTAGGGAAAAAACGTGATTTTGTAGAATTGGTGCCAGGGCCAGCCTGGGTCTTAGACCACCTTCCCCTTCTTACTGTGTGACTGTGGATGAGTCACTCAACCTCTCTGTGCCATAATGCCCAAACTGCCAATGCCTATGTTGGTCTAGGCCAGTAGTTCTCCACCTTTATAGGTAAGGTTTGCTCTTTCCTTTTTTTCTCTTATTTTATAAAGGCGATTGACAAGCATTTATGTATGGCACTGCAGAGAAGCAACATCAACCCTGCAAGCAAGTGCTATATGTCCCCATTTCACAGGTCAAAAAACTGAGGAGGCTGAAGAACTGAAGGTCAATGGCTCACGGGCAGAGCCCACACTCAGGTCTTGTTCCCCTGACACCAAAGCTGCACCACTAAGCGTTTCACGTGCCACGTGAGTCCTTGCAGGTTAAGCTTGCGGCCATCAGTTCATTACCGCAGGACGTGGCTTTGACCCCGCGTCCATGCTCCCTAATG
Source organism: Sciurus carolinensis (assembly GCF_902686445.1). NCBI lineage: Eukaryota > Metazoa > Chordata > Mammalia > Rodentia > Sciuridae > Sciurus > Sciurus carolinensis. The sequence goes on from NW_025920119.1 coordinate 4,378,055, forward strand.
CCTGGTGCCACCTCTCCCTGGTTTTCCCCACCAGTCAGCAGCGGCACGGGCTCCAGCCTGAGGCACCCCATGCCCATCCCCTCGGCTTGGACATGGAGGTTGTGTCTGAAAGAGAATCATTTTAAGGGCAAAGTCTTGTTCAGTGCTTCCCAGGGCTGGGGTGGGGCAGGGATAGGGGGCTTGTTATGGTTGTTCTTCTGGGATTGTTAATTATGACCCAGTGTAAGTGGCGACAAGAGCAACAGTGGGTGAGCACCCTGCGTGTTCCTCCTCAGAACAACAGCAGTACAGTGGGTCTGTTTGGAACCAGAACTGGGAGACACCTGGGCCTCCAGATCTTCCTCTTCTCCTGTCCACCCTCCTGCCTGGAAACTAGCGCCCATTCCAGGATCCCAACCCCCTAGGACATTAGCTTCTCTGTTCCAGTTCCCGGTGGGATGAGGACCAGCCCATCAGCAGAGGCAGCTCCTTCCATGTGCTCTGGAATCCTTGCCCTGAAGTCTCACGAAAGAGGAGCTTAAAAATGGGATTCAGCCCCTAAAAGGGGATCCTCTTACCCATGATGGCCTTTCATTCACTGGATATCTTTGGGCAAGTCACTTGATCTCTGGGATCTCGGTCTCCTCATCTGGAATATGGAAGTCCTAAGAATGATTTACCTGCAATCCTGGGGCCAGTTGCCCACCTCAGCTACTTGAAGCCTCAGTTTATTTGCCTGTAAAATAGGTTCCTGATGATAACATGACTCGTTAAGTTACTTTGAGCTTTCAACACAGTCTAGAAAGGTGAGGTCAGCAAAGATTTTTTAGTAGGTATTTTCAGTTTTGCAGGTCAGGTGGCCTCCGTGATACCTACTCAACTGGGCCACAGATGTGGCCAAAGTAGCAGTCCTAGAGTCTAAGGATGGGGGGGATGGGCGGGAGTGTTCCAGTGGAGCTGTATTTACGGTTGGGCGGGGGCAGTGTGCTTGCTAGCATGCTCTGGGTTCCATCCTCAGCTCTGCAAAAAAATGACAATAATAAAATCATATATTCACGTGGACACTTAGATTTAAATTCCCTAAATTTCCACACCTTCTGAATATTACGCTTCTTTTAATTTTTTCAATGCTTCAGAAATGCATTGAGTGGCTGTAGCTCAGGGTCCTACGAGGACAGTTGACGGAGGTCATTTGCAGACCTGGGACCCCACACAGGGGCCACTCTGTCCCTGGCCCCCAAATCCCCCACTCAACATCATGCTCTCTATTTCTACTTAAATGTAAGTTCCAGGACCAACTTTCGAGGTCATTGGTCCAAAATCACTTCTGCTCCCACAGGTGCATGGAGTGACCCCCAGAACTGGCTGTGTGCTTCAGAACTTGGCCCTCCTAGCATGGGGACGTGGCTTCCATCTCCCACTGGGTCCTCCATATGTGGCCAGGCTATCAAAAGGTGGCATTGCCACAGAATGGACACTGGTCGGGAACCGCCTCTGTGTTTATCTGCCCTGTTTCCTCCTTCCCTGCTCACGGCATCCTAGGAGGTGGCCGTCACTCTTCTACCCATTTGTCAGAAGAGAAAACCAAGGTTCGGGAAGCAGAGTCGCTTGTCCAGGGCTCCCCCTGCTGGTCCGGGCAGAGGAGGCGAGGAACCCAGGCTTCCAGGACCCAACAGCGGGGCTCCTTCCCCTGTCACCAGTCATCGGCCACAACTGCGGCCTCACCCATCCCTGGAGATGCCACTTCAAGGTCCCCTATCTCTGCAGGACAGCATTCTCCATCAACGTGGGGTTTGGCATTGGGAGGCTGGGTGGGGAGATGGGGCACGAAAGAAATCAGCACGTAGAAGTCAAAACAAACAGGGTTTAGATTGGCATGTCACCTGCCTCCCCTGCACGTCCTGTGGAGGGTCCTGCTGGGCTGGGTGCTGTCTGTAGCAGATCCTGGGATCACTGGCCTTCCACCAAAGCCCCGGTGCCATGTGGGCTGGGGGGACTTGGCAGCAATCATCTCCCCTGCCAGGCTCTCTTGGGGAGGCCAGGGAGAGAGGCCCGGAGAACACTGGGAAAGACAAATACCTTGGCAGAACCCAGAGCGGGAAGTAGGGAGGCCCTCGTTCACTTGCTGGGATTTAAAAAAAAAAAAAAAAAAAATATATATATATATATATATATGGCTGACATGGCAGCTTTTCTCCTGATTTTTCAAAGCAACACTTATTTACCAACCATTGTGCATCTTCATACAAACGTGATCCCGGATCCTCCTCTCAGCACAGTGATGGGTAAGGAAGATCAGAAGATGGAAGGATCACATTTAAAAAATCAGAATCAAGATTTTGTTTACATTCATGTATGATTAAAACAGATGAAAACTGCTGAGAAGGGCCAGAAACTGAACAGTCACGTCTCTCCCTGGAAATCTTCACTGGTACAAATGACAATTATTTACTGAGCACCTACTATGTGCTGGGATCTTGAGTCACACAAGCGAGCAGAACGGCATCCCTGATCCAGCCCTCTCCCCAGGTGGTTTCTGTTCACTCTTCCGTGCTTTACCTTCCCAGAAATGATCTCAGTGATTCTCCTGCCTTGGCCTACTGAGGAGCTGGGATTACAGGTATAGGCCACCTTGCCTGGCCTGATTGTTTTTTTGATATTTTGGTTTTTTGCAACCCACAATCATAAGCCTCTTGAGGAATCACCTATATCTTATGCACCTCTTCCCATGTCCAGCATAGGGCTTGGCATAGGGCAGGTGCCCTATGCCAATGAACAATGAACAATGAGTTAATGACTGTATGAATTAGTGAATAGATGAATTAATGAATGGTGAATTAGTGAATGGTGAATTAGTGAATGGATGAATTAGTGAATGGAGGGATAAGTGAAAGGATGGATTAGTGGATGAACAGGAGGATGAGTATTGGCTTTCTATCCCTGTCCCATGCTATACCAAACTTTCCTCTATAGTCCATCCAGGAGTTTACTACTGAATAGTTAGTGCACATTTCAAGGCTATAAGTGCTTTCCCTCAAATAAGACCTGGCAGGACAGTAGGCAGAAGACTTCAGGATGCAACATGAGTCCTTTAAACACATGATCAATTTCTGCACAGCCAAATGGTAAGGAAGTCTAGAAGTCCCTCAAAAACTTAAGCACAAAATTAATTATCATATGACCCAGATATTTCACTCCTTGTTATGTATCCCAAATAATTAAAAACAGTAATCCCCCCTAAAATCCTTTTTGCCAGATGTTCACTGCAAAAGGTGGAAATAACCCAAAAGTCCAAAAACAAATAAATGGATAAACACATAATGGTATGTCCATACAATGGAATACTACTCAGTCATGAAAATGAATGAAGTACTAATACATGATACAATGAGATAAACCTTGAAAACCTTATGCTAAGTAAAAGAAACCAGATGCACAGGGTCAGATATTGCATGATTCCATTTATTCAAAATATACAGGATTGGAAAATCCAGAGAAACAGGACATAGATGAGGGGTTGCCAGGGGTGAATGCATGAGAAGTGACTGCTTAAAGGCCATAGGGATTATTTGGAGTGCTGGAAATGTTTTGGAACTGGGTAGAGGAAGTGTTTGCATGCCTCTGTAAATGTGGTAAAAATCCATTTAAATGGTTAATTCTGGGCTATGTGAATATCATCTCAATTTTTAAAAAGTTGTTAAGCAAAATAAAGCAACAACGCAGCCACTCATTCACTCCCAGCTCCCTGTCTGGATGTGGCATGGTGAACTGAAGCCAGGTGCGGAGTGGTCACAAAGCCTGGATCCAAGAAAGGAGCTGCCTCCAGGGGCGGGTCTCAGCAGGACCCAAATATCAGAGAGGTAGAGGAAGGGGCACAGAGAGTGGGAAAGATGAACAGAGACAAGAGAGAGACAGTCAAGGAAAAATAGGAGCAAAAGAAGAGGAAGGGGGCCTGGAGGACCCCTGACCCCTGAGGACTCCCCACTGGCCAACATGCAAATAAGTAGTTAGGCGAAGAGTAGAAAATCAGTTATTTTCCTCCCAGGTGACAAATCCATCCCACAGGCCGACTGAGGTCCAGCTGCTGAGCTTCCCATGGGCTCTGGGAGAAGGAGTCCACCTCACTGCCCCGCATGGGGAGCCAACACGTTCCTGGGCACTCTGGGGTGAAGGAAGGACATCTGTGCTGTGGGCCTGGGTAGACCTCCTTCCCAGAGATGGCCCTGCCTCATCTGTATTCTGGCAAGGCATATTTTGCAAAAAGGATGAGTGATACATTTCCAGAAGTTTGCCCAGTGAGAAGCACAGACAGATCTCCCTTTCCCTGGAAGGGGGCAGGTCTTGGCGACCTCGTGGTTGGAGGAGTGCAGCCAAAGGGACTCTGTGCGATGAGGTCACACGGAGATCCCTGCTTCCCCTTGGGGTTCTCCCTGAGGCAGTTGCTCTGGGGGCTCAGCCGCCATGTTGTGAGGAAGCCCAGACCACATGCAGAGGCCACAGGCAAGTGTCTCTCCCAACAGTCCTGCCAGCATCGACTCCCAGGTGTGCAAGTGAGCAAGCCCCCCAAAACTCCCACTCCCCACCATTGAGCCACCCTGATGGCGCCTCCTGAGACAGAGGTCCCTGTGGTGACTCACAAACCCATGAGGAAAATGAATACATTATCACATCAAATTGTTAAACATCACTGAAAAGGTTGAAAATAATTGATTTGAACATGAATCACTTCCTTAGGCGCTGACCATGGGGTGTCTGTTATGTCGTGAGAGACAACTGGATGGATGGGCCGTTCTCCAGGGCCTCCACCCTCCTCCGAGGTGGAGGCTCCATCCCATATGGACTGAATCACATCCCCACCCCACCACCGAAGTCCTGTGTTGAAGTCCTAACCCCCCGTACCTCAGAATGTGACTGCATTTGGATTCTCCAAAGAGGTGATGAAGGTAAAATGAGGTCATTGAGGAAGGCCCTGATCCAACATGGCAGATTTTCTTATCAGAAGAGCAGATGTAAAAAGGAAGATACGGTAGGGAGAAGATGCCCTTTTACCAGCCTAAGAGAGAGGCCTTCCAAGATGCCCGGACTGCCAGCATCTTGACCCTGGGCTGGCATCCTCCAGAGCTGGGCAGAAATAAATACCCATGGCTCAAACCACCAGCCTGAGATCCTTTGTCCCAGCAGCGTTCACAACTCATACAGTCGTGGGGGCCCCTTTCCTGAGGGAAGACAGGTCAAGAGTTGGCACCTTGGTGTGCTTCTATCACCAGCCAGGGGTGGACTTGGATCCTTCCTACCTCTTGGGGGTGACCCCATGTGAGATGTGGACTCACCCTGCAGTCGGAACCTCCCCCAGGCTGCCTCCAGGGCAGACATTGCCAGTCCATCCCAGAGCGCTCTCTCCCAGCCTCCCTCTCTCTCTAGCAGGTCATCCTCTGGGCCAGACACAGACTCGCCTAGGCTCAGCTCAGAGGCGCCTGCCTAAGGCGGTTCTCAAGTCAGGCTTGGGGGGTCTTTAAGGCTATCTGGGGGTTACACTGTCACACACTGGCCCAGGAGGCCCCCAAGACTAACTCGCCAGACACACAGTCACCCACGGTCTTAGGATAAGCCAGGACTGTTAGGCAGCCGATGGACCCTAGGCCAGGGCTGGGCCCACAGGGAGAAAAACACTGATAAAAATTATCCCAAAATAAAGAGATAAATAAACATGGCCCAACCACATGGCACTCAGTCATTGGGTCAAGAAAGTTTAGTAAACCCAGATCTGGAGCCTGAGAGACCCCAATCTGCCTGCTGTTATCACCCAGGAGATGACAGCAAAGATCTGAGCCAGGCCTATGTCCCCAGAACCCGTTAGGTGGCCCTGGAGAGGGGCCAGGCATGGCTCTTCTGCGAGTCTCCCTGGTGATTTTCTCAGAGTTCCAGCATCCTCAGTGCCCACTGGAATCTGGAGGTGCAGAGGGGGTGCCAGGTTTGAAGACCACTGAGGGCCGCCTTTCAGACCCTCAGTGATGTCAGCTGGGCTGGCCACAGGGCCTTTACACAAGCTGCTTCCTTGGTCTTCATGTTTTGCAACTTCTGGTGCTCCCCATGGTCTCCTTGGAAACACTGCCTTCTGCACTGCCCTTCTGACAACGCTGCCTTCCTCCCCTCCCCTGCCTGCTCCTCTGCACCTCACCAGGTCTCTTAAGAAATCACCCCACTCCAAGTCCATGGTGTCCTCTTTGTTTACTGCAGATCCCCCCCACTCAACCACCAGCCAGCAGGGTCAAAGCCGGTAATGGTGCCTTTCATGGAAAAGCATGGGGCTCAGCACACAGTTGCTCAATAAAATAACTGCTGAATTAATTTAACGATCAGAAGGCTCGGTTCTCCGGGTCTCTCTGTGCTGGGAGGCTTAACTGAGGGAATGGCTGTAAAGTGTTTGGGAAGCTCAGTCTCACGTTTGTTAAATGAGCTGGTCCTAATCATGTGAGGAGCACAGGCCTGACCCCAAGAAACTTTCACGGTCAGCAGTTACTATTATTGAATGGTCCTCATTGTTCATCCTGTGTAGATAGCACAGAGTAGGCACTCTGTAAAACTGTGAACTACCCAGCAGATACAGTCCTGGAACAGCCACAGCGACAGAGGATGTGACTGGGCAGAAGCATCCAGGGTGGTCTGATGTGGTGAGAAACATGAGGCTCAGAGAGAGCAAATCACTGCCCCAAGGTCACCCAGCACTCGGGCCATCTAGCACAGGGGCTCTGCTCTTTATTCTCTGGTCATGTCCCTGAGCAGATTTCTTCCCTTGTGACCCTTATTGCCTTGGGGTCAGAGAGGTTAAGCAGAGCCCTATCCCTAACCCCAGACCCCAAGGCTGCCCTGTGGTGATCTGGGGTGGCCACTTGGTGGCACTGTGGAGTCACCACTGACTGGTGGCCACCCTGGGAACGCCAGTCCATTCCAACTTGACCAAGAGACCTCAGGGGGTGCTCTGTGCTGATCTTATTCCAGAGGAGGAAACAGGCTCAGGGAGGGGCAGCCATCTGAGGAGGAAGGAAAGTGGTTTATTGAGCACCTACTACACACCGAGTCCATGTGTTAGTCAGCTCTTCACCACTGAGACCAAAAGAGCCGGCATGAACAAAATCAGGGAGGAAAGATTCATCTGGACTCAGGGTTTGAGGCTGGCTCCATCACCTCAGGATGATCATGGTGGAGGTGTGGCCAAAGAAAGGTGCCGCCTGCTGCAGGCCATGGGCTGGACCCCTCCTGGGCCTGTGCCCAGCGACCCCTTCCTCCAGCCAGATCCACCCCTGACATCCCTTCAAATCACGAAGCCATGCACTGGATTCACTCAGGATGAGGTCCGAGCCTTGGAGATCCTGTCCCTCCTCAAAGCCCCACCCCAAATATCACTGCCCAGGTGACCAGGCACCAACCCACGGGCTCCTGGGGACCTTCTGGACCCGACCAGAACACAGTTCACCCAGCAGTACAAGCAATGTTCTGCCTCTTTACCAGGTGAGGAAACCCAGAACCAGAGTCTACGTGGAAACAGGGGAGAGGTGACAAGAATCTACCTGGGAGAAGATGATGCTCACCAGCCATGGTCCCCAGGCGACACCAGTACACTATCTGGGCAGCACAGGCCGTGACCATGGCCAGCCGAGGCTCGGACGCCGGGAGAGACCCATTCCCAGAGGTGGAAATCAAGGCTGGCCGTGGGCCCAGCCTGTGCCACCCCAGCTCCACAGTCCAGGCTAGACCACCTGAGTTGGTGGGGCCAGCCTGGGCGCCGTGCAGGGAAGGCCGGTGTGTCCTCAGCACCCACTGCCATTCAGATGGGCTCTTCCGGGCCTGTGCTCAGGAGGCCAGGCACCCCAGGGAGCGTGCAGGGAGAGGGGAATCCACGGGTCCCCCTGAGCCCAATAGCCCCTGTGCTCACAGGACAGAGGGAGACTGTGTGACCCGGGACAGCCTCCAGGGAGGGAGGATGACTAGAAAGAGGGACAGGGACACAGCAGGAAGGCCAGGCAGTGGAGAACAAGAGGCCCAGGGACAGAGGGAAAGCAGATCCTGAGAACAGATAGGAAGGGGCAGGAGATGGCAGAGAGAAGGACAAAGGACCCTGGCGGCCACAGAGGCAGGTGAAGAGCTGCAGAGGAAACTCAGTAGGAAGAGGCAGTGCCAGAGACCAGGAGGGCCAGCCTCTCAGGGCCAGGAGGGGGAGGGAGGGTCAGAGGGTGGAGGCCAGGACTGGGCAGGGTCCCTGTGGGGCATTGTCCTACCCCCTGGGGGCCCTGTCTGCCAGCCAGCAGCCTCTGTCCACCCCAGGTCCCCCATGGAGTCCTCTTCCCTGCAGGGTCCTGGCCAAGGACCCATGGACCCACGGAGCAGAGGTTGTGAGGCTGGCCTCGCTGGAGCCCTGGAGGCTGCCTCCCTTCCCACCCATTCAGCCAGTCCAGCAGGGTGTTTGCATAAAACAATATTCCAGTGGGGGATGTTAATGTGTCTGCTATTTTTGACTCTCCTGCATTGTGGTTTGCATACATTTACATACCCCGGGAGAATTAGTTGGGATCATGTAAATGAGCCCACTGGCTTGGGGGCCAGGGGGCTCTGGGCTCCCCGTGTCCCAGCAGGCTATGCTGGCTGCAGCCATTCCCTGGGGGTGCCCTGGCAGGCAGGTTGACCTAGAGGGAGCCACTGTGTGTGTCCTCCATCCTGAATCCACTGTCCACCCCAGGACTGGAGGAGTCAGGGAGTTCTCAAAAACCTAGGTCTCATCCTTCCATGGCTTCTAGAATCCTAGAGTACAGGCCAGCATTCTCCTGAAATCCCAAGACCAACCCTAACCTTCCCCCTGAAGCCATTCTGCCCCCACTTCCACCCTCCACCCACTGTGGAACTTCCTCTGGGGCTCTGGCAGCAGGCGATGCTCACCACAGGACCCTTGCACATGGGTGGATGGATGATGGGTGGGTGGAGAAATGGGTGCACAGGAACTTTTAAAAATATATTAACTGAGATACAATTCTCTACATTAACGCGCACTGAGCATTATCTTGATGACTTCCTGATTCAGGAGGTGCACACAGAGGAAGAAACAGTCTCAGAGGGGAACACCAGAGTCCAGGTCACACAGTACATGAGAGCACCCAAAAATCCACTCCGGACGCGGGAACTCAGGCAAGAGATTTTTATTAAGTGGACAGGCAGAGTGTCTGCCCCAGGGTGAGAGAGAAAGAGAGACAGAGAGAGAGAGAGAGAGGGAGGATGGTGGGGGAGCAATTCTTAAGTCTGGGAATGTTACGGGCTAGTAACAAGGGACCATGACTGGCGAGGAGGTTCAGGAGGTTTGTGGGCTAATCTGGGTTGCAAAGTGGTGTGTGGGAGAATAATGGTGGCAGCAAAATCGCAGATCTGATGCCAACAGTGAGTACCTGGCAGAACTGGGAATCCAGCTCAGAGCCACATGGCCCCATGTCCCCCAGCCCTACCATGGGCCATTGAGCACCTGGTGACACCCTCAGTGTCCCTGGGGGCCACAGTCCTTCCCCAAAGAGACGTCACAACAGCTCCTTCCTCTTCTCCAAGGGGCCACCTTCAGGGCCACCCCCACCGACTGCAAAGGTGGAGATGAGCAGGAGGGACGTGGCTGGACCCCCACCCTCCAACGCTTTCCTTGGGTCGTCCTTCAGGATGCCGAGGAGGAGAAAGACAGAAGAAGCAAAGTGACGTATGATTTGCCACAGTAATAAATCAATAACCCTTAGCAGCCCCCCAACTCCCTTGGACTGCATTGAAAACAAAAAATTAAATATAGAAGAAAAGAAACTGTAAAGGAAATCCAAGAAGCAGCAGGAGAGGCATTTTCCTGCTGTTTTTTGTCTTAAAAAAGAAAAACAAAAACCCTCTAAGGGAATCATCCTGTCTGAGGAGGAGTCCTGGGTGGCTCCGTGGGGGCTGTCACACAGGCACTGTCCATGGGGATGCTCTGTCTGCCCCAACCTCAGATTCAAGCTGCACAACAAGGAACAGCCACCCAGGGTGTGGTCGACCATGTGGGAAGAGCCATCCCAGCTGGACTTGGCTTGGGCCCCCAGCCATGCCTCTCACAAGCCAGGCGTGGACCCTGGGTTTGTGGCACCTCCAAGCTCTGTGCAAAATCAGGACCATCCCTTCCTCCTCCTGCGCTGTGGGAGGAGGGAAAGTGGTACCAGAAGGTTCCAGAACACTTCTGGAATGAAAACATGACACCATTTGTTTTGGTGGAAGCAGAGGGGCTGTGTCAGACCCCAAAGTCACCCACGGCCACCCTGGGGCCAGGTCTGTGTGATGACCCACAAGGAGCTAACACCCAGCTGTGTTCCCAAAACCATATTTAGCTGAACACCTATTATGTGCATGCCAGGCAGGGACCCACCAGCCCCAGGAGCCTACAGTTTCTCTCCCGTAGCAGAGGATGGTTGGGAGTAAGGGAGGGACAGGGTCACCTAAGTGTCCAGGTTCCTTTAGCCAGAGCCCTGCCCTGGTGGTCTGTGACCTCCCATCCAAGGCTTCAGGGAGGTCCATGGTCCACAATCCTAAACCTGTAGTGCTGCCTGTGACTCCTGAAACTCTCATGGGCCCTGCTTCCCACATCCACAGCCTTTACCGTGTGCCCATGGTGTCCCTGCCACTGACCTGGCTTTGACCATTGCAGTGCTAACAAACGTGACACAAAGAGGATTTAAAAGGGATTTTCTGATTAGCTTGCTCTGGCTTTGGGCACCTGCTATGGCCCCAAGGACACATAAGAGCTAGCTGATTGGAGGACGAGATATATGGAACCCAGCCGAGTGGTCCCAGTCATGCCAGGTGAAGCCAGCCCCGTCCAGAGCAGTCAAACCCATGGACACATGAGCTAAAGAGTTGATCACCAAAATCCATTGTGGTTTTTTTTTTGGCTGTTTTGTTACATAGCATTACCATGGTCATTGGTGACTGATACACTTGCCAATTCCTCAACCTTGACTTGTGCCCAGTTAAACCCACTTCATTTGTCCCTGATGTTCCCATTGAAATGCCATCTCCCTGAATGACCCTAAGCCAGAAGTCTGGCCCTTGCACTCAGTGTCTCCTTCTCCATCATCCTTCCCATGGGTCACCAGATGCTGTGCTGTAAATTCCATTCCTATACATCTCTGAACTTGGACTCCTCCTCCCTGCCCACCAGGCTCTCAGGCTTGGATTATTGCCATGGACACCAGCTTCTGAACCAGTCTACCCCATTCCAGACAAGTCTAGAACTCACGCATGGCCTCCAGTGACTTATCCAACCACATCCTAGGACAAAAAAAATTTCTAAAAGTGAATCTGTTTAAAATGAATCACCACCAGCTAGAAACACACTCCAGTCGGGCTTCCTTCCCCAAACCCACAATCCTACTGACTCCCTTAAGGATCCCTCGCTCCAGCCCAGGGAACTACCACTGGGTCAACACCAGCCTGTTTCATGACTCTGTGCCTCTGCATATTCTGTTCCCACTGCCAAAGATGCCCTTCCCTGCCTCTTCCCGCTTGGTGGTTTCTGTAACCCTCCTTCATGAGTGATTGCAATGCTAGCATGAGTTTGCGATGCTAGCAAACGTGACACAAAGAGGATTTAAAAGGGATTTTCTGATTGGCTTGCTCTGGCTTTGGGCACCTGCTATGGCCCCAAGGACACATAAGAGCTAGCTGATTGCAGAGATAAATGCACCATCTGCAGGAAGTTGCCAGCTGCCCTTGGACGGGGTCCAGCAGCCAGGGAATATGGTCTTATCTGCAGGACATTATTCACCTTTTCCTAGAACCGAGAGAATGTTTGGTTTGGAATTTTGAACTCTGACCTCCAGGGGAAGCCTGTGGATCCCTGGGGACACATAGGACTGATTCAAAATCCCAGGTCCTTGTCTCCAGGGCTGGGATGTGGGAGTTCCCAGCAGGATGCAAACACTGAGCCTGCCTGTCCCCACTGTGCTGGGGACATTGAGGGACCAAGAGGTCACCTGAGCCTGAGGACCTGGGTGCAGACAGGAGGTGACCTGGGGTGGAGTGTACTCAGATCTTCAGCCCCCATCTTCCCTCCCCCATCCTCACCGTCCTCCACCTCCATGACCCTCAGGCTCTGGTTCATCCCAGCATTTGCCCTGACCAGTGTCCTGGGGCCAGGCTGCGACCACAGAGGAAGCTCAGCCCTGCGGCCAGGCAGGCCCCTCCCCACTGTGACTTCTGCCCACAGTGAGTGGGGGAGAGGCAGGGCCACTGCTGAGTCCAGCGAGGACATGACCTGCTCCCATGGCTGAGCGAGGGTAAGAGGGAGCCCAACACAGGACAGTGGCTGGACTCCCCAGGTCAGAAGTGGGAAGTCTGAGGCTGCCCCCGTGCTGTTGACTCAGTGGACCGTCCAAGCTCAGGGCTCCAGGCCCAACACTCCTAAGTGGCTGGAAGAAGCCCCGCTGACTCCCCCGGCGTCCTCCTCTTGGGCCACCATGCTGGTGGTGTTATGGGTCCTCTGTAGCAGAGCCACACACACTCTCGGGACCCCCTACAGACAGAGTCACTGAGGCCCACGGCTGGAGGAGACAGTGTCCTCCATCTGCAGGCTGTGTGGACATGGACACCCTAGGTACACAGGGGAGAGAGGAGTGGACAACAGGAAGGCACTGGCCGTTGTCACCCGCTGTGTACTGGGTGCTGGTGACAAGATGAGCCATCAGGTGTGACCCTGCTCTTCCAGAGCTCACAGTCAGAGGCGGTTCCAGCAGGACCCTGCAGAGGGACAGCAGGGGTGGGACCAAGGCCTCCCTCTCAGCCCAGGGTCCTGATAGCTGTGGGGTGGCCTGGGCTGTGGCCACACCCAGGTCGGGGCCCAGAAGAAGCTGGGGTGGCCACAGGGCTCCATCCCTCCCACTACCTCACTGTCCCCTAGTCTACGGGCATCAACCAGAGTCACTGGTGACCTGAAGCCCTAGAGGAACTCTCCAGGAGGAACAGTCAGCCAGACTCCTGGGAGAGGGGTGACCCCCAGGCTGGTGTGAACACACACACCATCCTGTGGTCCTCAGAGGTGGCTAGTCCCCAGCTGCCAGACACCATGACCACCAGCACAGGGAAACCCAGCACCTGCCTAGAGCATTAGCAAGGCCCTCTCGGGGCCAGGACACGAGATCGTCCAGATCCACTGAGACCAGCCATGCTCCTCGATCCCCAGGCACAGGGTCCTCGCCAGCCGCCGGACTCCCACCCCCCAGTGTTCCCTGGAGAGGACTCCCAGGTGCCACCCTGCAGCAGGCTCCAGACAGACAAGGAGACTTACCAGGACCAGCAGGGCCTGGACTTGCCCAATGTCACATGTGCAGGAAGGGTTTCTAGCCACTCGCCTGAGGGAGGATCCCAGCTGCCTCCATCAGACTTCCAGAAAATTGTCTCAGGATCTATCCAGGTGTCTCCTTCCCCCTAACTTTCTCTTCTCTGCTTCTCTCTCTGTTAAAAAATACTTTCCTTCATTCCCCCTCCCCCCTCCCTCCCCCTTCTCCTTCCGCTCCCTCCCCCTCCCCTCCACCCTCCTTTTCTGCCTTTCTCCATTTCTCACCCCTTCTCCCCACATTAGTCTGTCTCCCCTGTATCTTTCCTGCACCCTCCTGGCACCCCACATTCCCGCCTCTCCTCCACGCCCCCCAGGGCAGCTCGGTCAACCTACCTCACACCTGCCAGTCCCCAGAGGCAAGGCCTGCAGGAAGCCCCCACTGCCCTCCCAGGCCCCCTCTGCCTGAGCCCCAGGAGTCCGCCCAGGGCAGCAGCCCCTGCCCTGGCCACAGAACTGGTCAGTGAGGGCACCCCAAGGCAGTGGCCCTCCTCCCAGAGACCAGGTTTGCATTACATTCGGCCAGGCTCTGGGTTGACAGCTGGACACACTTTCACGGGCAGTGTGGAGATGGAGCCAGCCAAGATGCACACGCCAGCCAGCCCAGCCACAGCCCCAAATGGCTTCCACAAGGAGAGCAAAAGGAACTCCTCCAACCCCAGGAAGGTACCAAGTTTCCTGGCAGATTTTTGGATTCCAAAGCAGAAAAAGCAATCAGATCACAAAGAAAGAGGCTTTGTAGTTTGCACAAAAGGCCCGCATGGTCCCATTCTGGAACAGAACCAGAGTCCAGAGACAACAGGACAGGAAGAAAGAGTCAAGCATCTGTCCTCGGAGGTGCAGCCAGGGCTGAGGGCACTCACACGGGCCCGGAGGACTGAGCTGGCTGGATACTGGTTCTCACTTCATCCCAAGTCCAATTTGCATCCCAGCGGGCCAGCCCAACACCCTGCCCAGGCGTCAGCACCTGGCCCTAGGTTCAAATCCGGCACCTTGCCTCCAACTGCAAATGAACCCACAGGTCTCAGCTTCTTCCACTGTCACCAGACCTCACTGTGGCACCATAGAGGAATCCTCTGAGCTAAGATGCACCTGCCACTCAGCTCTGGCTGAACCATTTCCAACTAGGAAGACCCTGTCACCCGACCTCACTGTAGCACCGTAGAGGAACCCTCTGAGCTAAGATATACCTGCCACTGAGCTCTGGCTGCACCATCTCCTACTAGGAAGACCCTGGACTAGAAGGGAGCAACCCCAGGTCCACCCTGGCTCTGCTTGTGGGGTTATCTCCGGGCTCAGTTTGCTCATCTGCAAAATGGGACCCCAAGCACTTCCTCTCATATCTCCCTAGTGTCCGGACCTGCCCTACGGCCTAGGCCACAGGGGCGCTCCAGGACCCACCCTCACTGTCCCCCTCTGCTTCAGGGCCTCTGCCTTCCCAGATCCCCTCAGCCTAAACAGCCTCTGCTCCCCCGGGGGAGGACCCTGCCTCAGGGAGGTCCTCTCTGAAGCAGGAAGACCAGATGTCATTCATATAGACTCAAATCCCCCCCCCACGGTCCGTTTTTGACACCTGCTATTTCTGTGAAGCCCCATTCACTATTTTCCTGAGGCCTTTGAGACAATAGGTTCTAGGAGAGACCTGTACCAGCCAGGTTCCCAGTACCCAGAGCACTCAGCACGATAGTCACACTTCTGATTATAGGAAATTAAATATAGAGTTACTGACCCTGTGGCAGACCCTGTGGCCACAGCAGAAAATGCATGGATAGGTGGATGGATGGACAGTTGGATGTGAAGATGAATGGAAAGTTGGCTGCATGGATGGATGAATGGATGAATGGGATGGGTGAGTGGATGGATGGATGGATGGTGAATGGATGGGTGGATGGGTGGGTGGGTGGATGAGTGAATAAGTGGATGGGTGGATGGATGGGTGGATGGGTGGGTGGATGGGTGAATAAGTGGATGGGTGGATGGATGGGTGGATGGGTGGATGGGTGGATGGGTGAATGGATGAATGGGATGGATGGGTGGATGAGTGGATGGATGGTGGATGGATGGGTGGATGGGTGGGTGGGTGGGTGGGTGGGTGGATGGTTGTGTGTGTGGATGAATGGATGGTTAGATGGGTGGATGGATGGAAAGATGGTTGGGTGGATGGGTGGGTGGATGGGTGGGAGGATGGGTGGATGGATGGATGGATGGATGGATGGATGGGTGGGTGGATGGATGGGTGGATGGATGGGTGGATGGGTGAGAGGATGGGTGTATGTATGGATGGGTGGGTGGATGAATAGTGGATTGGTGGATGGATGGATGGATGGATGGATGGATGGATGGATGGGTGGGTGGATGGATGGATGGATGGGTGGATGTACAGATGGAAGAAAGGAAAGGAGGGAGGGAGACTGGTTTGCCAGTGAGAAAGGGCAGCCTGCATTCTATGGACCCAATGTGTGCTGTGTCCTCAACATGAATCATTTTCTTCGATCCTCACGTTGACACTAGGAGGCAAGTGCTCTTTTTATTTCCATTCTGTAGGTTAGGAAGCTGAAGGTCAGAGAAGATAGGTGACTCCCCCAAGGTCACACAGTCAGTGTGATAAAAACAAGTGGATCCCAGGCAGTGTGGTTCAAGTTCAAGAGCTCAGCATTCAGCTGACTTTGGGCTGATATGACAGGCTCCTGAGGGTTATTTGCAGACATGTCTCCTCTCATCCATGGCCTGTGGGCATCTGGAAAGAAGTGCCGAGCTGGCTCATTTCTTTGAGGAGTGGCCTAGGAAGCAGAGCAGAGAGACAGGGCCTGGTCACACTGAGAAATGGCTCCAGGCCCTGTGTGGCAAGGTTTGAACCCTTGTAGAGCTGTGAGACATGGAATTAGACTTGGTTAAATCCCCCTTCCCTGTCTGCTCATACAGAGACCATGTCCCTGCTGTGCAACCTTGGGCAGAGCACTTAACACCTCTGAGCCTTGTTTTGCCCAACTGGGGAACAAAAATGAAAAAACCCTGCTGTGTCAATCTATGGCCCCATGTCACAAACTCACACCCATGAAGTCCAGAATAGGTATGCCCCAGAGCTCCACCTGGGACTATTTCAAGGACAGGTAGGACTGCAGCTGCGGAAGGACCTGCATCTCCTGGGCCCAGCTGGCTTCTGGCCTGGGTCCAGCCTGGCCACAGTCACTGGTCCTATGGGCTTAATATCTTTGGCACAAGGTTGGAATAAGCTGCCTTTCAAGAGGGGAACTTAATTTATATGCCAATGCCAGTCACACTCCCGCTATTAGAAATTTCATCGACTCCTTTGATTTAGGGCTGCCACGAGTCACCAGTTGCCGCAGCCACCTGCCTGCCAGGCTTGTTCCCGCTCACAGTGGCAGAAAGAAGCATCATTTAATTTCCCGCCAGTGGGCAGTGAAGGTGAGCTCCCCCTCCTGCTGGACATATTTATTTAATCCCTTTTGGAAACAGTGGTGGGGGCGGATTTGAAGGCCAGCCCTAGGGACCCTGCTTATGCCCCTAGCCTGAGGATATAGGGTCCAGGGGCCACTGGGGGCTTGGGGAGGGGTCTGGAGGAATCTCAGGGAACCCAAGTCGGGGGTCCAGGGAGATCTACCACTTGCTAACCCGCTGGGCCAGCAGCTGAACCCCAGATAAGCACCTCTGGACCTGCTGATCTGGAATGGAGTCCAGGAAGGAGCAGGGACAAAGGAAGAGCTCTTGGAAGGGTCAGCAGTGAAATTTGGCTGCACTTATTGGCAGGTTTGGGCTCAGGCAAGCAGGGGACCCTGCAGAACGTGCCTTTCAAAGTCGTCTTGTAGGGGCTCCGGAGGGAGAATGAGCTGAGGAGCTTCCCTCACAGACCCAAAAGAAATCCTGAGGCTCCCTTGGTATCCCTTGGCAAACCCATCTTTGGTTGCTCGGGGGCCCCCTAATCCCAGGGGCTGGAGGCTGGGACTCCCCCTGGGACCCACAGCCCCTTCCCCTGTCTAACTTCCCCGGACTCAGGACCACCATATTCCTATGGCATCTCAGGCCAGAGCCTGTGCTAGGAACCTCTGCCATGAGCACCCTGTCCCCGGGCTCCTGCCACAGGAGTGTGACTGGCTGCTGGTCCCAGTTGCTCTGCTTTGTGCCACTGCCATGTCAGACCAAAGTCCAGCCCCTCGAGAGCCACTTCCAGCCTGAACTGAACCCTCCTGGGAGGTGAAGGGAGACTCAGCAGGAAGCTGCTGCTCGACTAGCCACTGGCTCAGGGGTCCCCACTGGATAAGTATGAGTTCAGGACTGGAGAGGAACATTGAGCTGAGGCCTTGGTGGGGAGGAGTGTGGAGACCAGATGAAGGTGCTAGTGTATGAATGGACAGCACTGGAGGAGGAAAGAGGCACAGTGGTTAAGGGCATGGATTTTATAGTCAGAGTAGCCCAGGTTTGAATTTGGACTAAGCTACACACTAGGTCAGCATCCATGGGTGAAAATACTTAATGTGCTAAGGTTCAGCCCTTTTCTCTGTGAAATGGAATGAGAGTTTCTTCCTCATAAGATTTCTGTGATGATTCAATGAGATGATGCATGAGCTAAATCAAAACTGGCATCCAGTGAGTGAAAAAGCAGGGAGCTGAGAAGAAACTTGTTTGGTCAATGAAAAGAAAAAAGAGACATCTGGAGCCATGGAATGGAGTAGGGATTCCTTTGATCTGGATAATAGGAAAATAGGTTTCTTCTTCTTCCTTTTCTTTATTTTTTTGTCCTCCAGTGCTCATTCTCAGGCAATGAGCTACTGTTGAGCTTGATGAGGGAGGCCCTTTCAGAATGAAGGGGCAACTTGGAGGAAAATTGAATGACTACTTTCATGGATAGCTACTTTAATAGTCTTGTATTTGAAAAATACACAATTAAAGGAAATACTATTACAAACAGCCTCTATTTGTTGTTGTAAAAAATACTATTCATTAACTGAGAAATGAGAGTGTATGACTATTATGTTAAGTGTAAACTACAGATTGGAAGAGAGACACACACACACACACACACACACACAGTTCCACAGGATCTGTGTGTAACACCCAAAGGAAGAAAGAAAGGAAGGACAAACATTTTGAATCATAAACCCTCATTCTCTGTACTTGCAAAAAAATGAGTTTTAGGGAAGTCTTGTTTACCAGATTTTTAAAATCATTTTCTTAGTGTCAAGTGCTGTTAATAGAAATGAAAATTGGTTTAGGATTCAATTTCTTGTGTTCTTAATCTGTAGCAATTGGGTATCTTCCTGTATGAGAATGATTATGTAACATAATTTGGTCAATCTCATTCCCCAGAACCTCCCCTTTCCCTCCTCCTTCCCCCTTCTTATCACCTTGCTCTACCTTACTGGTCTCCCTTGTGTTATTATTGTTTTAATTAGTGCATTATAATTATGTGTAAATGCGGGATTCATTGTGGTCTACTTGCACATGGACATAGCATCATTTGGGAGACTTTGTTCCCCAGTACTCCCCCCTTGCCTCTCCACCTCCATCCCCTTCCTCTACTAGATTGGTCTACCTTCTACCAAACTTAGGCTTTTTATTTTCCTGAATCTGAATATTAATCAGATACATTTCACTTTCAGGCCCACTGTGGGAGAGTTTACCTATTCCTCTTTGTTTAAAATATCCTAATTTTATAACTGATTGATCACACTTTTAATTATACAAAATGCACTTAAAATTTGCAAAAATATCATTGCATTTCAGTAATTCAACAATTTGGTGAGACAGGCTGTGGAGGAATGGTTATGCTCATTTTGGAGCCGAGGCAACTGAGGCATGGAAAGGTTAGAGAATTTTCCCAGGGTTATGCAGTTTGTGAAAGAGGTAGCATGAATACACTTGGGATTTGTGACACCAGTGTAATCCCTTTCCCCTGCCTCACTAACAAACAGGTGTGTTTGTTTCTGATGACACCAAAGTCCTCTTCTCTGATCTCTGCCAAATCCTTTTAGAATTTGTGTCATATTGTAATTCTAAAATTCAATGAAGTAAGAATGTGAAAAGGCATTTCAAGGGCAATGTTGCATTCATTATCTCTAAAGGACAATTGGAAGAAGAATATAAAGAAAGAAATCAATTGACTAGATATCTGCCTGAAAAGATTGAAAAATCTACTGTCCGGGGTGTAGAGCTGAAGGGCCATGTGCTTGCTGCCTCTAGACAGACCTTGGGCATCATCCATGCCAGGTATGTTATGGTTCCTTGCAGAGATTTGGGGATTTTTTGAGTTCAAAGTGTTGACGTCATTACATATTGGATTTAGCGTTTGGAGTATTTGACTCCAGTGAGTGAGGCTGGCAGAGGCTTTGTCACCTCTCCTACTTTAGCAGTGCATCTTCCAACAACCTGAAGTTGACCTTTTCATGAGCAAGTTGGGAAGCTCCTGTGGTATAAACCCTTTCTCAGGTGCTATAAGAGCAGTGCTGCTTCCAAACCAGAAACTGAGTCGTTTCTGACTTTGAAGTTACTTTGGAGTCCACCAGAGAGTTTTGAGCCTAGTCTAGGGAGGACATTGTATTCATATGTGCCATCTGTCTCAAACCACAAATCCAGGAAATTCCATGCCATTTTGTTGTGACACGGTACAAGGTAATTGAACAATAGAATGTTAGAAATAGAAAGGAGCACACTTAATAAGTACTGAGACTATGATGACTTCCTATTAAAGAATACATATGAATGACCGCCATGTTGGCCATGGCGCAGGGAGCAGATGGTGCTGGCGAGCTGCGGAGTGGCGGTGGGGGACTGTTTTCGGGCGGGGTGGGCGCCCATGCAGTGGCCAGGCAGTGAGGAGGAGGAGGAGGGGCGGGCCGGCCGCACTGCACTGAGGAATGAGGTGGAGGAGGTGGCAGGAGTCCTCCCAGCCTCCCGCCCGCCCCGCCGCCGCCGCCCTGCCGCCGGGTTGTGCCTGTAAGGCGGGGAGACAATGGGTAAACTCTCCTTCCGAGCGCTGGCACTGGACGCGGCCAAACCGCTGCCCTTCTACCGTGGCAAGGACATACATGATCTCAAAGACCGCGTCTCCATCAACCGGGCCATGCCCCAGATGCCCACCGGGATGGAGAAGGAGGAGGAATTCGAACATCATTTACAGCTATTTCAGCACAGCAAGTGTTTAGAGGAAAAAAAAAAAAAAAAAAAAAGAGCAGGCTCATTCCCGTTCCTGAGGCAGGGAGCAACGTCAACTATTACAATCACTTGTACAAAGGAAAGAGTTTAAACAGTCCAAACAGTTCATTCATATTCAGCCTTTTAATCTAGACAACGAGCAACCAGATTATGATATGGATTCAGAAGATGAGACCTTATTAAATAGACTTAACAGAAAGATGGAAATTAGCCTTTGCAATTTGAAATTATGATTGACAGACTTGAAAGAGTCAGTTCTAATCAGCTTGTAACACTTCAAGAAGCAAAACTGCTGCTGAATGAAGATGATTATCTTATTAAAGCTGTATATGACTACTGAGTGAGAAAATGTAAAAACTGCAAGGGGCCATCCCTCATTCTTCAAATGAAACAAGAGAAAAGAGATGGCTCTCCCAACAATGACCCTTATGTTGCCTTTCACAGGAGAACAGAGAAAATGCAAACTTGAAAGAATTGTAAGAATGATGAAGCCTCTTATGAAAAGATGTTGAAACTGAGACAAGAGTTTAGTAGAGCCATAACAATTTTGGAAATGATTAAGAGAAGAGAGAAAACAAACTGAGAATTATTGCACTTAACCTTAGAAGTTGTGGAAAAAAGATACCATTTGGGAGACTATAGAGGTGAAATCCTTAATGAAGTGAAAATCAGTAGATCAGAAAAAGCATTGTATGCCACTCCAGCAACTCTTCATAATGGAAATCATTGCAAAGTCCAAGAATGTAAAACTAAACACCCTCATCATTTGCCTTTGAAAGAAGAGGCTTCTGATGTTGTTCGTCAAAAGAAGAAGTACCCAACGAAGCTTAAAGCAGAGGCTTTGATAACGTCTCCACAGCCCACTCCTGAGACATTGCCTGTGATCAGTAAGAGTGACATTAAACAACATGACTTTCACAGCTCAGATGAAGATGAATTTCCACAGGTACCATTGCCAGTATGAGAACCCAAAGAAGAAAATGATCCTGATGGTCCCTGTGCTTTCACAAGGAGGACAGGATGCCAGTATTATGCTCTTCATTTGGACCAAGCTGACCATACATGTAAGAATTCAAAATTGACAGATTTGGATAAGGTGAGGTATAGGCATTGCCTTACAATACTTACAGTCCCAAGAAGATGTATATGATTTGCAAGAAGGCGAATTGGCAGGGGTGGAAGAGTCATAATGGACTGTATATACACAGAACATGTCCCAGTCCTGAAACAGATAGACCCTGAAATGCTGAACAGTTTTGCAAGCTCTTCCCAAACTATAGACTTTTCTTCTAATTTCTCTCGGACCAATGCTTCCACTAAACCTTGTGAAAATAGACTGTCCCTTTCTGAAATATTAAGCAATATCAGATCTCATCAACTACAGTGTTTCCAGTCAAGGCTACTAAATTTACAGGACAGTAATAGTGAAGAATGTACCTCAAGAAAACCAGAGCAGACTGTGAACAATAAAAGAGTTTCTGCAACATCTGAAGCTTTATTGAACACCATCAAGAATGGCATGTGAGTTACAGGGGACATCACAGAAGAGCAGATTCAGACACATCAACAGTAGATAGTTCAAATGCAAAGACAGCAACTTGCTCAGCTTCAGCAGAAACAGCAATCTTAGCATTCCTCACAACGGACACATCCAAAAGCACAGGGCTCAAGCACCTCTGACTGCATGTCTAAAACACTCGACTCAGCCAGCGCCCACTTTGCTGCGTCTGCAGTGGTCAGTGCACCTGTTCCAGGTCGCAGTGAAGTAGTCAAGTAACAGAACACAGGCCACAACAACATAAATGGTGTTATCCAGCCTTTGGGAACCTCTAAAACATTATACTCCACCAATATGACTTTATCATCCAGCCCAGAGATTCCAGCCGTACAACTTGTAAGGACAGTTGGCCACACTACTACAAACCGCTTAATCCCAGCATTGTGCACAAGCAGCCCTCAAATACTTCCCATGAACAATTCCTTCCTGACCAATGCAGTGCACCTCAATAATGCCAGTATTGTTTCTCCAATCAATGTGCATATCAATACAGCCTTAAAACTTGCCACAGTTGCTGCCAGTATGGACAGAGTGCCAAAGCTTACTCCCAGTAGTGCCATCAGCAGCATAGCAAGAGAGAACCATGAACCAGAAAGGTTGGGTTTAAATGGAATAGCAGAGACAACAGTAGCTATGGAAGTGACATAACCTAAAACATGTGGCTTTTCCTGTGTGGATGATGTGCATTCATATTCCAGCTGAATGCATAAGGTGACACTGTGGATCACAGAGTGTAACGATGGACCTAAATGGACTACAGTATGTTGGATGTTAAATTGATAAATGATGTATATTTTGCAAAATTGGGAAAATCACAACCTTGTAAAATAGTTTATTTGTATCTTCAATATTATTTCTGTTACTTGGATAGTACATATTCATAATCATGCTTTTGCACTTGAATTTGCAACTGAATGGATTTTAAAAAATAATTCTTTAATGGGATCATGAGCATGAAATGGAATCAGCACCACTTGTTTTAACTATTTATTTTACCATGTTTACATTTTGTATCTTGAAAAAATAAATCCAACTTTGTGTCTAAAAAAGATTCATAGCTAGGAAATGAAATTCTTGTAATTTTTTTTCTAAAGGAACTGTAAAGTTTTCATTTGGTTCATTTTGTTTCACAATTTGACTAGATGGACTTTTTGGTAAATACTTTAGTGGCATTTTACTATCAAATATGACGTTCAAGGCAAAAGAGTATTTTCTGTTACTGTGCAGAGGAAAGGGCTGGATCGATACATGCAAATTTAATGTAGTAACTCACTTTTCCATATATTTTGAATGTATATTTCTATTTATTATACCAGTTTATGAAAAATAATTACACAGAAAAAACAGACTAGGAAAAAGTATGCATTTAGCATATTTAAACTGTATAAACATGAAAATTTTTCAAGGATTACATTTTATCTGAAGACTGCATATTTTAACTGGCTTTAAAACTGTAATACACCACATAAAAGATATTTATCAGGTATGTATTGCATTATATCATTGCAATAAATATTGGAAGTCTAGATATTGAGCCATCCCAGGTGTTGGGAGTGGGGGAGGGTTGTGGCAAGATTGTCTTTTCAATTTTGGAGAGTTTTCCTGTGGCTAAAAGTCAAGTAAAAGGTTGGAAAAAAGTCTGTAAGCATTGGACACCTGCATAGTGTAGTGTTTTAGTGACTTTTTTTTTTATAGGGTCCTTGTAAATTGGATATGTGTAGTGGTGTTTCAGAATGTTTGTTTATGCACTAGTTCAGACAACTTTCCTATTACTTGTTCTTGATAAGTGAAAACTGCGGGGAAATAAAAAATACATATCAAAAGATGAAAAAAAAAGAATACATACATTCAAGATAATTATCCAAAAAAATACGGAACACTCGCTGTTATTTTAAAATTTATTTTATTCGTTCTTTTTAGTTATACCTAACATTAGGATTCATTTTGAAATAATTATACAAGCATGGAATCTAATTTGTCCCAATTCAATCTCAGCACTTTCCCTTTCCCTTCTCTCCTTCCTCTCCTTTTCCCTTTCCTTCTATTCTACTGATCTTTCTGCTATTTTCAAAGGATTTAAGAAATTCCACACACACTGTGACTACAATGTCTATACAATTTGTACTAATTTACAGTCTTCTTTGGGGGTTCCACTTGTTGATAAGTTTTTATTATATCTATTTGATCAACTTCACACCTGAGGGCTGTGATTAGTGGAAATGTACATGTCTAGGAGAACTTATTAAGCCACTCCCAAGTTTTGTTGGGAGCATCTGTATCTAATATATTAATACACACTTTTGGTATACTGCAAAGTTTGCTACCATTAGACTTTCCTGACTGCCCTTTTCAAGTTGATAAAATTGTATAATGCATTGTAAAAGAATTAAGATTGGTTTATAATTTAAAATGAAAAGTAGGGTTTGGGGCACAGGAAAGGCCAGAGAACCATTTTGTGCAGAACTGAAGTTACTCACAGATGGTAAGAGTGCTTTTTCTGCATGTAAAGAATGGAGAAAAACTTACATTTTTCATCAGAAGGCAATGGCTGTGTTGGCTGAGCTATATGCACAGTTGAAAGAATTCAAGTAAGAGCACTAATAAATGCTACACTTGCCAATGTATTTTGATATTGAAAATATTGAACATAACATATTCCAGTCTATTTAGCTTATTTTATTTACTAAAGGTTCTTTTCCATGGGAGTGGGTGGAGAAATTATTAATTTGTAGAATTTAAGAAATACATTTGCAGTAGACACTTAAGGTTTGTTATGGAATCAACACTGGTAGTCCCAAAACAGTATGTTTTCAATTCTTTCACAAAATTCTGTTAAAAAAAAAACACAGCATTGAGCTGGTATATTGGTTTTATGTTGTTGCAATTGTCATTTAAATGGGCAAAAATTATATTTAGAGGTAAAATAATTTTTAGAGTTTTTACTACTATAATTTATAGTTTTTACTACTATATCCCAGCAATAACTTATTGTTGAAATTTACTTCACTGAAATTGTGCTAGGAAATTGAATATTTATATTGAAAAGAAGCTCCCTTGAAAAGTTCCAGCATCTACATATGTATAACCATGTCATGCTAATTAGTCCTAATTTAACACGAATTTCTCACTTATGACTTACTGAACTCCACTTTGTGTATTATAGTCTAAATAGTTTTGCTCCTGATAGAACAGGTATCAGTGGCCTATTTAAGAATTTTAAGGACTCTACCTTCAAAACATACCCTTATTCTTCTATTTCTCTTTGTCCACTACTGCCTGTCTAGTTCAAGTCACCAACATTTCTCATGGTCTACTACTTGAGCACTAGGTGTTGACCATTTGGTCTGATAACTTGTGATTCTGCACCTCCTCATCACTTCAAGATGCATTCTTCACACTGGCCAGAGTAGCATTTCTCAAAGGCATGGTACATCATATCACTCCTCTGTTCAAAACTCTCTACTTATATTTAAACTAAAATATAAATTCCTTTCCTTAGTCTACAAGGCTTTACAGGCTTTCATTGTTTGATAATAACCTACCATCATGGATCTTTGATGACTGACTGATAATTGGGAAGCTCTAGAATCCCAGTGATCAGCTGGCCACCCAGGTTAGACATGACCTAAGAGAATGGACACAACTGTGGGAATACAATCAAATCACAACATCGAGGGGGTCTGGCCGATTGAGTCCAAGGCAGGACCCCTTAGTGGGTCTGACTGGGAGGAGGGTATTGTACTAAGTCTGTAAGGCAGTGAGAATAGTCCCTAGCTGGTGATTCCATGTGTTACAGTCGGATCTCTGCCTGGAAGCCACGCTCTAGTCTTCAGTGAAATCACCTGGGAAGAATAGGAACCCAGCTCAGGGGAGAAATGAGGAACAAGAGGAATGCTCCAGTTTGGAGGATGGAAGTATACCCAGGGCAGAATATACCTTGGGTGCCTATCTGTAGGCGGTTGTAGGGCAGTGGAATTCCTTAGGCTCTCATTCACTAAGGAGAGGTAGAAAAAAACCCATGTTTGATGGTTTTCAGCATCTGCAGCTGGGTGGGGCTGGGCAACTGGGAGCCTTCCGGACCCAGAGCTTGTTTTGAGGCTTGGGTCATTCATCTTTCCCTCTAAGTGTACCCATTCACCTATCATCCCCCTTTCATTGCTGACTGTGCTGGTGGTGTTCAATCAACACTGACTAGCTCAGGGCAAAAGGTCCTCACCTGGAAATATTTTTAAAAATTAAATGCTGTATTGGGGGTGGGAGGGGGGCAGGAATGGAGGAAGGAAGGACTGCATAGAGGGAAAAGAAGGGTGGGAGGGGTGGGAGAGGTGGGAGGGGTGGGGGAAGGGAAAAATAACAATGAATCAAACAACATTACCCTATGTAAATTTATGATTACACAAATGGTATGCCTTTACTCCATGTACATACAGAGAAACAACATGTATCTCATTTGTTTACAATAAAAAAAATGAAATGCTGTATTGGATTACAACTATCACTTCATCCACTTACTCCGTTGGCCTTTTTATTTTCTGTTTTATTTAATTTTATTTTTGGTTAAAGTTGTAGTGCTTTCCCATTGTTCAGCATCTGGTGAAGTGTTTGATAGGCCATTGATGGTGACAACAGAGTGTATTTTCCTTTGTGCTTACCAAGGTCTTTTCCTGGCTTCTTTAAACTTCTTCTGATTGGCCTGCAGAATCACCTCTTCATAGTTCTACTTCTTTTTTATTTCTGTCATGTGCAACATTAATTCTTTTAAGAACTTCCAGTTGTCTTTATGGTTTGCCCCATACCATTAGATTAGATCATACCCACTCGAGTTGCTCTGTCAGTTTTTTTATTGCTGGGGTATAGAAATGCTTCCTCTACATTTTGATTCCCTACTTTCTGCTTTGAAAAAAACTTTAACATTCAAAAACTCTGATGTATCCAGATGTGGTGGCACACTCTTATGATCTCAGTGACTTGGGAGGCAGAGTCAGGAGGATGCCAAATTTGAGGATGGCGTGGGCATCTTAGTGAGATCCTGTCTCCAAATAATAAAATAAAATGGGCTGGGAGTATAGCCCCAGAGGTTTTAGTCCTATAAAACCTTTGAAGGACCAAAGATAATCTTTCTCAGCACCTAATTTCCTAGTGGACAAGAAGACACGAGCATTCCTCTGGAAGCACATTGGATGTCTTTCAAGAGACAGCTTTTGTTATGGAGGCTGGCATCAGAGGTGAGCATAATAGGAGGTGAGGACAAGGCAGGCTCATTGTTGAGAAATGAAACTTTTATTGCCTTGTGGGGTCTTTGGAAGAATTCTCCAAGCTTGACTCTCTCGTCTGAAAAATAGAGTAAAAACAGAAGTAGAGGTAAAGAAGGGGAAAAAATTCAGAACGTCTTTATACCTTTTCTGTTTTCAATGGTAAATACAGAAATTTTAAATCAGTAGTGGAATATTAGAGGGGTTACCAACTGTAGATTTGCAATTCTTAGAAATCATAGAGAAAAACGAAAGAGAGTCACCTGCCTAACTGGTTCCAGGAGTGTAGATGAGTGGGATTCACTAAAGGCAGAACAGAAAAACACTGGCAGACAAGAGAAGGAAAATTATAGGATAACTTTCCACAGGTAGGTGTGGAGCAGTGGCTATGCCATGCATCTTCTGCACCAGAACAAGCAGATGCTCTTGTCCTCCCTCATCTTTCTTGTCCCCATTTCCAGCATGTAAATAGTTGGTAGTATAAGTAAGGATGCGGAAGGAAGATAGTGACTTTTCTGAGCTGAGAGGTAGTGAGTACTAAGGAGATGAGACTCAGCTCTGCATCCTTTGGCAATGATTCTATAATCTAACAATGGAGGTAATTCTATCAGGTAGAATTTTCAGTAAAGATGGAAATGTTATATATCTGAACATTTGAAAATGTAAATGTTCTGTATCTTCTTCAATAAGCTAGCCTTTAGCAACAAGTGAGTACTTAAAATGTGACTAGTGGAACCAAACAACTGAACTTAAATTTTATTTAGTTTGAATTGATTCCAGTAGCCGCATATTACTAAGGACTCCCATATTGGACCATGCATGATAATGGTGTAGCACAGTTTCCAAAACAAGGTGGTAATCAATAGATGCTCATTGACTGATGGTATAAAAGGTATGACAAATGAAAAATAATGAAATTAGTCAAGCATCATGGCAGATACCTGTGATCCCAGCTACTCTGGAGAATGAGGCAGGAGGATCACTAGTTCGAGGCCAGCATGGGCAACTTAGTGAGATCCCATCTCTACATGGCCTTCACTTCAAAACAGAATTTAAATAAAGGCTAGAGATGTAGCTCAGTGGTAGAGGGTTGATGAGTTCAATCCCTGGTACTGTGGAAGGAACAAAGGAAGGAAGGAAGGAAAAGATGTCTACTCGCTTCACACTGTTACTATGGAGATCAAAGGGTTTAACATCTGTCAAAAACTTTAACCAACTATACAAGCTATCACCTTAGAGTGAAATGCTATTTTGAAATGAGATGCTATTTGAAAATTCACACATAAGAAAACTTTATTTAAGTTATTTGTGGATAGAAGCCTATCCAAAATACACCATAGACTATTTCTTTTATTGTAAGTCAACTTCTCTTGGATTTCAGGTATTTCATCAGTCAAGTAAAGTGGTAGAAACAGGATAAACCTTGAGCATCTTAAGAACATTAACTACTGAGGAATCCTGGGTGTCTGATGTCAGTTCCTCATTTTTTTTTTCTTTTGGTAACAGGGGTTGAACTCAGGGGTGCTTTACCACTGAATTACATCCCCAGTCCTTTATAATTTTTTCTTCTGAGACAAGGTCTCACTGAGTTGCTTACAGTTGTGCTAAGTTACTGAGGCTCCCTCGAACTTGTGATCCTCCTGCCTCAGCCTCTCTAGCTGTTGATATTACAGGTGTGTACCATTGTGACTGGCTCCATTCTTCTTCTTGCCACATTAACTTGCACTCCTCATGCTTAAGTTAAAAGCTTCTTGTCCTCCTTTTCTTCTAGTTAGTTGATTGTGATGTGATAAATTCTAAACCACCAATTTAAGCAAGCTCTTAAATTGTTCTTGCCAGTGAGTTTTGGGAAGGCTTCCAGTGGCCACCCAGGGCAGAAGAGGTCAGCCTTATGTGCAGTGGGAATAGGTGTGGATGGAGATAAGGAAGATACTGTCATGATAACTAATTCAGAATTAGGATGATGCTTTTCTTATTGTCAGACTTAAGGCATTACACAGAATGCAAACTATTTCTTTTTATATGACTGTGTTTTATTGTTTGGTTTGCTAGTTTTACTTCTATGCCCAATCTGATTTACACTCTTTCTAGTCATGGGAATCAAGTGTTCTATAGACTTCCTCTTGCAAAGGCATGAAGTGTTGATTAGTGAGAAAACCAGAGAGAGATTATATCATGTTGGCTGTATTCTTGGTTTAGACAGAAACTTCTATTTGACTTTGAATTCAGGGTATACAATCTTCATTTGTTCTACATTTTAATTTTCAGTTAAAAAACTAAATAAATATTACTGAAAATCTTGTTTTATTAGCAATAATTGTATTCTGTAAGTTTTTCAGGAAAAGTTCTAACTGATGCATGAGAATGTATAGGCGTGGTCACTATAGGTTCTGTGTTGGCCAGGATGGTGTGTGCCTATCACCTACCTCAGAGATAGGCACAGATTAGAGCTTGTGTTAGTCATCACTATGACTAACACTTTGCATCACTATGACCAAAATACCTGTCAAGAACAACTTTGAGGAGAGAAAATTGATTTGGGGGCTTGTAGTTCCAGAGTTCTTAGTCCATAGATGGCTGACTCCTTTGCTCTGGGCACAAGGTGAGGCAGAACACCATGGGGAAAGGGTGTGGAGGAGGAAATCTACTCACCTCATGGTAACCAGGAAGCAGAGAGTGAGGAAGGGGTTTCATGGAAGAGACACCCTTCCAGGGCAGAGCGCCATGTGACTTACATCCTCTGGTCACACCTCACATAACCACAGTTACCACCCAATTATTTCATTCAAACTAGGATGAATTAATTAGGTTGTAGCTCTCGTGATCCAATCGTCTCACCTCCAGACATCTCTGCATTAGCCCAAGAGCTTTTGGAGGACACCGCATATCCAAACAATAATGGAGCTTGGTTAACTAGTTGTTGGATATCTAGTGAATGAGGGATGGGTGAATGAACAAACATGTCTATGAAAGAACCAACAGTGTGCATAGCTTGCCACTAGATTTTCACAGAATTAGGTGCTCACCAGTTTTTAACTAGTCTGACAAATTTTTGCTGACCTTCTTTAATTGCCTGGGAAGGGTTTCCCTAGCACATCCAGATACAGCTGTCTGTTCAAATATGATACAACAGCAGTCTGGTTTGTCAAACACCAGAAGCCAGTACACCTGTATTTTTTTTCACATCTTTAAGCAACATGACATGAATATTATGAAGAGTCACTCTGAACCACCTGCTGGCAGTCACTATTTCCCTAGGGATAGCTGGGAGAGACACTTACTATATCCAATTTAGATTCTCTGATTTATTTGGAAATTTTACTGGATAGCGGCAGAGGACTCACTCTCATTTCTGTGTCAGTATCTGGCTAAGTCCCCCTTAACAAAGGATCTGAAAGGAAACTGCTCTGTAGCACCTGGGGTGAGCTGAGAAGGCTGCTGGAGGCTTTCTTCCTTGGGATCTCATAGGAGGCGGAGCAGTGGATGTTCAGGCTGGAGCTGTAGTGCTGATGGCTGGCCCTAGAGCGAGGACCACTAGGAGAGGGGAACTCCCTCTTCCTGCCCAGAATCCCTGGGGCAAGCAGAGCAGAGGACTCTGGGCTTGGATGTGATCACATTCTCACTGTTGTCTGATCCAGAGTTAAAGAGAACCAGTGGCAAGTGTTTTCTTATTTAAATTGTTCTTTGAGGGACATGGTTTCATGATAGTAGTTGAAAAATAAAATCAAATGATATAATGTTCACATCAAGGGCAGAATAAAAGACCTTGAAAAAAAGCCATTTTATTTTCACTTTATGGAGTCATTTTACTGTCAGAGAAGAACTCTTCTTCTATGTATTTTCTTTCATTTCTGCTCAAAACTTATACCATGGAAACTTTGAAGTAGGCCAGATCCTATGAAGATCAACATAACTGCGGCTTCAGGAGTCTCCTAGGAGAGGATAGGTTCATGATAAAGGCAGCCAACAAAGGACATTAATGAATTCCAGGGCAGCCCAAATGTAGGCCGTGAAGCCAAGGGGAGACATAATTGACATCATAAAAAGGGAACCTCTGCCCTTCAAGTAGACCATGTGAATTTCCCTGAGGCCCAGAGAAGGTTATGGGAAAGCTGTTTCCACCAAATTTGCCAGTGGCACTCAGTTAACTCTAGATTTTTGAGCACTGAGAGACTGAGCTTTAGCTAATTACTCAATTACAGGCTGCACTGTCACCTTCATAAAAGTATCTGTCTTGGGTTTCTCCTGATGAGCTTAGGAAAAATAATGGGTGAGATGACAGGGAAAGAAAGAAAATATGACATCACTCACTACCCTTGAGGAGTTTTAGTCCTGTCACAGGAGCTGTGGGGACAATATTGACAGAAATGCTAGAAATGCCAGTTCTGAGAAAGAAGGGTGAATGGGAAACTTCACTGAAGGCTTAGATAAAACTTTGACTCACATCAGTTATTATCAGAGGAGTGCTCCTTCACAAAGCAGGTCCTGGTGCTCCCCAAGAACACATCCCTGAATATTCATTAGAAGGTACTTTTGTGGGTGTTATGCTTGGAAGAAAATAAAATTCCATAAGTGTTTCTTAAGAACCTTTCTATAACATGTAGCTGAAGCAGGTAGACGTCTCCTACAAATGTTCTGAGAAGAAGATAAGGGCATAAGATGACAAGTTGACTGAGGAGCATGTGTGACCCATACCATTAAGAAGTCACACTCAATTAGTTGTAAAAGAGGGAGTGAATTGAATAAAGAAAAACAAAAGAGAACCAAAACATTGAAACACACATGTATGTGAGAACACATGCTTTGGGCACATGCAAGTGCACATGCACACATGCCACTTGATTCAAAGGTTAATTCATCTCCTTACTGGAAAATCTTAATAAATCAATCATGTTGATCAGATGGCAAAGCAGATGTAGGAGGAACTGACTTTGTGTATCTGACATAAAGATGGATGAGCACCAAGGGTTCACCCCAGGTGATGGCGTAACTGATAAGTTTTTGGAATATCAGAAATACAGGTGCTCAGAGCAAGTATGAATGTAAAGTCTTTGGCATGAGTTCCTCACTTCTTAGAATCATCATTTGCTTCATGTTGACTGAGGAGAACCACCAAAGTCAAGAATGATGCTTTTGAGACAAAAGCAAAACAACAAAGCAAAACAAAACGGAGGTTCTCTTATCTAAAGGTGCCCATTTGTTTAAATGGCAAGTTCCTGGGCCTGGTCAAGAGACTGGGATTCAAGTCTCAAGTCCTTGGAGAATCTTATCTTCCAACAGGTCCTTAGATGATTCTGGACCATATTTTGAATAGCCCTGACAGTCCCACTGCCACCATCACACTAATGGAAAATATTACTTGAGCCATTTTCTTATTTATGAATTTATATAGTTAGTTTAATCAGAACCTCACATGTACTCTAAGTTGTTCCAGGGATTCAGAGTTCAGTATTGCCCAGTTACCTCAAGAAGTTCAGAGTTGAGTGGGGATTAAAATTCTCAGAGGGTGCTGGGCATGGTGGCGCATGCCTGTGATCCCAGCAGCTCAGAAGGTTGAGGTAGGAGGATCGTGATTTCAAAGTCAGCCTCTGCAACTTAGCGAGGCCCCAAGCAACTCAGTGAGACCCTGTCACTAAATAAAATATTAAAAGGTCTGGGGATGTGGCTCAGTGGTTAAGTGTTCCTGGGTTCAATCCCTGTTACCAAAAATAAACAAATAAATTAAAGAAAGAAAGAAAAATCTCAGAGATAGGACAATTACCTGTTGCTATTTCTTATCCTCTATCAGAAGATATTAACACCTTATCCAACTATACAGAAGGTAGACACAGGTCTCATCTGAACCTGTGGGTGTCAATTGATGGAGGTGACTAGGTGATGACATAGAGACTAATGCCATGGAAAGACAATTTGTTTCACTTACACTTCCCAGGGGGCACGCCAGTGTTGGTCAGAAGGCAGAAGGTGGTGAGGGAAGGCATGGACCAAAGACTTTAAGGGATTTCCAGGGAGATGGCAAGTCAGGGTAGAAGTTTATGATTGGCTATTTTGAATAATGTGGGGGCCTTTTTACTACAGGGATAGTCTCTAAATGCTGGTACCTGGCCTTGGGATGATTTCAGGTAGGGAAATGCTAACTTAATATGTAAGGGTTAGATAAGGGTATGGTTGGTTTAAGTCTGAGAGGCATGCTCCAAAGTAAGTTGTTTACTATCTTTCAGAATTAGTCCTTGGAGGAACAGTATGACTCTGGGTATTGAAGGCCCTCAAATAGCAAAGCATCAAGATCACATCAGAAAATAAGAAAATATAATGAACATAATTGACCCTGTGATAGCTGGGTGTGATACAGACAAATTATAGAGTCTTAAAAAAGGAAACACATCATTCTCTGATCAAGTTTATTGCATGAAAATACCTGAGAAAGGAGCAAAAGCAATGTTATTTGGCTTAAAACAATTAAATGTGAACTTTATATGAAATAACCTGTATTCTGTATCCATCATGTAGTATGGTATTTTTCCAAAATAAATATTGTAGCTCAGAGGTTAACATATTTGATTACTAATACCAGAAACCAATTTCCACATACCTGGGTTCTACCACATCTACCTAAATTCTTTCCTCAGTGGAAAAGTAAAATTTTTGCCAGAAATGGGAAATGTAGACCGCTGGCCCACTACCTGCTGAAGGAAATTAGAGCCTAAATCCTACAAAGAGGTTTTTGACTAATCTAGTTGGGATCTGACAATGTAGAAAGCTTACAAAATACCTTAAGCTATTTGTAGGGGTAGGTTTCTTGTGTCATGAAGTATTTCTCTCCATTTGGGAACTATGGGATCCATGACATATGTTGTTTTA
Source organism: Sciurus carolinensis (assembly GCF_902686445.1). Taxonomy (NCBI): domain Eukaryota; kingdom Metazoa; phylum Chordata; class Mammalia; order Rodentia; family Sciuridae; genus Sciurus; species Sciurus carolinensis. The sequence goes on from NW_025920119.1 coordinate 4,412,253, forward strand.
AGTGATATTTTAAGGTCACTCTGAAAATCAGTTACTAAGCCAGGAGGTGAATTTTTATCCCTGTGCATTCTCCATCCAGAATTTGCAATATAATGCCTTATGTTTTCTCTTGATCGTGTTTCCTGGGGGAGGTGGGAATGACTAAGGTAGATGTCTATGAAAGAATGAATATTGATGATACATTATGTAAGGCTCAATGAAAGTTGTGAATTCACCAGATGCTTGGAAAGTCAGCAGCTTCTCTTTTATGCATTTCCTTGGCCTAAGCTTGGATGTTTTCCAAGAAGCAGTTGCAAAAGCAAGTGGAAGAAAGGACCTGGTTTGTGTGTGTGTGTGTGTGTGTGTGTGTGTGTGTGTGTGCATTTGTGTGTGTGTGTAAACTCTAACTTGTTTAAATGAGGAATGTGTGAGCAACTTTCCAATCTTCCTTTAACTGAATGATCAGCTTGGATTTTTACAGGAAATCAAATTAGAAGCTAAAGAAAAAGCCCAGCCTGGATCTTCTAAGCAAGCTGGCCTCTAGGCAATCATTTTTTAAGGGAACCAAGTCCTTATTGCTAAGTTTGTGTAGCAACACATTTTATTGATGAAGGTTCTCAAAGCAGAGGGAAGTGAATAGAGGTTTGATTAATCACAGACCATAATTGCTATATCAGTTTGTTTTGTAAGTGTGAGATTGTCTTTGCATATTCATAAGGGGGTGTCTAAGCAGCTCTTCTGGAGCTATCAAGCCTCTAAACTGTGTTGAATTAGGAAGTGTATGGGAGGCCTCTCCAAGGTTGGCCCTCGGGACATTTTTTCACAATCAAGGAATTCAGATTGTACAGAATTTACTCACTGTAAAAAGTTGTTAGGCATAGAAGGAGGTTATAGAATTTATTTTTCCCATAGATCTTTAAGGACAGGACAGAAACTCAGTGAATATGTTGAATTCAATACAATCCTAAAGTCTTTGAAATGAACTATCACTGGGATGGAAAAGATAAAGGAAATTTAGAAACTGAGAAGCATGAAAGTTAATCCAATTATCCCAACAGTAGAGGTTGGGGGCAAATAAATAAATTGAGCATCATGGGATTAAGGTTACATTTTATACTTTAGGATAATACAGATTTTCCTAATAATATACCATGGTAATGAGCCTGCCCATTACAGTCCTGCCTTGTTAAAATATATTGATTCCACTGTGCTCTTAATTAGGAAAGTAAATCTGAGGCCTGTTTATTTGTACAAGAGTAAACTGGTTTTCAGAGTTTTATTTCATTTATATCATTTCTTTTTCCTTTTCAAGTTGCTTTTAAATGTATTATCTCATTTTGTCTTCCAAACAAGTTTAACTAAATGTGAGAATCTGGGGTAATATTTACATACTGTGCGAGAATTACTGGCAAGGTTAGGATTGGAATTCAGAGCTCTTTCCACTCATCCACATTTGCTTCCTTCCAAAGACTTCTAATCTTGGCACTGTCTAGTTTTGTGGTTTCATGAAAGCATTACTATGTCAAAGGCTGCTGCTACATTCTAGAGACTTGAATCCACTGATCAAGTGGATCACAACTACCTATCCAAGAATAAGTCAGAAAAAGATTTCAAGACCACGGGTTTTACTCCGGCTGACACATCACAAAATCTAGAAGTGAGGAACATGCTCGAAAGCATTTTGCAAGAGATAAATGTGCAGTTGCTTTAAAACCGAATTCCTACTCCAAAGGCAGATTTAGGCAGATTTAATACTCATACACACTGAGTATTAAAGGCTCTGCAGTGCATTGGTTTTGCCCCTGAGCTCCTCGAGACCATTTTTTGATCCCTAAATTCAGTTTACAGGAACTTTTAAACAAATGTATGCTGCATTATTCTCATTATTCAATTATGAGTCTTTCCCCCTGCATTTTAATTAGCACCCATTTACTGAGAATTAAACTGTCATTTTAGTTGAACTCAAAGGAGTACCCAAGGGATATGCATTCCATAAGATAATAAAAGCACCATATAATTCTAATGCTTCAACAATTTAGACTCAAGTAACGACAGGGCTTTCTGTCAGCCATTTCAGATGGCACTTAATCATTGGAGTTGAAGAAGAGACACCATCATTCTACACCTGAAAATCTGATGGCTAATCATGTTAGATCAAGAAAATCTTCTCTTTGATTCCTACTTGATGCCATGAAACAGAAAGTCAGAAGCAAAAATCTGCTTTCCAGCCTTAGATCCTTGGCTTCTGTCCCTGTTTTTACCATATGACTGCTGTGTTTTCTAGGCAGTGTGGGCCCTGTGTGCCCACAGGTGCTGTGACTCTGTAATGACTGTCACCATAGTGGGCTGTGATTGTGGCTTCTACTGGTTTCTGGTTCTGCCTTTACCTTCTCAGACCCATTTATTTTCGCTTAGTATTTATTATGTAGAATATTTAATATCTGGATAGGGAAGACTCTATCAAGACAATGAGATGGAGAAGGCATCCACAGTGTACCTCCAACTGTTACATCTCCTCTTGCAAGCATCCTAACCCAAGTCATCATTATCTGCTGCCAGGTTCCTGCAGTGGCTATCTAATGAATGTCCCTGCTGCCACTCTGTCCTCCCATGCCACTCCAACAAGTCATTGACTGGATAGTACCCAGAGGGATATTTATGAAGCAAAATAAGACAAAATTGATTCATGTCTTTCCCCTGCTAAAATCTCTGAATGACTTCCAACTCTGCTTAGGAAACACTTCTTACCCTGCCTTAAACACCACGTGGGATCTGGCTCCTGACAATCTGCTAACTTTCCATCCTCATTCCATATTCCTGTTCTCCTTGTCACTATTCCTCAGCCCTCCTGGCCTTCTGACAGTTTCTATAACACTCCTTGATCTTTTTGAACCCAGGAGATTTGCACCTGCTGTTTTCTTTCCTTCTCTGGCTCTCAGCCTGGATGCTCTTCATTTTCATGCTTCATTTTAAATTTAACCTTTTCACAGTGGCCTCTCTTGGCCATTCTCTCTCCTTATTTCTTCTCTATCACTTTATCTGGTTGATTTTTTTTCCTTAGTACTTACTTCTACTTAAAACTACTCAAGCATGGAAGCAGACTGGGTGGTTTGGAAAATCAATTGGTCTTATTAAAATTCAGGGGAAGGCTGGGGTCTAGAAAATGTTATTATAGGAGTCATGGGTACAAAAATAATTTTTTTTTTGTTTAACCAATGAAAACTCCTTGCACTTTACTTCTGACTCTGGCAGGGGTGGTTAGTGTAGGTGGAAAAGTATCACCAATGTAAGTCTTGTGACTGCCTATGATGAATGCTTTTTGCTGAAGTGAACTCAAAATATATCTATCATTGATCTTTGGTTAACTACTATTTGCATCTCTCTTCTCTTTCTTTAGTACAAAGGAAAGAAAGCTCTGTTTGCCTTCCTGTAGGGTGAGCCATAAAGGCACATTAGCTACCACTCTGGGAAATTCATTCTGCTTTTATTCCACCGTGATGTTAAGCCCACCAGGGGCAGCTTCTCAGGACAAACATTGTGCATTTCTACTTGCTATTTTTTCTTGCTCATAACATTGTCATCCTTTTTAAGCACCTGCTTCAGAGGAACCATTACTAGAGAGAAAATGAATAAGACAAAGAAAGAAAGATGTGACACCAAAAGAGGCTGGCTGGGCCAGAGCGCAGGAGAGGCCAGCATGAACAATTGCCACTCCTGCCTATTCTAATTACCTCCCTGCTTAGTTCAAGGATGGCTTCCCTGTGGCTGTCATGAGCTGTGACTTCAGCTCATGGTATTTAAGTACACTGAAATGAAACACCACCAACATGGTAATGATGCTCAGTACTACACACTAATTAAAATCAGCCAATGGTAGCCACAAGAACCCTATATGAGCCATGATGCCTGAGAGGGGCAGAAGTAGCAGAGGGAATAAGGGAGAGCCAAACATCTGGGCTTGCATAAACACCAGAGTCCAAATATTGGCCATTGTCTGTTCTGCCTTTCTTGTAACTCTTGGAAGATGCCCCTGCTCTGGGTTTTTTTTTGCAGAGTGAGGGCAGATGTGCTGGTTCAGTTAGGAAATGACTTAAAAATAAACACATAAGAAAGCATCATTCCATAGGAAAGAAAATCTCAGCCTACAGGAAGAACCCAAGCTTCACCCAGATAATTTTTCACATGACTATTTAAATCTCAACCATTTTAAGTGCAATGCTCAGCAAAGATTAATGAGTTGATAGTGACTGCAGGTATGCCACATGATCCAGCTGAATCTTGATGGAAAATGAATAATTTTTTAACAACTGAGACAGAATAGATGAATGTAATGGTGGATTTAGGCTGCACTATATTTATGACTGCTTAGAATAGAAGGATGAATCGATCATTAAGGTTGATGGAGGGGTACAAGGGCCCAAATAAATTCCAATGGTATATATTTGGGTTTAAAAAATTACTTTGTTGTCCTTTGTCAGTACTTGAAAAATTTTAAGTTTGATTTTTCTTAGCACTCAAATAAAGAAAAAATAGATGTTATAATAAAGATCAGGGTACATCTTTTTTTGTCTATGCACAGTATTTAGTAGAGTTTCAAGCAGAGCAATGCTGAAGAAATGTTTTATTTTTGGAGAGATTTTGGAAAATCTAATTAAACAACAATAAAAACATTGCATATTTATTAGTAAAGAAGCATGAGCATTGGAGGGGAAACAGGTAGAAACCCAAATGAATTCTGGTCCAAATTCTGAGTCTATCTTTGAGTCTTAAAAACAAGTAGCCCTCCTACCTCTATCCCTCCAAATCAAAAAAATAAATCTTTGCTCATTTCCGGTGCTCTCTCGCTGGGTCGCTCAGTAGGCCTCGGTCGCTGTCGCTCCCACTCTCCTACCCCTACCAACTGCCGCTGGGGCCTTTGCCACATCACTTCCTTGCTTGCTTTCTTGAGCTCACATCCTCCCCGATGCAGCCCAGGGACAATCCTGCCGCACTCATGACTGGTCCTCAGGCCGCAGCGGCTCCAAGGACCCTCAGGTGCCCACCCCTCCGTGCATCAGATGCCATCTCGTCCGTCGCCGCTGCCACACCATTCCTGGGGAGGCAGAGGGGGACCCTGAGGGGGTGTCCGGGTCTCACCAGCCAAGCAGCCGCCACCACTGCTGCCCATCTCGGCCACAGGTCCGGACACAACAGTGGGCGGGCCGGCGCCAACCCCACTGTTGACCCCCCTCAGCCAGGACCTTGGTCAAGATGGAGCCGGAGAACAAGTACTTGCCCGAACTCACTGCTGAGGACTCGCTCAAACCATCCTTCACTCATGCAGTGCAGCTGCTGATGGCAGAAATTGAGAAGATTCAGAAAGGGATTCAAAAAAGGATGAGGAGGAGAATCACTTGGATTTATTTTCTCATAAGAACATGAAGCTGAAAGAGTGGATTCTGATACCTGTCAAGCAGGACCCAAAGTTCAATTTTGTGGGGAAGATTCTTGGACAAGGGAATATGATCAAAAGACTACAGGAAGAAACTGTGCAAAGATCTCTGTGCTGGGAAAAGGCTCAACGAGAGACAAAGCCAAGGAGGAAGAGCTTCGCAAAGGTGGAGACCCAAGGTATGCCCACCTGAATATGCATCTACATGTCTTCATTTAAGTCTTTGGACCCCCATGTGAGACTCACGCTCTTATGGTCCATGCCATGGAAGAAGTGAAGAAATTTTTACTACCAGATATGATGGATGATATCTGCCAGGAGTAATTTCTAGAGCTGTCCTACTTGAATGGAGTAGCTGAGCCCTCTTGTGGACCTGGAGTGCCAGTGAGAGGCTGGGGTGTTGCACCTCCCCCTACATCTGTTCCCAGGGGCTGTGGTGTTGGACCACCTTGGGGAACTTTGGTGGTGGTACGCCAGTGAGAGGTGCCATCACCAGAGGTGCCACTGTGACCCGAGGAGTGCCACCCCCACCTACTGTGAGGAGTGCTCCAGCACCAAGAGCATGGGAGAGCAGGCATCCAGAGAACACCTTTGCCCCCACCCCCTGCACCAGAAACAGAAGAAGAATATGGATATGATGATACATATGCAGAACAGAGTTATGAAGGCTACAAGGCTATTACAGCCAGAGCCAAGGGGACTCAGAATATTATGACTATGGACATGGGGAGGTTCAAGATTCTTATGAAGCTTATGGCCAAGATGACTGCAATGGGACCAGGCCATCACTAAAGGGTCCTCCAGCTAGGCCAGTGAAGGGAGCATACAGAGAGCACCCATATGGACATTGTTAAAAACAAACAGGAGGGGAAAACTATCAGTTATGGGCAAAGTTGTTACTGATTTCTTTTATTTCCCAGTATTCCTGTTGCTTTACCCACAACAGACAAGTAATTGTCTAAGTGTTTTCCTTCTTGGTCCCCTTCTTCGCCCCACCTTCCTTCATTCTTAACTCTGCATTCTGGCTTCTGTATGCAGCATTTTAAAATGAGTTAAAATAGATTTAGGAATATCAAATTAATATTTTAAGTGTGTAGATGCTTTTTTCTTTTTTGTTTAAATATAAACAGATGGGTACCTTTTATAATAAAAGAAGTAGTTGAGTAAAAAAAAAAAGAAAAACCACAAACCTGTTAGTTTCAAAAGTGACATTGCTTGCTTAAAGGTTCTGAAATAAAGGCTTGTTAACTTTCTCTTAGTTTTGATTTGAGGCATCCCATAAAGTTGTAGTTGCAGAATCCCAAACTAGGCTACATTTCAAAATTCAGGGCTGTTTAAAATTTAAAATCACAAATGTTAATGGCAGTAGTTGCCACCATGCAAAAGTGAGCTCAGAAGTCTCTAGAAATGTTTTCTTTAAAATCACATGGCAGTTGATTCTTAAGTTAAATATTAATATGAAAGATCCTCATGAATTAAATAGTTGATGCAATTTTAACGTTAATTGATTTTAAAAAGAAAACAACAAAATTAGCTTTGTAAAACTGACTTTTTCATTATGTGGGTTTCGAAATCTAGCCCCAGACATACAGTGTTGAGAGATACTTAGCAGAGGGTAAGTTTTGAAGAGTATGATTGGGGCAGAGGGGCTGGCCATCTAAATTTAATTTGATGTAGAGCTTTTTAGTTACATTCTTTAAGTAGTAGTACTAATAATTAAAGTTGCAGTATTCAGGAAGACTAAAAGTATTTTGTCCATTTGAGATCTGCACTCCACAAAAAGCTCATTTGGACACCAGGGCCAAAAGCTGAAGTTTTTCATTAAGTTGACAGTTGTCAATATTGAACTGTTCCCAAGGTAGTCAAGTATGTCTCAACACTAGCATGATATAAAAAGGGACACTGCAGCTGAATGAAAAAGGAATCAAAATCCACTTTTTACATAAGTTAAAGTCCTAATTAGATTTGTACTGCCTCCCATTTCATTCTCAGAAGATTAAATGCTACATGTGTACGTCTGCCTAAATAGGTAGCTTAAACTTATGTCAAAATGTCGGCAGCAGTTTGTCAATAAAGTTTAGACCTTTTTTAATAAAAAAAAATAGAGCTTTGCATCTCAGGTTGCTCTTACATAAAATAAGCAAGTAAGACTGGTTCCAGGTTTTCTCCATTTTATAGTGATGAGTGATGATTATCATTTGGGGATTATATATAGTTCTGCAAGTAAAGATACAAGTGTCCTTTATTTTATGACAAACCTGATATTAGAGATTGGACTGAGAGGCTCCTGGGGAATACCAAGTCATTACAAGTAATTTGTAGTATGCATAATCTACTTGTATTTAATAGAGACCTGAATGCATATGATAATTTTCAGAATTTGCAGTATTTCTGATTGGTTTGGATTGGTGGGAAATGCTTGCCTCCTACATGGTTTAACCCAGGACTCTGAACTTAGAGGAAGTGAGGGGACTGAACAGAAGAGAAATAGCTGCTGCAGCTCTCTTCCCCACTGTCAATGGTTCCCCACCAGGATGTGAGCCTGATGGTAAGAACCTCCCTGAGAGGCTCTGCTGGGATTGACTAGGCAGCTCTATTTTTGCTATGACCTTTCCCTTTCATACTCGGTCTTACATTATTGTTTTATTCATCACTGTGACCAAAATACCTGATGAGAACAACTTAGAGGAGGGAAAGTTTATCCTGGGCTCATGGTTTCAGAGGTTTGGTTCATTGCTGGCCAACTCCATTTCTGTGGGCCTCAAGTGAGGCAGAACAGCATGGTGGAAAGGTGTGGAAGACAGGAAAGAGAGAGGAGAAAGGAGAGATGTGGGAGGGTGGAAAGAGAGGGAGAGAGAGAGACACAGAGACACAGAGACACAGAGAGAAAGAGAACCTGAGGAGCCAAGGATAAAATAAAATCCCCAAGAGCACACCCACAGTGACCTACTTCCTTCAGCCATGCCCGCCTGCCTAGTTACCACCCAGTAGTACACTGAAATTATTAATCCATCAAATGAATTAATTCACTGTGAAGTTAAAGATTTCATAATCCAATCATTTTACCTCTGAACCTATCCAGATCATAAAATTTATCATTCCAGAAGGATTTATGATATATTCTCAAAACTATATCCATAAGGTTCTCCCAGATCTTGAACTAAACTCAACCCTAGCCAGACCATATTCTTCCAGCAGGGAAAGAGAAACCAGTGACCAGGTATTTCTGGGTCAAGGAAAACTATCTCCTTAAAAAACTAGATATGTTCTGTGCAGCAAGAAATCTTTATAGAAACCAGCAATATTTGTTTCCTATACCAAGGCAGCGATAACATTCCAGATTTTTCAGAACTGAGTTCTCATGGTTTGGATCAGACATCCCAAGTAAATCAGTCAGCCAAATTGTCTAACACCATAGCAAAGGAAAAGTGATAGAGCATAGAAAAATGAGGCATATGGGTTCTATGTTTTGAGGTCATAAACACAGGTAAGGAGCATCATAACAATTACTTCTATCCCCTGACACATTTCCATTTTAAGGTTAAGCAGGTTTAATTACCCTGCTCATTTTCCCTCGTTTGCTTCTTTCTGACATTGCATAAGATATTTTAGGAACAGAGAAAGGTTAATGGGCCTGATAGGGCCTGAAATTAACTTCCTTAATTAAGCCTGCAGAACAAATATTTTCATTTCTTTTAATGACCTGTCTTGGTTAAAAAGGACCCAAAGCTCCTGCAGTTCAGTGTGGGTCTTGCTTGTATGAAACCAGAGCTTTGTCTTTGATGACATCCCTGATCCAGGCAAGCACTGTCATCAGCAGGGGAGCAGAAGTTGGCAGACAATGGGAAGAAAAATCTGGAAATTTACCTTTGTGGGTTTGGACACTTACAGATCCAGAGCTCAACCTACTTTTGTGGAGTAGATAGTTGAATATGTCCCTCCTCACATTGTATTAATCAAACATTTGCAAATTTCTTTGCAGTTTAAATGTGTCGGATAATCAGTAAACTACCAAAAAAAAAAAAAAAAAGAAAAAAAGAAAAAAAATCCTCCTTGAAACTTTTCTAAAATTCATATTCTTACTGATATTTTATCTCTTATTCTTAAAAAAAATTGAATATATGCTTCTCTTAGGTGAGGGCCAGCTGAACATTCATTTCTCCCTTATTTTCTCAAGTTGGAACTCTGTGGAATAGTCATCATTTAGGAGACTTTGCAGAGTCCATTTTCATATTATCAGAACTCTTCTCTACTGAAGGACTGTCTCTGGTTTCCTAATGCTTTTGGTTTATCAGTAGCTCATTTATATTTCTTAATCTTATTGGAACAGAACATATATGCTAGTAGCATTCTTTCTCTTCTGAGGTGATAAATCTAGCAGCATTTTTGAATCAGTGAGTATTAGAATCGTCTTTGTAAATTCATAGTTTTATACATGTGGATAAAACTTGGTCACACTTAGGAGATTCTGATTTAGAAGTATGAACTAGAGTAATGGAATCTATCACTGTGAGAAATTCAGATGTAGTCTGCAATACAATTCCAAGCCCTGCACTGTACATCGACGGCTCCAGTTCCTCGTTCCCCAAATTGCCTATCCCACCTGACTCCACCTGACTAAAAAGGGAAATCATTGCTGAAACACCTTATGCTGACACTGACCTCAAAACTGAGAATGAAATGGAGAGCTGCTATTATCTGAAGTATGAAAATGTGAGAGTGAGTGTGTCAATCATGGGCAAGGCTGTTCAGGGGTCAGTGAAACCCTGAGTCCGGTGTTTCTATAGATTATCTCTCTGTATAATGAAGCCGTGATGGTTTGGTTCTTACTCTGTACTGATACTTTATTTGTTAATGAATGTCTTGTGTTTTATTACAAAGAGAGTTTACAGATCCTGGATGCCTAAAATACTTCTACAAGATAACCTATTTTTAACATAGCACCTTGACTTTTTTTTTGACCAATTCAGATATTACATAGCATAAATACCTGTCACCACTAGTCATTTTACTCATATTATACATCCTGAGTTTAATTCTTTCTATCACCATTACATGTTCATATTAAATACAGTAAAGAATAAATGAGCTTAAATCTATCATTTCCTCTCCACTTCAGAACTGCAGTGAGCAGGTGATTGGCCAGGATGAAAGGTGGCAGGGAGCATGGGGAATGGGGGATAATGGTGTGCAGGTTCAGCTTCAGAAGTTCAGGGCACAATATCTGAAGGGTCAGGCAACCACTAAGCAGTCAGCATTATGGATTCTGCAGTAATAAGATGCAACATAATGATGAGAAAACACAGGCAAACAAAACAGGGAAATTTTGGGTGTCTTCATTTTCCTCCTCTGTAATATGTGTACAGTTTAGTACCTAGTAAAGCAATCCATTGTGAAGGTTAAACTAATACAAACGTGTAAAGTACCCAGAATCATACCTGGCATATTGTGAGGCTGCATTCATGTGAAATAACATTATTATTGTTTTAATCAACATAAAGTGGGTTATTAGGGGGTTTCAGGGCCTCTGGAACAGGGACTGGGAATGTGAGGTGGGAGACAGAAAGTGACCTCTGAGAAGGAATGCTGGACTGGGGCTTCTGAACTTCTTCCTGCTCAAGGCCCAAATAGCTTTAGGAGATGTTGTGAGCTGAGCTTGATGCAGAGCGTTCACTGGACCTCAGTGTGGGGATCTGAGGGAGGAGGGAGTACAGGCTGATACCTAATGTCTAAAACTGTTTCCTCCAAATGAGATATCCTCTTGTCTTTATTCCCTCTGACAACACCATCAGACCCACAAGGCAAGAGTTGTAGATCACCTGGGAGAGGGGCTGGGATTTGTGTTTACTGTCTTAGACCTTTAGTCTCCTGACTTGTCTGTGCCATAGGCTGTAATTCTGTTATTTGTTAAATGTCACAGAAGTTTAGTAAATGATCAGAGGTAGCTTGTGTCCCTTTGGGACAATGGTAGAGTTCATATAGGAAATTTTTTGTTTAATATCCTTTCAATTCCTCAATATCCATCATTGGAGAAACTCAAAGATTAATCCCTTGACCATATCATTAGGTATGTGGTTATTGTATATTTTTCTCAAAATTTTCAGGGTTAATGTGACAACTATTTTGCACAGTGACTAAATTCATTTACTTATTTAATTCAATCAATATTTATTGAGTGCCTATTTATGTTGATAATAGTACTTGATACTCATGATACAGAAGAAGGATGTGGTAGAGTTCCTGGCCTCAAGGTCTCATAGAGTAAAGAAGGAGATGTGTTTACAAATTCTACAGTTCATGGAAGCACTGCTGATGGAGCAGGGATGAGGTGCAGTCAAATACCAAGGATACCTCTACATCCGTGGTAGAGAATCATGGTCAAGAAGAGGTCACAGAAGCAATAAAAAGAATTACAAATCTTTTTTTTTAAACTCTGAGGGTTTATTTAACAAAATTAAATTCACATTTCTGAGGCCATCATAGTGCACCCAATGTCCATCAATCTGGAAAGCTGCAGAATAATGATGTTCTTCTTTATTCAATAATGTGGCACCTTCCAACAAACATTTGTGGTCAGATAAATCCAAATAATATGGTACATATGCCAGATCTTCAGATTTTCAATGCTGCATGTTTAGGACAACAAAAGGGGGAACTCCATGGCAGAAAACTCGCTGGGAAAATTCTCTCAAGCCACCACAGCCACACTCTTCACACAGTCCAATCTTAGAACAGAATAACTCATCCACAACCAGTGTATCAAGTTTCCATGTGGAATTTCTTGAGGAGGATTTATATTAATTGTGTGCTGTTGATCTTCCTGTACTTGAGTTGGGCATCACCAGTTGGATCAGTAACTCTCTTGAATGGTAGACATGAGATTTTCAAGATTTTTTTGTAAAGTTATCATGCTCATTCCCCAAAACAATCAATCATTAATGAAGCTTTATGAACTTCAGATTTGTATTGCTGTTTTTTCCATCTTTTCCCAAATCCAAAGTAGCTTCACAGTTGTAAAACTATAGGTGTCCATTAAACAAAGAAAAAAGTCTACAAACTCTGTACCAAAATGAAGAGAGAGTTCCCTAGGAAAATTTAATTTTCATTAAGAATGACATATAATAACATCAAGAATCCATCTATGGTGCAGGTGTTTTTCAGTCTTATTTCAACATAGAGTGGTGTACAGGATACTGCTTTGCGGCCAGCTTTGATAGTAAAAACACCTCCCCAAGGAAGAACAAGCCTCCAAAATGATCGATCTTGGTTTTAGTTATTTTTAATTGATTCTTTGATTTCTTCAAACCGTTCTTCATACTCCCTGGGGACCAAACATGGCCGGTGCCGCTGCACCCGTTGCCGCTGCCACTTGCTCATGGAGAACCCGGACTGCCACCGCGCCGCGGTCTCATCTACTAGCACCCTGGGTTGACTCGGCCTCCCCTGCACCCACATGAGTGCTGGGCTCTGGCACGACCTCCATCGTACCTGCTGCAATGGGAGTCACAGCAGCTCCAGTCTCCAGGCCAGATCCGACCCGACCCAAGGAGCCAGGACCACGGGAAGCAAGACAAGTCGCTTCTTATTACAAAGGAAGATTCTGCCTGACCTCTGCCCCCCTTCCAGTGACTCCAGTGTCCCGAATTACAAGTCTTATAAGAAGAACATTATCTGAAAAAGAAAGAAAAAAGAGTATTACCATCAGAGAGGCAGCCTGGGCAAAGGAGGAGACATGGAGCATGTGTGTTGGGAGGTTTGAGTAAAAATAGGGAAGTAAAAGAAATGGAATTAGGCAGGTAGAAAAATGCAACTGACAGTATTAACTCTACCAGATATCGTTGGAAGATGAAGCAAAAGGCAACATGATCACATTTGCCTTTGAGAAGGTTCTTTGTTGTGTCAGTTTGAAGGACGATGCATTACATGAGAGCAAAACAATGTAGGGAAGTAAAAGTGTGCAATTGAAAGACTATTTTAATGTCCATGCCACAGATGACAAGAACTCAAACAGTAGTGGTAGAAGGGAATACTCTGATTAGAAAAGCATGTAAGAAGTGAAACCCAAAAGGTGTGGTGGCCAACTGCATGTCTAGAAGTGAAGGAGACATTCCTTAAAAACAAATATATTTCCTGGCAGTTACCACAGTTCACGGTGTATACTGCCCCCTCCAAGTCCCCACTGGTGATCAAAAGAAAATTTTATATCAGTAGATACCAGATGGGGATCCTTTCCTTTTCTATTTAAATACCCCAAACTAAAGTTGTCCATTAGCTGAAAAATTATGCACAGGAATTAATGGTGAAGCCAGAGAATTGTGGTTTAAATCTCTAGATCAAGTTTAATGTGCATACAAAATCATCTGGAGAGCTTGTTAAAATCAGATTTTGATGAGGTAGGTCTGAGTCTCTGAAGTGTGGAATTCTGTGAGTTAAACCAACTCCCAGGTGATGCAGCTACACTTAATAACGATTTGAATAGCAAGGCTATAGATTGTTACACAAAGAGGAAAATAAAACATATTAATACAATAAAATGACCACAACCAGGTTGGAGCAATGGAAGAAACCAATACAAGTCTCAAATTAGGCTGCTACTGCTGTAAATATTTCAGATCTTGCTTTCAGATTGTGCCTGGGTGTGACCTCGTGGGATTGGTGTCTGTCCCAAGAAGAGAGCTGGTGAAGTCATATATGCTCTCAGCCAATAAGGTTGGCAAGGAATCCAATGAAGAGCCACAGTGCCCTGGCATGTCTCACTGAGTAATCAAACCTTGCCTCAAATTTGAAAACAACTCCTTTCCACTGGCTTGCAAGTCATTGCACCTAGCCAAAATGGTACAGAGTAGGTTTTGTTCAAATTGCTTAGGGATGAGAACTATCTGGAGCTAAGTTTTACAAAAAGCCATCTGTAGCAATTGCAATATTTATGTACCTATCACCAGAGACAAACAAGTCTGAAAATTTATAAACTGGCTTCTTCTTACCTTATGAGTCAGCACCCATCCATGTTTGGCCTCTTTACTGCCTGATCATGTGGCACTTAAGTTATGGTTTGTTTAGATATATCAGCTCTTTCATTACAAGAACATAAGTGCTAAGGAACAGGAAGAGATGCTGGATTTGGCACTGCATCGCAGGAGACTAGCATTGACAAATGTCCTTGCATGGCACAGACCCAACCTGGCCTCTGGTTGCCTGAAATAGAAAAGTTTTATGTGAGGAGATTATAGTAGGCTCTGAAATTGAGAGGAGTCTGGTATGAGTAAAAGTGCTATCTTGGAAATCAGGAAGATAGTTCCAGCTTAGCAATACCTGGTTTTATGATTTCGTACAAGCCATCTTGTTCTTGGTCTCAGTTTCTCTATTTGAGAAATGAGGATATCAGCTCTGTCAGTAGTCTTCAAACTATTCTCTGCAGAGAACTACAGTTTTCATGGAGATACCAAGAGGAGCAGGAAGGACTTACCTAGTGTCTTTCCAACCCTGAATCACGTAGTTGGTATGTCTCAAATGTACATGTTATTTGTGTCATGGTAACCCGTTTCTAGTCTGCAGAAGTGTTCCCATTTGTGAAATAATTGATTTAGGCTTTGGAATTTCCCTAAGACTCCCTTCTATATTCAGCACTAATAAAATGCTTCAGGACAAGAAACTTCCCCACCAGAAAGGTAATTCCAGTGCTGCCCCCAGAAAACTTAGGATCATACATCATACACATGGAAATACTGGGAAGAAAGATTATTAACTGAATAAATGTGATAGCATCTACCATATCATCTTAAGAAAACAAATTTCTGAAAAAGCAGTTGCAAGACTAATTTTAGTAATCCAAATAAGACTCATGATACTTTTTTGAAAAATTTACTTATTTGGGTTCTTGGACAATTGAGTTAGGATCACCTACCTTGTGATACCACTGGGCTTGCTTTTATCTCAAAATATTTCCTCTAACTAACCTGTGAGATTAGCCATTCATTTACAAGAAGTTTATCTGTTTTCATTAGTCAGCATTGTGTGTTTACATGTATTAAAATTCTTTCAGTAGACCATACTAACAGGACAGTCACCATACTATTTCTCTAACCCTGATTGCCCTACAATGAATTTCAGTAGGATGTGCAGGCATACAAGTGTTGATGTACATAGGAGCAAAGTTCAACCTGAGTGGCTATTTATATACAACTTGTGCTTGCTAGGAGAGCTTCCTGGAAAAGTTCCCTTTGTAATACTAACAATAGGGACTTAAAAGCTGCAGGTTTACTTGTTGAATAACTGAATGGCCATTCATTCACTTACTTGGTCCATGAAATTGACCCCATTGCAGAGCTCTGTGAATTAGTCCCCTACTCACCTTTGGAGAACTGAAATGAAGCTATGCATCTCCTAATAGCTGTATTTTCATCTTGATTCATTTGGGCAATTTTGGCTTCATATTTACCTGGCATAGGTGATCTGTCTTCTTTTGTCAGAGGTGACCCACTGTCACTCTGTTGTTTTGTTTCCTCCTTAGCATTTTTCTTTTTGGCTCTTCCCTTGACCACAGAAGAATCATTTAACACAGGCTCCTAACACGAAGGGGCATTTGGGGTACAAATAAGGGCAAGTCATGATTAGTTAACAGAAATTTGATTCTCAAAAATACCATGAAATCTAGGGGATTTTCACATACAGTGAACATTATTCTTTACTGGATTATATCAGAACAAATAAGTGCATGTGCACAGGTTTTTAATTTGTTTAGATTTTTTTCACATTTGACTAACAAAATTTGACACCAAAATATCAGTAATTAGATTTAGCCTCCCATGGGCTTAAGAGCATCTCCAGAAAGTGGCAATGTTTCTACCTTCCAAGAGATGGGGAATTGGCATTTTAAAGCACAGTATACTAGAAAAAGTGATTAGTAAATATAAAAACTTGGGGATTAAAGATTCTAGGCAATCCTAGAATCCCTCCTCCACCATTATTCCCTCTTATCTGAGGAAGCATGTTTCCTCGCATTCCGTGGACAATGAGAACCCCGTTTCCTTCAGAGTCAGGTAGCTTCCAAAGTGTCAAACCCTGTTTCTGCTTTGCTGTAGAATGATGGAGCAAGGAAACAGTTCTTCCTGGCACAAACTGTGCCCAGGCTACTATCTAACCTGACTCATTTGTGGAAGAAAAGGGAAGTCCAGGTTTCATTGAGAAGGACCACTGCTAATCTAGCTTCTTTAAATATGTTTATGCTCAGGAGATTTGCGTCTTATTTACAACTAACTCCACCGTTTCATATTTAGCATTCCAAGATTTTTGCCTAGGCTCAGGAATATATCCAAAATAGTTGAAGGGTGACAGTGTTTGATTGCTTGCCTCTCTCTGTATCCTCAAAGTTAATATGATGCTTATCTGAGTGCAAAGGCACAGACAGGGAGAAATTTAATGCAAATTTTGCAAGGAGTCTAGCGCCACTTCACAAAATATTGATTAGGTGTCTGATTTTCTCTCCCCTGACAATGGGCCACAGGAATAGAGCAGTGAGGTGGACTCAACTATGGCTCATCATGGTCATTCCATAAAGCGAGGCAGTCGATAAGGAAGAGCTACCTTTTGATTGGGCGAGAGGTCAGTGAAGGGGGAAACCATCTTAGCAACAGCAGAATATATTGCACATGCCCTTGCACACATGCACAAACACAGACACCGTGCTACCATATTGCTGCAGTGAACAGTTGCTAATTGTTTCTCTTTAGGCTTTTGTTTTGCCACAGCCCCAACCCCACCTCCAAAGGACAAGTTTCTGGTCTCAGATCACACTGCTTACCTGGTCAGACAGTCCATAATCCCTTTTTAATGGAATTCAGGTCAACACTGTCCTCTGCCCTATCCAGCACACCCCTTATTAAGAGTGAACTTTGATCTGTAGGTAAATACACAGGCTCTGTTCTTGAAATGGACTGTCTGATCTGTTCCAGGGAGCTGGCTACACCATTGCCCTTCCTGACCCAAGCAGCCAACTGAGAAGGGGGTGCAGCCTGGAATCAAACCCACTGGCTGGAGGTTATTTCTTACATTTCCTGTAAGAACGGAGGGAGGATTTTGGCATGCTAAAGCAGGCTCCAGTGTCGTTGCTATTTTCCCCACATGCTTCCCCTGTCATTGTTCTGTGGCCTCCAAATCCAGAGCCCAGGAAAGCTCTCCTGTTTGCAATGTAGCATTTGGGCAGCATCTTTCCTAGCCACTGGGCTCTAGGCATTTTACATTCTCATTTGAAATATTCCCCTCCTCTGGTTTCCACTGAGTTTTCATGTTTTCTGAGCTGCCCTTGTTCCCCAGATGTCGGGATCCGGGCTGCCTGCCAATCCCTGGTTTCCTTAGATGAGTAGCTGCCATGGCCTTCTTGCTTCATTTCTGCAACCACACCCATGCCCTGGCTCTGGGTCTATTTTGAGGGCAGTGGTGATGGCAGGTAACTGGGGTGTATGTTGGCTCCCAGCATCATTTCTGCCTTTATGAACTATGTTCCTTTTCCCCAATGGCTGCTTTCTGTGTGATTCTTGGATCCAAGAGCATCTGCCCATGGATTAGCCAGTCCTGCTGGTGGCTTTCTCTAATGTCCCTGGATGACAGTTGTAATTCTCTCTGGGTGGAAAAACCTGCCAGTTTCAGGATAGCATTCACTCTAAGAAGTGAGTGACTATATTTTGTACTAGAGAAAAGGAAGTTGGGATGATGTCATAGGAATTATCCAGTCCAAGAAAAATTATTGACTATGAGATGGAAGCCAGTTGTTTTCCATATTTGTGACTTCAAAACAAAAGAAAATGGCATGAAATGGAAGCAGGGGAGAATTAGGAAGACATGAAGAATGGCATTCTGCATATTAGGGTTAGTAGAGAGTGGGACATATTACCAAGTGGTCATTTGGCACTTCTTTCTGGGGTGGCTCCAATGCCCTTCTCCTGGGGTTCTGATCAGGTGCTTTCTCATGGATGCAATAGAAACTGCATGATGGGGTGCAGCTCAGTGGTAAAGCACTCAGTGGTAAAGCATTTGTCTAGCATGGGAGAGGTCCTAGGTCTGATTCTCAGTACTGAGAAACAAAAACAAAGCAAACCCCAAAATAAAATGAACAAGCAAAAACCAAGAGTGAGCACGATGACTTACATAGCATTATGGTTTGGATCAGACAGGTCTAGATTTGAGCCATAGCTCAGCTAATAATGTGGTGTTAGCTAATTCCTTAACTTCTCTGGGCCTTTTTTCAAATCTATGAAACGGGTGTCACGCCATCAACCATTAGGTTTTAATCAAATCCTATGTATAGAATACGCAACTTAGGGTTTAGCATATAGTAAGTACTCAGCAATGTTTGAATCTTCCAACTTTAAAATTCTCAGAGCTTTTTTCCCTCAATAGACCCATGGACACAATATTGCTAGTTAACTCAAAATGTTTTAAATATCTACCTAAAGCCAGGCATTGGTTGTCGGGGTACTGCAGACCCCCAGCCCTTCGGCGTGGCCAAGATGGCGCCTGGCAAGGTGCCAAGGAAGTGCTGAGAACAAAACCAGGTACCTCCAGCAGACTAATACTCTCTGCCAACAAGTGGCGTATTTTGAGGAAGTTAATGTGATTGGCCATGGGTCCTCGTGGACACTGCATGATTGATATATCCACACTATTGTGTTCCATTACTGTCCATGCTTTCCCCTCGTGATCTATAAGCTGATTGGTTGTTGTATGTAATGTAAGGCGCTTGCAAGAGCGGCCCGCCACTGCTGGCCAGCCAGAAGAAGCAGACTGCAGAAAATAAAGAACTTGCCCTGATCCGGTTTCGTGTTTCTCTGCGGGCAGGGGACGCGATAGATGGTGCCGAAACACCCGGGAACGAGAAAAAATATAAGGGTAAGTTCACATAAGTTTTCAAATCAAGAAAAATTAGTCTGAGAGTTCAAAAGGTGAGACGTCTCGAGGTTCGCGGAGCAGCGACAATTCATCACAGGAGGTTCCCCAGAGGAGGGACAATTCATCATAAGAGGTTCCCCAGAGGAGGGACAATTCATCACAAGAGGTTCACCAGAGGAGGGATGATTCATCATAAGAGGTTCCCCAGAGGAGGGACGATTCATCACAAAAGGTTCCCCGTGGGAGGGACAATTCAAGTGGTACCAAACTGTGTGCGTGTGTGAGTGAGCGTGTGTGTGTGCGCGCGCCTGTCTTTTGTTTGTGTGTTTAAACTAGTAAACTACCTCGTAGTCATGGGAATGGATCTGTCTAAGATTAGAATGCAGCGGCCTCTTAGAGAACTTTTAAAAAATCACGGAACACCATTGAAGGCAAATACGGCCTTCAAGTTCCTAGATACTGTAGAGAAAGTCTCTCCGTGGTTTTTAGACGAGGGATTATTAAATCTTCCTCAGTGGGAACAGCTAGGAGAGGATTTGCGCGACGCGGAGAGACGCGAGCCTTTGCCAATGGGAACTCTGGCAATATGGTCACTTGTTAAATCTTGTTTGATGCAGCAAGGTAAATCAAAAAACCCTTTTAGGGATTTAAAGGGGCCTTTAGAAGAAGGAAGTCAGATCTTAGAAGAAATTAAAGAGGAACGATCATGTTCTCAGACTTCAGAAAGAGTGGGAACATAATATAGTAGCCATAGTCCCCACAAGTATTGGGAGATAATTGTTTCATGATTTTCTGCATTCAAACCTAATCTGATTTCTCAACCAGGTAAAAAAAGGGTTAAAAAGTCCTGGGTGATCCTCCCTCCCCCCTGCCTGGCCTTGTCAAAGCCTACAATGAAATATAAATTACAGCAGTCTCAGCGGGAAGGAGGAGGGGTAACCTGAAGAAAAGAAAAAAAAGGGGTGTCCGTTTTAAACTTAACTAACTTATTTTCTAGGATTCTTTGTTTGTTTTGTTTTTCTTTAATGCTGTATTTTTGAGCTCATAATTTTGATCCTGCATACCTAGGTTAATGATTTTTTTTTCTTTTTGATCAGTTCTATTTTTTATTCAACTGAAGTTTTTAAACATCTGTTTCATTGCAATGAACATTTACCTATAAAGTTACAAGGCCTTTGATTTTGTATTATGTGTTATGTTGTGCTGTCTAATGTCATGTTTTGTCAAAACTGAGCGCTCTTAAAATTAAAATTTAAAAATGGATCCAAATACTTTTATTCACGTGATTTAAAAAGGTTCAATTTAAATTGGGTAAACTAATAAAAGTAAAATATCTTTGAAAATAACTTGCAAGTCTCCAGGTGGTCAAACTAATGAAATGTTAATGTTAAACAATGTCTAATATCAATTGCTTCTAGGACTTTTCTTCAGCAGGAAAGAGGCAACGGATCCTGTTCAGGACACTTGTCTGATATCTTGGTTTTTATAAATAAATAAATTGGAGTTAACATGTATGGGATTACTCAAATGTGTTTGTAGAGACGTCTGGTTAATTTACAAAGTTAAAATGCTATTTGTTAAATAACATCAAGTACTTTTAACTTCTTAAATTACATGGGGTATCATACTTAAACATTATTGGTGTTTCATAGGTTGGTAATAAAAAGAGTTTAAACTTGCTTTGTGTCATCACTAAACTAAAAACAAGGTTATTAGAAGTTATGTCCTAACAAGTGGAATTCTATATATAAAGGGTCCCAAAAGTTTCACCTGTGTTTCAATTAAGAGTACTATAAACAACAAAATATTTAATCTTATTAAAATAGAGTGATTTATCTAAATTCAAAAATTTCATAAGAGTTGTTTCAGAATGTGAACAAAAAGGGGTCAACAGATAGAAAAGACAAAATAAAAGGTTCTAGATTTAAAATGTATTTAATAAAAAGGAAAAGGAAATGTTTCTGGGTAAGAAAGTCTGTATGTAAGTAAAGGGCAAGTTTCAACAAGTCTCTTAAGTTTTATTCTTTAGAACAATTAGTCTTAAAAATTGAGGTGTATACAATTATGGTTAAACAACTGTTAAAGTATTGTACTGTGTTACAGAGTCTAAATTTTTCTTTAAAAACTAAATTTGGTAAGAAAAAAGGTGTCAAGGTAATTGTGAAATGGTTTCTAGTTGTATATTAAATGTGTTCATATTTTTCAGGTATACAAGTTTTAAAGCAGGAAATTTATCAAGCTGCTATTCTCCAGATAAATTTGTCTGTAATGGTAATTTTAAGCTTATAAAGAGTAAATTTCATTGGGGATTAATTTCTATCATTTAGTGTTCTATTAGAGGACCTGTTATCAATAGGATATATGTAAAATTGGTTATATTTTACATTGAGATAAAAAATTTCAAATGTAAATGTATTTCTAAACATTAGAGCCTGACTTGTTTAAAGGTTAATTTTGTGAAACATGAAAATATTTTGCCACTTTGACACACAAAAGGAAAGTTAAAAGCTCTCTCAGCCTTTCTTTGATTCATGTTTTAGATACAATGTTAAATTGTGTTAATTATAAAGTTTGTATAGACTCAGGAAACAGTATATGTAAACTACTTAATGATATTTAAGGAAAAAGCAAAGATCAACATCAGAATTAGAACACTTAAGATCTATAAAGAGTCATGCCTTACCTGAGATAAGGCTCTGCCTCCCACCTTACTGCATGTTAGAGTGACTCCAAAATAAGTCAGACTTCAGCTTATTTAAAGTTATAATCAAAAGATTGGTTTTTGTTGTGAAATTACTATGATCTCAAATAGGAAATATAATGTGATTCTCAGTCAAAATTCAAGATAGCTATTATACAAACAAAATATATTTTTACTCTTGCTAATTTCATTTTGTAAAACTGTTACCTGTTAATGTTTTACAGAAGTAGCTGCTTCAAGAACACGCAACCTAGGTAACTTATGATAATAAGCCATCACCTATAGAACAGATAGTAGTAACTTCCAGAACTAATACAGACTCCAGTTAGATAAAAGGGTAAATAACTGTAAAGTTATGAACATTAAAGTTAAAGCCCAGTACTCTCACTCTCTGACTGGTGAAACTGGCTTGCTGGATGATTAAGATCAAACTTAAAGATTGGAATTAAATACAGAAGACAAGATAGGCCAGTATTTGGATCTTTTGCCCTCAGTCAGCCTGAACCCAGGGAATAAGAGGACTTTGAGACTAGAGGATGAAAAATCACTCAGTGCATCTGCTGCAGAGGAGGGTCATGAAAAAAGGGAGACATCCCTTAATGCTTCCTAAGGAAGTCACCTCATCAAGGAGACCCTGCCTAACCAATGGTACTGGAGGAGCTAAGAAGCTGCTCTTCAGTTCTCTACAAGTGGCCCCTGTGGGAACTCAGCTGACTCCTTTACAAGACAGGAAGCAGGTCAATTTGACCAGCTTGATCCTGGACACCCAGCAAAACAGTAAAAACCAAAATATAGCCATTCTTGGGCATTTAAGAGAAATAATAATTAAATGTAACTTAAGATGTACACTTATGTTAGTCCACTAGAATAAAGACTGGAAGCTACAAATAAAAGAAAGATTCTTCAGCAAATGTGCCTGATAACTATCAAGAGAAACTGCCAGAGTCAGAAGTTTTTAGTCAGTTTAAGGCCTGCAGATCTTCCTAAGCTACACAGGTAGACTTAATCTATGTTTGCTCGTATAATTACCTAGCCCTAAGTAACAGAAATATACAGCTCTCTACTAAACACAGGTTATACCATTAAAGGGATATTTTACACAATCAGATGACTTAAGTAGCTTAACTATATTTTTTGGGATATCTATGACATTAAGAGTTAAATGTTGTGTTTACATTCCTGATAACTTGGACTATGTTAAAGTTCCCAAATAAAGGCCTTGTCCTTTCCAGCCTTTGCTAGGTCTCGTTATGGGAACAATTTCTCAGTTCTTCCACCTCCTGGTGAAAGATTGACTTCTGTCATTTTCATGATACTCAGTGGCATGTTCCAGATGCTGCAACATTTACTTTGTACTAATTTCATTTCAGTACTCATGTCTTTTTTGTTCTTCTATCATAGAAGCACCCACCCCCAGATGACTTTACAACCTGCTCCTCCCCAACCAGACTTCTACCTCGGACCCCTCGATTGACCCGATTTTTAAAAGAGGAACTCCAAACTGCTTGCCCCTCACTGCCCCCTTTCAGCTTCGAAGCAGCCAGAACGACCGACGCCCCCTTTTCCTTAAAGCAGTTGGGAGTTCCTATAGCTAAAGCGGAGAATGAAGCCAGAATTAAGGACAGGTAGTTAGTGTAGAAATAGGGAATCGGGTCAATTCGAGGAAATGAGGCCATGAAGCCATCTGCCTTTGCAAATGTCAAGGATCTCCGGAGCCCATTGATTACCAAATTTACCTGCCTATAGGGGATGTAGGGTGCGCTCACTTCTCGGGACTTTCAAAATATCAGCTTTCTCCCTGCCGGGAGAAGTCTGTATTATTCCCTTTAAACAATCCAAACTATGGTCCTTACTCAACAGTACCAAATGATTAAGCAAACTGATAACCGAGGCAGGATAGACAAATGGATATAAGATTCTATCCATGATAAACAAAAAGGGGGAATAGAGGAGACCTTCAGGTCCCCTAAAGATAAACTTTCTCTTTGTCTCTTTGTTTGGGTTTTTTTTTTTTTTTTAACTCTGGGTAATAAGGGTAACCCGGTACTTTACTGGAGCTGCGGCTCAGTTTGTGTGTTTCCACGGAATAAACTAACTTACAACCTCTTTTTAGTCTCTTAGGAGGAACAGTTCAACTATGTAACAAAACAACTGCTTCTCTCAATTGTACTTCAGATTTGTGCTATCTCTCAATGTTAAAATGCTTCTAGGTTCCTGCTGGCAGACTTAATGTGTGTTCCTACCTTCCTACCAGTCCCAGTCTGTGTTACAGATGATAAATTGCCAGTATTGCTTTCCAGAAATAAGAGGGACTTTGGAATCACCGTAGCAGTCATTACCACCATAGTTGCATCAGCAGCAGCAGTCGCCGCAGCAGCTGTAGCCTTGACGACATCAGTACAGTCAGCAACTAAGCTTAATGAAGTGGTCCAGCAGACAGCTACTGCTCTGTCTACTCAACAAACAGTGGATCAACACCTAAAAGCAGGACTACTTTTGGTGAACCAGCGTGTGGACTTACTTCAAGAACAAATGGACCTTTTACAAGAACTGTTAAGCGTGGGGTGTATTTATCATCTGCCGGGACTGTGCATTACACCTGTAGCTTATCATAATCTTAGTTATGCAGCAAATTTGTCTAAAATCATATCTACTCAGCTACGTGCCAATTGGTCTTATAAATTTGATAATCTTACTGCCATTCTTAGATCACAAATTGTTAGCCTTAATTCTACTAGAGTTAATGTAGCCCCTATATCTGAAATGCAAAATTGGTTATCTTCTTCCTTCAGTTTTGTAAAGCAATGGGCAGGAATGGGAGCATTGTGTGTGTTAATGATTATTACAATTATCTTCCTCACACGCTTTATCATGCGTATACGCCAAGTTCATGCCAGAGATCGCATCATTTTCCATCAAGCCATGATGGCCTTAGAGGCTGGCAGCTCTCCTCAAGTCTGGCTGAGCATGCTGGATCGGTAGTCAATGACGGGTAAGGAAGGAGGTAACCGCGTACCGACCTAAGACAGGAGCTGTAGCATGCTCTGCAGTTATCCGATGACAGGTAAGGACGATGGTTGACCACGCCGCCTAAGACAGGCACGATCCCGAGCCAGCATTCTTTTAATAAATAAAAAAGGGGGAGCTGTCGGGGTACTGCAGACCCCCAGCCCTTCGGCGTGGCCAAGATGGCGCCTGGCAAGGTGCCAAGGAAGTGCTGAGAACAAAACCAGGTACCTCCAGCAGACTAATACTCTCTGCCAACAAGTGGCGTATTTTGAGGAAGTTAATGTGATTGGCCATGGGTCCTCGTGGACACTGCATGATTGCTATATCCACACTATTGTGTTCCATTACTGTCCATGCTTTCCCCTCGTGATCTATAAGCTGATTGGTTGTTGTATGTAATGTAAGGCACTTGCAAGAGCGGCCCGCCGCTGCTGGCCAGCCAGAAGAAGCAGACTGCAGAAAATAAAGAACTTGCCCTGATCCGGTTTCGTGTTTCTCTGCGGGCAGGGGACGCGATAATTGGTGACACATGCCTGTAATCCTAGTGGCTCCAGAGTTTGAGGCACGAGAACCACAATTTCAAAGTCAGCCTCAGCAACTTAGTAAAATCCTAAGCAACTTAGCAAGATCCTTTCTCAAAAAAAAATAAAATAAAATAACATAACTGTAAAGGGCTGAGGATGTGACTCAGTGGCTAAGCACCCCAGTGCTTGATCCCTGATATAAAAAAATAAAATAAAATAATCTACCTAAAGCTTGGCATTAGGAGATCTAAATATGACTTCTGCCCATGATAATTTACACTTTAGGGCAGACAAAAGACAAATTAATTCTAAAACAAATTAATTATAAAGTGGGGAGCAACTGATGCAAGGCAAAAATTAATGCCAATTGTGCGGAATTAATAAGTATAATTAGAGTAGGAAATCTATGCAGGTAGAACCATCTGAGAAAATGTTACTGGAAGTTTGGGACTCAATAAGGGTCTTAAAGAATGACTAGGATTCAGATAGATTTAAAGGATAGAGTTAAGAGGACAGCATCTCCTTCCAGGTGGAAGTAGCAGGATTGGCATGCTGTTGGGAGAAAACTGTGGAGAGGAGAGAAGAGAGGAGGGGAGGAAAGAGGAAGAGAGGAGAGGGTAAGGAGGCTGTTGAAGGAAGGGAAAAGCTTTAGGTACATTGTAAAAGGCCCTGGTACTAGGCATATCCTGGTTTCAATTCAGAAATCATCATTTAAATCCTTGCAACTCAGTGTCCTTAGCTATAAAATGGGCATAATAGTGAGGATTAAATGATATCAAAAGCGGATAAAATGCTTAAGGTAAGTGTGACTACAGAAACCACGTTTTAACTAACACATACTCTGCCTTCATAACAGGGCAACCAGGCAATTTTTTTTTTCACTGTGAGAAATGAATAGATAAAAAATTACAGCTATAAATTATGGCCAGTGTAATTAATCCTTGCCTTTTAGGACTTCTCTGACAATGACCTTTGGTGTTCTCCCTTCCACACAGCTGCTTATACTCACTTCTCCCTCTGTGGACTGTGATTTAGCACATAAAAATTTCCCTCTTATCTCCCCATTTGCATGCTGCTTTTAGACATGGATTTGGTTAGACCTGCATCTGTTGAGACAGCTAGCCAATAAGAGATGCCCCACAGGGATTGATGTGGTCTGGTTTCAGCAGTGGGTCTAACAAGTGAGGTCTAGGTCAGGAAGTTATTAGCTACAGAGTCAGGGAATATATTCAGCTGTCATCACTTTTTAATTAAAAATAGCTTGGTGGAATATACATCCAAGCACTCCATTGTAATAGTGGAGCATCATCCTTTCCTATGAACTTTTTCTTCCTCCAAGAAGAGGATATCTTTTCTAGTCCAAGAAACCACAAGCAACTTGATTTTAGCAGAGAACAGGCACAGTGGTATCCAGGAACCAGCTTTGAACAGCTCATGAGCTAACTAACTCTCTACATGATCTCTTCCCACATCTACCTTCAGTAGGGGAGATTGGTGCGAATCTAGTTGCCATGGAAATCTGCAAATGCTACAGATCAGGGCTTTATTTCCCTGGACCTCGGCATGTTTAGTATTAAACATCACAGTCCTGGAAGATAGGCAGGGTTAATTCCCACTTGGTAATTTGTGCAGGTAACTATCATGAGATAGGATTTTCCATACTCCAGATTTTGTTTAATTTCCCTTAAATTAAATTCATTCATTTCATTGCTTGTTTAGAATGGAAACTTGAGAGACAACATGGGATAATTTAAAAAGCCTATTCGTATTGACCTAAATTAAAATCCCTCTATTTTAATTTAATTGTCCATGGCTTTGACCATGTTCACCTAATTGTTCTAAACCTCAGTTTTCTCATCTGTGAAATGGGAACAATAATAACACTGAAGACTTAAGGTCACTGTGAATATTCAATTATATCGTTCATGTAAAGCATTTAGCACTTAGTACCTAGCATGGAAACAATTAGTCAGTATACATGGGGAACTTTATTAGTCGGTGTTTTTAATTCTGGTTGGAGAACATAATACAAATTGGGTGCCATCTAAATATATTCCAGAGTGTCGCCATATTGGAAGGCCACTGCCTTGGCCTTTGCCTCGCGGGGGAGCTCGGGTTGGGGTGGGGCCCCGGCCCGGGCAGGAAGGCGCTCCGGTCCTGCCGATGCCCGCCCACCCGCTTCACCCCGACCCGTCTCCGCATCACTGCTCCCGGCCCTGCTGCCAACCAACATCGCCCCAGAGCCGGGATTTAGCACGGAAACCAGGTGGGGGGCCGCGGGGGCGGGGAGGAGGAAGAGGAAGACCTGGTAGGCTCTGCGTCCCTCTGGGTTGGCGTGGCTCATCGGCCGGAGTCATGACCTCGTTGACCCAGCGAAGCTCCGCCTTGGTGCAGCGGCACACCGAGGACAAGGAGCTGGCGGCTGCAGTGGCGAGGACGACGCTCAGAGCCGCCGCGATGAGCAGGACGACGACGACGAGAGCGACTCCAAGGAAATGTGGCTGACCCTGATGGAGGAGGTGCTCCTGCTGGGCCACAAGGACCTAGAGGTGCGGGCGCGGCGGACGGGACGGGCGTGGCTGCGCCGGGCCTGGACCCCAGGTGGTCTCCAGGTGGGCGCCGGCCTCCGGCTGTGCACCGGCCTCGGCCGCGCACCTGCCCTCCTTGCTCCCGAGCCCCGCGGCCCGGAGCGCCCAGCTTGCTCAGAGGAGTGTTGAGTTGGCGCTCCCCTGCGTGGCCCGTTCTTTCCAGATCCTCCTCGCACAGATTGCTTGGATTTTTTCCTTCCCCCTTTCACAGTCTTTTCATTTTGACACCCGGCAGTCTGCACTTCTACCTCACTTTTTTTCTGCGTGTTCAGCCTGTGTAGATTCTAGGTTGTAATTCTACCCTGGAGACTGCCCCATAGACCGAACACCCAGGACCTCCAGCGCCCCCGAACTCTTGCGTTTTGCCAGTGTTAGGATCTGGAGGGGTCCACAGATCTGCTTGTCAGGGGATTTGTATTTTTTAGACACATTAAGGTACACCATTTGATGTTATGAAGAAATTCGGAGGAAAAAGTTATTTTTCCCATTAAAGTTCAAAGTAAAAGTTATGAAATTTGGAAAACGACTTTCTAGGTGATTTTGATTTAGGGTTACTCATCATTTTGGAAATGACCGTATATCATCTGGATTTCGTGGCTGTATGTTAATTGAATTAGCATTGAGAGGCAGGTTACAAGTAGAGGCTTGTGGAATGAGACATAAAAGTCTTTTAACAAGAAAGATGATCTGTAAGTCTGATGCACCAACAGGGGATGTTTTTCTTGATGAAGCTCTAAAGCATGTTAAGGAGACTCAGCTTCCAGAAACAGTTCAGAACTGGATTGAATTACTTAGTGGTGAGACATGGAAGTCATTAAAATTGCATTATCAATTAAGAAACATGCAGGAATGATTAACTAAAAACCTGGTGGAAAAGGGTGTACTGACAACAGAGAAACAGAACTCCCTACGTTTTGACATGACAACACATCCTGTCACCAACAACATTAAGCAGCGCCTCATCAAGAAGGTACAAGAAGCTGTTCATGACAAATGGGTGAATTACCCTCACCGCAGGGACAAGTGCTTGCTGGCTCTCATTTACTTAGCCCATGCTTTGGATGACCTGGAAAACGCATTTGTACCTCTTCTGGATGAGCAGTTTGATTTGGCTACCAAGAGAGTGTGGCAGCTTCTTGACTTAGACCCAGAAGTGGAATGTCTGAAGGCCACACCAACGAAGTTCTGTGGGCAGTGGTGGCAGCATTCACCAAGTAACTCTGTCAGAATGAAATGTTTCCTTTCTCTCATGTAAACCAGTAGTTTTTCTTCTATTTACTTCTGCAGTTTGTGCTTTCCCACACTATAATTGGCTTTTGTTTTCTGAAATGTTGGGTGGCTTTTTCTTTTTTGTACGTATGCAGGATTCTGCTGGTACGAGAGGCCTTCTGCTTTCTGTTTTTAACAGATTTTACTGCCATATTGGCACTCCATCCCTGTTGCCATTCTCAGTGTTATCTGTTTTGGGTTTCTGGTGTACTTGGTCTTTCAAAGTACTTCCAGCCACCTTCCGTGCACAGTTTTTGGATTACCTCAACCTGAGTTTTCCCACATGTGCATGTACGTCTAGCATTCTGCCTACAGTTCAGACAGAAGTCACAACAAGTGCTTCAACTCACCAAAGGTAAATATCTGTATCTATTAGGACATTTTATACATAGGCCTCAGTTGAGATGTATACTTAGCAAAAGTATTTTAAATTGAAACAGCACAGTAAATACTTAATATAAAATGCCCCTTGATTTTTGCTTCCCATATAAATCTATTGTATTTTTACACTTGTTATAATTTTAACTATTAAATCATAAAGGTCCAGTTATTTCACAAAGCCAGTTTGGAATGAGCTGCATTCCAGTTATGCTGTATATAGTTTGAATTATATATAAATTATTTCTGATCACCCTGCCCCCATCTTAGTATTTTGCAAGATTTGATTAGTTGTACACCTGGTGCCCCTTACTTGGCTTTAGTCACTATTATTTGATGGCAAAATAGACCTCTTATCACTGAAAGAGAGAAAAAAATGTGTATCTGATTCATGCTGGGATTTTTTTGAGTTTGCCGTTCATGGCACTCTTTGCCTATACATCTCTTTTTGGATTTTTTTTGGGGGGGGTGGTCTTAACTGTTCTTATGATTTCTGTAGGGAAGAGGCTTGTGACCAGTACTAATCTTGAGTACAGTTTTTTCTGTCAACAAGTAAATTAATGTCTGCTCTGAAATGTCATTTATCTACTTATACTTCTTTGAGGGAAAAAAACACAAGTGTCAGTCCTAGCAGATGTTACATGTAAATTGGTAGCAAATAATGACTACAACTCAGATGATTAAAAATTTTGTAACAGAAATTTTTGCTGTATTAAATTTTTATATACAATTATGATAATTAGCAAATTGTAAGACTAGAAACCTTTGCTTTTAAAGTTTATTTTTACTGTTTCTTATCACTGTTTATCATATCATCATTGGTTTCATAATGTAAATACTATACATTGAAAAAATAAATGTCAATTTTTTATTACTATAGTTCAGGTTAATAGTGGGGCTTTGGTTAACCTTCATTGGAAAAGTACTAGATGGTGTATAACTCTATAGTTGAATTTTAAGGAATTCCCTAATATGTACACTATCTTTTTATCTGAAATAATAAACTATGATATTGAAAGTGCCTGAAAAAAATAAATATATTCCATCAGGCTTATAGTGAATGTAGATGTTTAATAAGGACATTATTGGACACACAGTTATCTGAGTAATGAGAGAGCTAAACAGTGAAATGTACTAATAGTGTGCCACAGCACTTAATTAAAATGCTTAATGTATTACTCTGGTGTTTTTTCATTTAAAAATGTGCAAAACAAAACAGCACAGTACCCACTCTCTTAAATTGACATAACACACAAATTATACATTCTGCATCTATGCCAATATGCAAATAAGTCATCAGCATATCTGCAGATTCATCATCAGAAAGTATTTATTTGGTGCTCATTTTTCACAGGCCCACCAAAAGAAAATGATTTTCAACAATTACAGTTCCTTCGCTTTTGGAGTTTATGGTATAAAGGGGATAATACTGAAATCTCTCTCCCAGGTAGGCAGATAGTGGAAAGAAGGAGAAGTGGAGAGAGGATATTTTAAAGGCAGACTAACATTTTTGTACCAAAAGTTAATTCATAGAAATATTAAGTTACTTACCTGTGTGACCAGATATAAATTCACTTAAATGACACCGTCTCTTTGGAATCTTAAACATGGACGAAGGGACTCCAATTAAATTTAGTTGTCTGTGATGACTAATTTTAATTTTTAAAGTGCAATTTTTCTTTTCTAGAGTTAACAGGACTGACATGAGGGGCCAGGGGCATAGTTCACCCATTATTTGACACTTTATTTATCTATAGAGCTCTCCTGGTTCCACTGCTTGCAGTAAGCTCTGAAATCCATGGTTCTCTGCTGGGCTCCTCTGAGTTGTGAATCTTTACACTCTACAAGCGAGTATCTGTATCCAATCTGCATTAGAATCACCTGGAACACTTGTTAAAATGCTGACTCACAGGCAAAAGGCCAGCCTGCATGTCATGCTGAAGGACCTGGAAGTCTGCATTTTATCATGGGCCTTAGGTCATCATTTTCTGTCCCCAGTTACTTTGACTGTTGATCACACCTGCTGAGCAAGCTTTCTGTCCTCTGCCTCCTCTTACTTCTGCTGCTGCATCTTTAGCTCTGTGTCTAGCCTGGTTACTGACATGGCCTCCTAGTTGTTCTCCTATCTCTTATCCTCTTTTCTGTATTCAAAACCAGCTGGAGCAAATTCAAATCTTAGAATGTCAAATTCAGCAAAAAATCCAGCAGTATCCCCTGGGATAACTTGATCTCTTTACTAAGACAGATAAGGCCCTTGCCAGCCTTCCTCTCCTGCTCCATCCCCTCATCTGTCCTTGGGCTGCCACAGCCACACTGAAGACTTTTGATCTTCTCTGAACACTTTGCTGGATCAAAGCTCCAGGCCTTTGCTCCTGTGGGCCTCTGGCTAGAAGGACGATCTCTCACCCCATTCCTGGTTGTCTGACAAACACCCACTCCTCTTTAACACAGTAGCTCAAGAATGATCTCTTCTATGCTGACTTTCCTAGTCTAGTTCCTTCCTTTGTTCTCTTCTGATCTGTATTTTCTTCCATGTGACACAATATGTGCGCTTTTATTTCTCCCTTGAAGTCGCAGCTCATGTCTTATTTCTCTTGGCATCTCAAAGAACATATTCATGTTTTCCCAAATAGTGGATAAACTCATAAACTGAGGAACAGAGATCCAAGTAAATTTGAGACTCAGGAGATGGGTGCATCTCACTTCTTTTGGTGGTGTATATCTCATCAGAATTTTGTTTGAAGGTCACAGACAAAATAAAACAGCTTGGAACTTTTCATATGCAAACTGACTCAACCCAGCTTTACTGATACATGCTAAAACTAGATGAAGTCCATAAAATATTCTTTCATGATATGAATGTAACAGAAGGAGAATAAAATAAATGAAACCAGTGTCTTTGTTATATAAACCTCTGAGTGAACTAGGGTAAATGAGCAATCTATATGGCAAATCTCACTGATCTTTCTTGAGAGTTATTTTACTTAATTGGTTGATTTAATTTCCAAGCAAATGAAAACTGAGTACTATTTATTTGCTACAAATCCATTATCTTATCTAAACTTCATTTATTTCAATTTCCCATCATTCCTTCTCTTTAACAGTATAGAGTGTGATTTGGGTATTTAGAGTTTTCTTATAAGGTTACAGTTCACAGACCAAACATAAGAAACCAAAGACTTCCAATTGTACCATCTGAAGCAATTTTAAGAATCAATGCTTGCCCTTACATGTTACTAATGGGAATGTAAAATGGAACAGTTACTTTGGAAAAACAGTTTGGCTGCTTCTTAAAAAGTTAAATGGAAACATAAAGGAAGAGTTGTTAATGCCACTCCTAGGAATCTACTCAAGAGAATTTGACAAACATGCCCACTAAAAGACTTGTACGTGAATGTTCATAGCAGCATTATTCATAATAGTCAGAGGGGGAAACAACCTAAATGCCCATCAACTGATGAATGAACAAGCACAATGGAGTATATACATGCAGCAAAATACTATTCAACTATAAAAGGAAGCAAAATACTGATACATGCTGGAATATAGATGAACCTCAAAATCATGTTAAAGGAAAAAAGTCAGTTAAAAAGAATGGATTCTTTTCAAAATGAGTGCATATTGTTGTGTTCAACTTATATGGAATATCCAGAAGAGACAAATTTATAGACACAGAAAGAAAATCAGTTGTTGGCCTGGAGTGGAAAGGGGTCAAAGGGTGGGACAGAAGGAATTGATTACAAACAGACTTGAGGAAATTCTGAGGGTGCTAGAAATGTTCAGAAACTAGGTCATGGTGATATTTACCAAGTTCTACAAATTTGCAAATAATCATTGAATTGATAGGCCACAGTGTTTATTCACTTATGAGGCCTAAACACTGTGGTATGGAAATTATGCCTCAATGAAATTGTAAGAAATGGTTGAGGTTGACACTTGGTTACCATCATATTTTTATTTCAGTGATACTGTAGTTTCAAAAAACCTTCCCAGGAAATGTAAAAAAAAAAAAAAGTCTTTAGGGGCAGTAGCAGTGGGTGTGGGCAGCAAGGGCAGCGGGCTGCGACAGGAGCACAGCGGCCAACCTGACCAGCCTTGCCGGCTCTGCCCGTGGACCGTGAGTACAACGAACAGGTGGCGGCATGGCCATGTCAGGCCCAGTGAGGGTGAGATCATGGATTCTTTGAAGTGGCATTGCAGCACTAAGACCTGAAGATGAGTGAACTTGACCAGTTGTGGCAGGAGGTGGAACAACTTAAAAACCAAATTAGAGATGCTTGAAAAGACGCAACTCTCTCCCAGATCACAAACATCAATCCAGATGCACACCAGGAGAATACTGAGGGGGCGCCTGGCCAAGATCTATGTGATGCATTGGGACACAGATTCCAGGCTTCTGGACAGCACCTCACAGGACAGAAAGTTCATGATCTGAGATAGTTACACCACAAACAAGTTTCACACCATCCCTCAGTGCTCTTCCTGGGTCATGACCTGTGCTTACGCCCCTTCAGGGAACACATGGCCTGTGGTGGCCAGGACATTTGCTCCATTTGCAACCTGAAAACTCATGAAGGGAATGTGCATGTGAGTTGTGAGCTGGTGGGACATACAGGTTACTTGTCCTGCTGCCAGTTCTTGGATGATAATCAGATCGTCACCAGCTCTGGAGACACCATGTGTGCTCTTTGGGACATGGAGAGCAGCCAGCAGATGACCAAGTTTACTGGACACACTGGAGATGTCATGAGCCTGTCTCTTGCTCCTGACACCAGACTGTTCATCTCTGGTGCTTGTGATGCTTCAGCGAGGCTCTGGGATGTCTGGGAGGAGATGTGCAGACAGACCTTCACAGGCCACGAGTCGGACATCAATGCCATTTGCTTCTTTCCAAATAGCAATGCATTTGCCACTAGCTTGGAAGATGCCACCTGCAGGCTGTTTGACCTCCATGCAGACCAGGAGCTCATGACCTACTCCTATGGCAACAACATTTGTGGGATCACCTCTGTGTCCTTCTCCAAGAGCGGGTGCCTGCTGCTCAGCGGGTACGATGACTTCAACTGCAATGTCTGGGATGCACTCAAAGCAGATGGGGAAGTTGTCTTGGTTGGACATGAAAATTGCATCAGCTGCCTGGGGGTGACTGATGATGGCATGGCCATGGCAACAGGGTCCTGGGACAGCTTCCTCAAGATCTGGAACTAACACCACAGGTGGACACCACGGAGACTGGAAGACCATTCTGACCTTGAAGCACTGCAGTGATAGCATATCCTATCCAACCGCACTAATGTGGACACCCACACTCCCCTCAGAACTTCAAAGGGCAACATCTTTTTCCTTCACCTGTTGCTGAAACCAAGAGCATAATTCCCATTAAGAGAAGGTCTCTGTGCTGTAAACTAAAACAAAATGTCCATTCCTTCCAGGGCCATTGTCTTTGTTTTCTTTTTTGTCTTGGATGAGTTTTAAAAGGAAATACTACAATAAACATGTTAACCAGAAGGGGGAAAAAGTCTTTAATCACAGAATCTAGATTTTTAAGTTGGTTTCTTTCCTTCTCCTCAAACCCCTCAGGCCAACTGGGGCTCTGGGTGACTGCCTGAGGAGGAGCTGCGTGGCGAGCTGTTTGGACTCAGAACGACCACTTCTGAACACTGGGGGGCTGCCCGGAGAAAGAGGAGGAGCACGGCGGGTTGCTTGGTCTAGGAGTGACTGCATCAGAGCCACAGGCAGTTGCCAGAGGAGGAGCTGCGTGGTGAGCTGTTTGAACTCAGAGCGAGCACTCCTGTACAATGGGGATTGCCTGGAGGAGAGGAGGAGCACTGCGGGTTGCTTGACCTAGGAGTGACTGCATCAGAGCCACAGGCAGTTGCCAGAGGAGGAGCTGTGTGGCGAGCTGTTTGAACTCAGAACAACCACTTCTGAACACCAGGGGGTTGCCCGGAGGAAGAGGAGAAGTGCGGCGGGTCACTTGGTCTAGGAGTGACTGGATCAGAGCCACAGGTGGTTGCCAGAGAAGGAGGTGAGTGGTGAGTTGATTGGACTAAAAGCGACCGCTCCTGAACACCAGTGGCCTGCCTGGAGGAGAAGCCTGGTGGGTCACTTGGTCTCGGAGCCACCGCTCCTAAACACCGAGGGGGCTACCCCGAGGAGGAGGAACAGGGCGGGTCACTTGGACTTGGAGTGACTGCCTAGGGCTATGGGAAATTGGCGGGAGGAGGAGACATGAAGTGAGTTGCTTGGACTCCTAGTGACTGCATCCGAAACCGGGTGGCTGTCTGGAGAAGGAGGTGTGTGCCGGGTCTCTGGGTCTCGGAGCTATTGTACGGGGCTCCAGGTGGCGGCTCAGAGGAGGGGTCACATAGGCAGGCGATTAGGTGCAGAGCAGGGTCCCAGGAGCTAGGTGGCTTCTTGCTGGAAGAGCCGCACAGAGACACGCCGAGGGGCGGAGTGAAATTTCCAGGACTGTGGGCAGATTCTCTGGGAGAGGCAGCCGAAGGAGACTCGCCTGCAAAGGGGGAGGCTCCCAGGCCCAGGAGGTAGCGCATCTGTCCCTTTCACATCAATGGGATCTGGGAGCTCAGATTTGCTCCCAGATCTCATATCAGCCTTTGGGAACATGTGTATCTCTTCCCAAAGAGGAGGGACCCCAAACAACAGATAGCAACCTGGGACAAGCTTGGGACACAGTAATGCCACAGAGCTCCACCATGGGAAACAAGGGTTCGAAGGGAAAGTGCAAATCAGGGCAAGCAAACACTGGTGTTCCTACACTTACTGCCACCCCCCAAAGCCTGCCCATACAGAAACCCTTAGGCTCTCCTGGGGGAACAAGGACCACCCTGAGAAAGACCTCCTCTACTTGTAGGTCTGTTCCCATACCACCAATGGGATCTGGGAGCCCAGACTTGGTCCCGAGGTCTGACATCTCCCAGGGCAGCAATAAACACCTGCTCAAAAAGTAGAGAAACCCCAAAACTGGAGAGCAAAATGAGGCAAGTTTGGGACAGAACACTAACAGTGCCCCTGGCCAGAGCACTATCACTGTCCCCAAGGAACAAAGGAACAAGAGAAAACAAAGCCAAGGAAACACTGGAGTTCCTACCCTGAGTGCCACCCCCAAATGCCTGCCCACCAGGAACACCTAAGCTCATCTCAGGGGATCCACCCCCAGACCACCCCCAGAAAGGCTACCTCTGTTTGCTCATCTGTCCCTGTGACATCAGGGGCATCTGGGAGCCCAGACTCACTCCCAGGTCTTTTATTAGTGTTTGGGGCCTTGTGCATCTCCTCTTAAAGAGTATGGACCACAAGCAACAGATAGCAACCTGGGGCAAGCTTGGGACAGAGCACCTCCAGTGTCTATAGGCAGATGACCACCATGGGGACAAAGGGACAGAAGGTAAAGTGAAACAAGGGCAAGCAACTGTCCTACATTTACTGCCATCCCACAAAGTTTGTCCAAGCAGAACCCCTTAAGCTCTCCTGTGGGAACCAGCACCACACCCAGAAAGGCCTCCTCTAATCGTGAGTCTGTCCTCATGCAATCAAAGGGATCTGGAGCCCAGACTAGAGTTTGATTTCATATCTGCCTTTTGGACCATGTTCCTCTCTTCCCAAATTGGAGGAACAAGAAGCCCAAGACAGGGCTAATGGGGCAACTTGGGCTTCAACACCTTCAGTCCCACTAACCAGACCATATGCATAGTGACCACCTTAAATGGGAGAAAAAACAACTGTGTTCCTGGGGCTGAGGGGGGCCACTCTTAAGTCCCCCCCTCTGTAGAAACCCCAAGTCCACCTTGGGGCACCTACACCACCATGAACAAGGCTGTATATTCTTACACCCCTGCCCTGGCCTCTCACTCTGGCAGCTCTGCATCTCTTGGGTGCATGGTAAAGAGAACCAATCATGTATTAGCCCAGATTTAACAAGAGTTCTGTTGTAATTCCTCCAAATATATTTTCTCTGTCCACAGCTGGTAGCTCTTCTCCCCGTGATATGCCTGGTGTTCAGATGTTTGGTCATTTAATGGTGTCCTTGAGGTCTCTTCTGTTCCTTGTTTTGTTCCTATTTCTTGTCCTCATTGCTGTCTAAAGGTACTAGTTTGGCAAAGTTGTCCTCAAGCACTGACATTCTGTCTTCTGCTTGGTCTGGACTGTCATTGAGTCTTTCACCTGCAGTTTTATGTGACATATTGAACTTCTGCTTTCCCAGATTACTACTTGATTTGTTTTCAAAATCTCTCTCTCTCTAGATTCAAGTGCTCATTTGTTCATCCATTTTCTTATTTCCCTTCATACATTCAGCTGTTCTTTGCACTCTCTTGGATTACCTTAGTATTTTCAAAAGGTCATTCTTGCGAGTAGTTTGTCTGGAATTTCATTCACTGTAAAACTTTTGGTACTGATGCCATGAAAATTATGGAATGTAGGAGGTGTCAAATGGCCTTGTTTTGTGAAATGTCTTTTATTTGTGCTGAAATATGCACTGCTGATGGGGCAAATGTCTCTTCCATTTTTTTTTCTTGTTGCTATTGTTGTTGTTGTTGTTGTTTTTTATCTTAACCAGGGATGGAACACAGAGGAGCTTAAACAGTAAGCCATGTATCAAGGACTTTCTCTTGTTTTCAGTTTCACCAAACTATCACTAAATTGTTTAGGGCATGACTGAATTGCTGAGGCTGGCTTTGAACTTGTGATCCTCATGCCTCAGCCTCCTAGTCTGATTGGACTACAGGCATGTACTACCATGCCCAGCTCTCTCCCACTTTCATTCGATCCACACTTATAAGCAGGTTTGTCTTGTTGCTGTAGGCTGGTGATGGTTTGGTGTGTTGTGTTGTGTTTCTCTAGAGATGTACTCCGTGGCCTCTTTTTCCTGCTGCATGTCCAGCTGTGACTACTGCGGACTGACCCTGGGCACTGAGGTCCACAGTGTAAAGGAACTAAGTTCTCTGTTTGTCTAGAGAGAGGGGAGTTTGTTGTAATCCAGGGATGTGATCTAGACAGTAGGGTAATCTTGCTCATGTCCCACATGGACTAGGTATTGAGTACCCATCAGAGGAATGGCTGTCTGTGAAATAAAAAGTATGAAAGTAATATATCAGAAAAGAAGACAAAAAGGCAAAGATTTTTTGAAGCAGGGGCATGATTGGTTGAGCTCTCCAGAAGGGTCTGTCTCTAACAATGAAGCAGACTGTGATAGATTTATTTGTAATAGTACAGATCAAAGGGTATCAGTAGGTAAAAAGTTTCAGTGTGAGGAGTTTTATTTCAGTGCTTGCTTCTTCATATGGCAGGGTCTTGCTGTAACAGTTATTTTGCCCCAGGGCTGTGTTTGAACTTGAGCTATGAGCTAGAACAGGGTGGCAGAGAGAGATGGGCATTCTTGCCCCTGCGAGTTCCCAGAACAGGGCTTTCCTGCCTACTGACTAAAATATCGCTCATTTCA
This sequence comes from Sciurus carolinensis, assembly GCF_902686445.1. Lineage (NCBI taxonomy): Eukaryota > Metazoa > Chordata > Mammalia > Rodentia > Sciuridae > Sciurus > Sciurus carolinensis. The sequence goes on from NW_025920119.1 coordinate 4,451,476, forward strand.
CACAGGGCTCATAGAGAGCTTCCCACATATCCCACTTCTTTAATTTTTACTATTTTTATTATTTTTATTTTTATTTTATTGTAAACAAATGGGATACATGTTGTTTCTCTGCCTGTACATGGCGTAAAGGCATACCATTTGTGTAATCATAAATTTACATAGGGTAATGTTGTTTGGTTCATTCTGCCATTTTTTTCCCTTCTCCCCCACCCCTCCCACCCCTGCCCTCCCTCTATACAGTCCTTCCTTCCTCCATTCTTGCCCGCCTCCCTAAACCAAACTCCAAACACAACACTAACCCCTCCCACCCCCCATTATGTGTCATCATCCACTTATTAGTGATATCATTCTTCCTTTGGTTTTTTTAGTTTGGCTTATCTCACTTAGCATGATATTCTCCAGTTTCATCCATTTGCTTGCAAATGCCATAATTTTATCATTCTTTGTGGCTGAGTAATATTCCATTGTATATATATACCACATTTTCTTTATCCATTCGTCGATTGAAGGACATCTAGGTTGGTTCCACAATCTGGCTATTGTGAACTGAGCAGCTATGAACATTGATGTGGCTGTATCTCTGTAATATGCTGATTTTAAGTCCTTTGGGTATAGGCCAAGGAGTGGGATAGCTGTGTCAAATGGTGGTTCCATTCCAAGTTTTCTAAGGAGTCTCCACACTGCTTTCCAGAGTGGCTGCACTAATTTGCAGCCCCACCAGCAATGTATGAGTGTACCTTTCTCTCCACATCCTCGCCAACACCTGTTGTTGCTTGTATTCTTGATAATCGCCATTTTAATTGGGGTGAGATGAAATCTTAGGGTAGTTTTCATTTGCATTTATCTTATTACTAGAGATGTTGAACATTTTTCCATATGTTTATTGATTGCTTATAGATCTTCTTCTATGAAGTGTCTATTCATTTCCTTAGCCCATTTGTTGATTGGATTATTTGCATTCTTGGTGTAGAGTTTTTTGAGTTCTTTATAGATTCTGGAGATTAGTGCTCTATCTGAAGTATTATTGGCAAAGATTTTCTCCCACTCTGTAGGCTCTTTCTTTGCATTGCTGATAGTTTCCTTTGCTGAGAGAAAGCTTTTTAGTTTGAATCTATCCCAGTTATTAATTCTTGCTTTTATTTCTTGTGCTATGGGAGTCCTGTTGAGGAAGTCTGGTCCTAAGCCGACATGTTGAAGCTCTGGACCTACTTTTTCTTCTATACGATGCAAGGTCTCTGGTCTGATTCCAAGATCCTTAATCCATTTTGAGTTTAGTTTCGTGCATGGTGAGAGATATGGGTTTTGTTTCATTCTGTTGCATATGGATTTCCAATTCTCCCAGCACCATTTGTTGAAGAGGCTATCTTTTCTCCATTGCATGTTTTTGGCCCCTTTGTCTAGTATGAGAAAATTGTATTTATTTGGGTTTGTGTCCATGTCCTCTATTCTGAACCATTGATCCACCTTTCTATTTTCGTACCAATACCATGCCGTTTTCGTTACTATTGCTTTGTAGTAGAGTTGAAGATCTGGTATTGCGATACCCCCTGCTTCACTCTTTCTTCCAAGGATTGCTTTAGCCATTCTGGGTTTTTGAAGGGAACCTTCCCAAACTCATTCTATGAAGCCAATATCACCCTGATACCTAAACCAGACAGAGACACATCGAGGAAAGAAAATTTCAGACCAATATCCTTAATGAACATCAACGCAAAAATTCTCAACAAAATTTTAGCAAATCGCATCCAAAAACATATTAAAAAGATAGTGCACCATGATCAAGTGGGTTTCATCCCAGGGATGCAAGGTTGGTTCAACATCAGGAAATCAATAAATGTAATTCACCATATCAATAGACTTAAAGTCAAGAATCACAAGATTATTTCGATAGATGCAGAAAAAGCATTTGATAAAATACAGCACCCCTTCATGCTCAAAACACTAGAAAAAATAGGGATAGTGCGAACATTCCTTAACATTGTAAAGGCCATCTACACTAAGCCCATGGCTAATATCATTCTAAATGGTGAAAAACTGAAAGCATTCCCTCTAAAAACTGGAAGAAGGCAGGGATGACCTCTTTCACCACTTCTATTCAATATCATCCTTGAAACTCTAGCCAGAGCAATTAGACAGACCAAAGAAATTAAAGGGATACGAATAGGAAAAGAAGAACTCAAACTATCCCTATTTGCTGATGATATGATTGTATACTTAGAGGAACCAGGAAATTCCACCAGAAAACTTTTAGATCGCATAAGTGAATTCAGTAAAGTAGCGGGATATAAGATCAATGCACATAAATCTAAGACATTTTTATACATAAGCAATGAATCTTCAGAAAGAGAAATTAGGAAAACTACCCCATTCACAGTAGTTTCAAAAAAAATAAAATACTTGGGAATCAATCTCACAAAAAAGGTGAAAGACCTCTACAATGAGAACTACAGAACACTAAAGAAAGAAATTAAAGAAAACCTTAGAAGATGGAAAGATCTCCCATGTTCTTGGATAGGAAGAATTAATATTGTCAAAATGGCCATACTACCAAAAGTGCTATTCAGATTCAATGCAATTCCAATTAAAATCCCAATGATGTACCTTACAGAAATAGAGCAAGAAATTATGAACTTCTTTAATTTTTAAATGCAAGTGGTGGGCAGTTACTTTGAGTTCCCAGATCCTTGTTCTGAGGGTACCATAGCCTATTATAATGATACAAAAAATAATTAGTAGCAAACATATCATTCCAATAACATTCCATGCAGAATGTTTCAACATATTTCCAGGAATAAAGCCATTTAATTCATGAAGTATTTGTTCAAGTCAATGCAAGACAAGATTATTTTTCATAGTTTTAACTAATTTGTTTGGGCATGAATTTTAATTCAATTTATATTAAACTCCAATGAAATTTTTCATAGAACTAGAAAAAGCATTAATGAATTTCATTTGGAAAAATAAGAGACCCAGAATAGCCAAAGCAATTATTAGCAAGAAAAGTGATGAAGGATGTATCACCATACCAGAACTTAAACTCTGCTACAGAGCAATAGTAACAAAAACCACATGATATTGACACAAAAACAGTCAGGTAGGCCAATGGTACAGAATAGAAAACAGAGACAAACCCACATAAATACGATTATCTCATACTAGACAAAGGTGCCAAAAACATACAATGGAGAAAAGATAGGCTCTTCAACAAATGGTGCTGGCAAAATGGAAATCCATGATGAAATTAAAACCCTATCTCCCACCCTGTACAAAACTCAACTCAAAATGGATCAAGGATCTAGGAATTAGACCTGAGACCCTTTACCAAATAGAAGAAAAAGTAGGCCCAAATCTTTATCATGTTGGCAGCATAGGACCAGACTTCCTTAATAAGACTCCCAGAGCACAAGAAATAGAAACAAGAATAAATGGGATGGATTCAAACTAAGGAACTTTTTCTCAGCAAAGGAAACAATACTGTAAAAAGAGACTATACAGAGTGGGAAACAATCTTTACCACATGCACCTCACATGGAGCATTAATCTCCAGGATATATAAAGAACTAAAAAACACCCAAAAAACAAATAATCCAATCTAAATAAATGGGTTATGGAACTGAACAGACACTTCACAGAAGTAATACAATCAATCAACAAATGCATGAAAAAATGTTCAACATTATTTAGCAACTAGATAAAAGCAAATCAAAACTACTCTGATTTCATCTCACTGTAATCAGAATGGCAACTGTCAAGAATAAAGCAACAATAAATGTTGGCAAGGATGTGGGGGAAAAGGTGCATTCATTCATTTTTGGTGGGAATGCAAAATGGTGCAACCATTAAGGACAACAGAATGTAGATTCCTTAGAAACCTTGGAACAGGACCACCATTTGACCCAGTTATCCCTCTCCTCTATCTACACTCAAAGGACTTAAAATCAGCATACTACAGTGATATAGCCAAATCAATGTTTTAGTAGCTCAACTCATAATAGTTAAACTATGGAACCAACCTAGGTGACCTCAACAGATGAATGGATAAGGAAAATGTGTATCTATATAATGGAACATTATTCAGACTTAAAGAAGAATAAAATTATAGCATTTTCTTGTAAATGGATGGAACTGCAGAATATCATACCAAGTGATGAACCAATCCCAGAAAATCAAATATTGGAAGTTTTCTCTGATATGCAGAAGCTAATTCACAATAGGGAGTGACTAGGGAAGAATAGAGTTACTTTAGATTAGGTAGATGGGAGTTAAAAGAGAGAAGAGGGTATGGGCAGTAGGATGGATAGTAGAATGAATCATACATTATTACCCTACATACATATATGACTACATGACTAGTGTGATTCTAAATCATGTACATCCAGAAGCATGAGTAACTATACTTCATTTATGTAGGATATGTCAGCATGCATTCTACTGTGGTGTATAATTAATTACAACAATTTTTTAAAAGTAGATTTAAAAAAGATACCAACTTCCAGAAAAATAAAAGAATGACAATAATATTTGGAATCAAGTGGGTGGCTATGGAGACTTTCAGGCTAAGTGAAGTAAGCCACTTCCAAAAAACCAAAGGTCAAACATTTTCTCTGATGTGTGGAAGCTAACCCACAATGGAAAGGGTGAGGGGAAGAATAGAAGTGAAGGAGAATAAACAAGAGGGAATGGAGAGAAGAGAGTGATGATAAGCAACAGAAAGACAGTGGAAAGAATCAGACAGTTTTCCCATGTAGATATATGTAAACAACAGATAAATCCCACCACCTTGTACATTCGTAAGACTGCAACACTAAAAAAAAGGTATATTCTATGCTTGTGTATTTATATCAAAATCAATTCATCTGTCATGTACAACTACAAAGAACCAATGAATAAAAAAAAGATGAAGTATTTCCTGAATTTCTGTAAACATTTTTATAGCACTGAAATAAAATTAAAAGGAAATGAAAAGTAAAAGGGCGTTCTAGAATGGGTTTACTCTCTTCCAACTTTCTGCCAAATGAGGACACAGCTGTTAGGACAGACTTTTCCCACTTTGACCTCCAGAACTGTGGGGAACAATTTTCTGTTCTTCACCAATCTGAGATTTCACTAATAGGAATTAAAACTGAGAAATTGAAATATTTACTTATTAAATATCAAACGTATAATAATACCTTCAAAACTGGAGTTCTGTGATGAAAAGTCACTGCTTCTGCTGGCTGGTGGGCATCTGTGCAAGGGGCAGGCCTCTGACGCCTAGATGTGCTGCAGCTCCTGAAAGAGATAGGCCATGCCACCCGGTGTTGCAGCAGACCCCAGCACCCACCAACCACTGTTTCTTCTTTCTGGATTCTCCTCCACGTCAAGGAATAATCTCTGCGAAACTGGTCCCAAGCCGAGGAATAAGCTCCACAAAATTGAAACAGAAGTTCATGCTGCAATCCTGGTGACATAGCAGGTTTCTCTGTCAGAATGTGCTGCCAAGAGTTTATATAGCATTTGGTGCACTGCTACTGGTCCAAAGTTATGCTAATTAGGGTTTGAAAGAAGTACCAATGCTATTGGTCCAAAGTTATGCTAATTAGGGTTTGAAAGTTGTACCAATACTATTGGTCCAAACTTTTGCTAATTAGAGTTCGACACATACTAATGCTATTGGTCAGTTCTTTTTTTTTTTTTTTTTTTTTTGAACATTCATTCATAGCAGCCCCAAACTCCCATACTGAGAATAACCCCAATGTCAATCAACTTGTGAATGAATGGACTGGAATGTAATTAAATGGCAAATCCCTGGGTTCCATTCCTGTTTCAAAAAACAAAACAAAACAAAACAAAAAAGTAAAACAGAGAGAGAGAAAGAAGAGAAACTGAGAAAAAAAAAGCAAGTAAACAAAATTTATCAATACATAAAACCTTATTCAAATACATAGCTGCTCTGCGTTCTTCAGGACCTGTGCCAAGTGACCCCTTATCCTTCACTTCTTCAAAACAATTTTTCCCAAAAGTTGAGAGACAGGGACCATATGTTAGTCATCTCTCTCTTGCAGTTATGCCAGTAAGTAGTTATGTGAGGGGGATGTGTGGGATATAATTGGAATGAAGATCAAGGCCTGATTTGGAACCACCTTGTGAAGCATTGCAGGTAATATCACTAAAAAGTACTTGGTAAAATTGAAATGCAAGTGTGAACAAATGATATGGAACAAAAGGTTTTATAATTAAAGATTAAGAAGAAGCAAATAGCCAAAACTAGAAAAAATAAAATAAAACTAGCTAATTACTGATTTTATTTTATTTACTTTCAGTAGAACTTTATGAATTGACTCTATCAATTCAAGAGATTTATAGTACGTAAACCTGAGTTGGGTGGGGCAAATGTTACCCACATAAAATTAAAATATGACTGTAAAATACTGAGAATATCTTCTCTGACTTGGTCACCAATATCAATCATATTTACTACAATATTGTATCTGAAAAAGTTGATTTGATTTTGGAAATTTTTAAGAACCAGAATTCACAAGCTGGCAAAGTGTTCTCTGCATGAGGCAAAACTGTTGAAAGTTGTTCAAAAATGCTATTTTGGTGATGTTCCTATGGGTGTCAGCACAACCTACTAGAACTTAATCACATTTAGTCTTGGTCAGGATGGATACGGATTGGATGTTGAAGGAGGAAGAAAGAAGCTTGATTGGAGACTAAGCCAGAGAGGCAGTGGTAGGAAGAGCCCTGTCCTTTCTTTTAATTTTGGTACTGGAAATTGAACCCAGGGCTACTTAACCAATGAGCTACATCTCCAGTCCATTTTTTGTATTTTGAGCCTGGTCTCCCTTTGTTGCTTAGGGCCTTGCTAAGTTGTTGGGTCAGGCTTTGAACTTCCCTCAGCCTCCATGTGCCAGGATATCAGGCTTAACCGCTTTATTCTTAATACTCAGGACTCATGAATTTGTGCATCTGAGGGCTTATGTCATCTTTTTCTCCATTCCACAATTAACACCAAGTCTGTTGGAGTGTGCTCCTTCTAAAGTTCCTTCCCTTCCATCAATTCCTAGGGTTCCTTACTGTTCTCTTCTGCAGAGGGTTGCCTTTCTGACCAACTGAGCCCCAGCATAGCTATGGACTTCTGCACACAATTACAAACTCTGACACTTGTAGCTGGTTCTCTGGTGTTTTCTGAGTATGGTAATGATATGCTGATGCTCTGTCTACACCCCCACTCTCTTACTGTCCTCCCGAATATCTGGCCATTGGTCAGGGGCTATCATTTGACACATCCACATCACTATCCTGAATGTCACTTGGGGTCTCTTTCTGTGCACCAGTGACATGCTTGTGTCTTGGCTGCAGGTCCTGGATCTGAAGTTTATGAGTGACCCACACCACAATCAATCACCCTGATGTTATCTGATGAGAGAGCTCATGGAGGGGGAAGACACCCATGGCTAAGGTCTTCCTCTGGGGCACTAAGATACTTCTGAATCCAGATGTGCTTTGGGAAAACTTTCAGAGTAGGAAAATCTGTAATTTGGCTATATGGACAGTAAGTCCTGGGGAAGAGCAAGTCTTAATTATACTCATGGTGCTCCTAGTGTCTCTCTGCAGCTTTATATCCATTGGGTCCTCAGAATGATATGATGGAATGGCACCATTATGCATCCATTTTTTCATATCAAGCTTCTAAACACATAGAGGTTAAGTCACTCAACCAAGATGACACAGATAGGAAATGACAGAGGCAGGATTGCAGCCAAGAGAGTGTGCAGGTCCCTAAAACAGAATTAGAAGCTGCTAATTCCTTTAGCACAAACTCTAAAAGCACAGACTCTTCACTTGGGCCTGCAGATACCCAATGGGCAACTCAAAGCAGGAGGAAACCTGGCATCTTAGCCTTCCTTCTGTATTTTTCTTCAAACTCCTGCTCAGCTCTTCATGGAGGTGTGTTCTCATTAAAGGATTGTTCTGATAAAAAATGGTAGCACAAAGCTTATTATCCCTAAATTTACCTAGCATCTCATCCTTCTTCAAGACTGAGATAAGAATAACTAAGGGATTTCCAAGGTTGACAAGGACATTCAGTGCCAGCTCTTACATTGTCCTGTTCCACAGCACTGGAGGGGCCTAGAAGTTTCCAGTCATTGCCTGCACCTCACAGCAACAGCAGAATGTTGCAACAGATCACCTGATGAGGAGGCTGACCTTGCCAAGCAGATGCACCCATCCCATGAGAACCAAATTGCTCCCTTCCGGGTCTACACGTCCAGCAGACAAGGAGCCCCTCCTAGGAGCAGCAGGGAGATGACAAATATGGGATCGGTTGCTATGGACTGCATCCTTGTTCAGTCCTCTTACTCCATCTCAACTCCTCCTCCATTTAATCTGAGAGCTCATGCAAGCATCCCCAGGACAGAAGCAAGACACTGGAGCTTATTTTGCTTTCCTAATATGGCCATTGTGAGAAAAGTTGCTTTCTTGTTTTCCCATTACTTTCTAGTTTGCTTTCAGGGTGAGTGACTGGACCTGACTTGCTGGGACCCCAGAGTCAGATCTGTGGCCTAAAACTGCAGCAAAATTTTGAGTTCTGGCTCCTACCCACCCCAACTACACTCTCACTGAGGGCTGCATATGCAGGTGATCCTGTGGGTCTCAGCACAACCTGTCGGGCACTCTTCTGACCTTGACCTTGTGGCTGCTGAGAGTTTTCAGTCCAACCTCTGAAACCTCTTCACTCTGTTCTAGTGGCCATGCCATTCTCTGACCCTGTGAACAGCCACCCAACCTGCAAAAACAGACCTTCCCATTTTCCAGGGCCCTGCTTCTAATGCATCAAGCAAGATACCACAGAGCATGGCTCTCTTGTAAAGTCTGCATCCTTAATTGTTTGCAGTAGAAATCTCAGTGCCCTGTGACAAGAGGGATAGTGTACAGGAAGGCTCTAGTTGTTTCTGTAGTTCTCAGCCTCAAACTGGTTTTGGGGATATGGCTGCAGGGGTGGCTGGTATCACTGAACTGGTTTTTTGAGTGGTTCCAACTTCCTGGAGATAATCAAGGGTTTGATTGTGGATGCCTCCTACTGAGAGCTTGAAGATATGGGGGTCATCACCGGTCTCTCTCCAGGTGCACCAGCATTGTCAGTACCCTGATAACCCAGGGAACCCAGGCCTTCACCTAGGGGAGATTAGTACATATATTTGGGCAGCAACCTCTTGGTCAGCCTGGACCAATCCATTTTGAACTTTCCACTGCAGGATCTTAGGGCAGGATGGGATGTTGGAGACCAGGTGCTTCAAGCTATATCTTTATGGTCAAGGAAAAGGCTCAAGTGATAGTGGGTCTTACCAGGGATGGCATAGTGGCCCTCATGTCTGAGAAGAGTATTTCTCTCCTGGGAGATCCTCTGAAGCTGGAGATTTTCAACACCTCCCAGATGCCTCTGCATTGATAACTCTGGCCTGAAACTCTCCTGATTGATGACTCATCACCTAACTGTCCAGATAAATCCAAATGAAACCTATCAAAGTGAAAATCTTCATGCCTTCACAGTGGCCTGAATGTGGGTTGCCCCCACATCAAGTCATGAGCTGAATTCTGACCCCAAATGCATCAGGCCTCTGGGAGGTAATTAGGTCATGTGGGTGGGGTCACAAAAGTGGAATTAGTGCCCTTATAAAAGAGGCCCAGGAGCTCATTCACTTGACTCCACCACACAGGGATGCATGCAGAAGGCTTTTCCCTGAGCAAGAAATGGCAAGACATGGAATCTGTTGGTACCTTGATCTCAGACTTTACAATCTCCAGTATAGTGAGGAATGACTTTACATTGTATATAAGATACCTGGTCTTCAGCATTTGGTTCTAGCAGCCTGAATAGACCGGGACAACCTTCCTGTAAACCTGCTGCCCCTGGAGTATCTCAGTCAATGGCAAGGTCATCCTTCCCTGGGAATCACATTTGCCACCTTGCTTTTAGCAGTTCATCAGGACAATCAATCCCATCTCTGGAACATATGGAGTCAGTTCCCTGGGGTCCTTCACTGTCCCCACTGGATCCCAGGTCTATCTCTCCTGATCTCTCACCTCTTGCCCTCCAGCCATGCACCCCTCCCAACCTACCCTGCTCACCAGAGCACTCTGGATGAAGTCCCCCAACATGGAACAGACCCAGTAAGTCCTCTGCTCAGAACTTTTGTTGATTTCTCATCTCATTCTCAGTGAAAGGGGAGGAAGACAGCAGGACTGAGGGGTACATCTGGCTCTCACAACAACTTCATCCCTGGCTGTATAAAAATGGGCCCCTCTCTCTGTGACTCATTTTCCTCTCATCTGTTTCTGCCTTAAGTCACTAGATATGGATATTTTAAGAGAGAGAGGGATTAGCAGTGCAGGGGTCCTCCAAGGCCTCCTGCAAGCCCTCTAAGTCTGACTCACCATCAAGCCTGTGCTTCCTGATCCACAGTCCTAGTCCTGCACCCCATACCTGCAGGCCCTCCACGTCCTGCTTCCACAGGCTCCATTCCTCCTGCAGACCACTCTGCTGAGGCACAGATTCCCAGAGAGTGTGGTGACAACTGCATTTGAAACATTGAAAAATGTAAAGGGAAAAAAAAAAGGAAATGAAAACACAGAAGAGGGGAAGAAAAATTTCCTGTGAGAAGTGGATGGTGGTTGCATAGGTAGAAGGGATGTGCATTTATTTTCCAGGCAGGGCTTGGAAGTGCAGAAACCTAGCCAGCCCCTGAGATCATGACCTCCTAACAGCAATATCTGAAAATATGAAGAATTAGTCTCTGTTTACCCAGGATCTCTGATCACTTGCTGGATTTCTCTCCACTGACATCATCCACAGCCTCCAGCAAGGCTCAACCTGCTGACTTGCAGGCTCTTGCCTCTGTCCCAAACCCCAGAACTTGACATTCACTGTCATATCAATGGAAGACTTTAAGAAAATATGCTTTTTCGTTACCGGCCCCCAGTAGAGCTCCTCCCCTGGCTTCTCATTCCTTTTCAGGTTCCATGGCTAGGTGTGTCACCAACTCAGACAGTCCAGTTGTCTCTGGCATGGCCATATTAGTTTGGATACTTTGGGATACAAGGAACCACATTCCCAACAAAGTAAGTGGTTCTGAATATGCCAAGGAATTTGGAAGAACACCTGGAAGGATGACACCAGGCACTCTCTACCCCATCTTTGCCCAAAGCAAGGGAAAAGGGGCTGTTCTTGGAGCAGCCTCTTTACACAAGTACTTTGACCAGGAATGACAACATTTCCCAGGACCCATTGACCAGAGTGAGGTCATAGGCAGTGCTCACACAAGGGAACCCTGAGGCATCTGACCAAGTGACTGGGAGAGCCAGGACTGGTTTCAACTGCTCCCAATTCCTTCCCATTTTGCCTAGCCAAACGGTGCAGCTGGCGGAGAGGCAAGCACAGTCCAGAGGCAGAACTGAGCTTCCTCACTTGTTCCCTTTTCTTTCAGCATCCTGCCCAAGCTGCACCCTCATCCATTCCTCCCCTCATGTCTGTCACTGGAACTGCCTCTTCCTAGACCTGCCTCTGATCATCTGTCTTGTCAAAAACTGACTGATGCCTGATCCCTCAATCATGAGACTCACCTGATCACTCCAGCACCCAAGTGTTCTGGTGGCTCTCTTATTCACTGTGTTAGCTGGCTTTCTATTGCTGTCATCAAAATACTCCCCAAAAAAATCTAGATGAGGAAAAGCTTATTTCTGCTCACAGTTTCAGAGGTTCAGTCCATGACAGAATGACTCCATCACTCTGAGCTTGAGGTGAGGAAGAACATCATGGTGGAAGTGTGGAGGAATGCTGTTCAGCTCATGACAACCAGGAGAGAGAGAGAGAGAGAGAGAGAGAGAGAGAGAGAGAGAGAGAGAGAGAGAGAGAGAGAGAGAGAGAAAGAGAACTATCTTATTACTGGCCAGAGACAAAATATAAACTGGAAGGCACACCTCCAAAGACCTGCTTCCTCCAGTTTCATCCTGCTCATTTATAATCATCACCCATTAATCCATTCAAGTTACAAACCCACCAAATAGATTAACCCACTGATTAGGTTACGGCTCTCACGATCTAATCCTTTCACCTCTGAACCCTTCTGCATCATCTCACACATGAGCTTTCAGGGGATACTGCCCATCTAAACCATGACATATACCATACTAGGTACAAACTTCCTCACACTTGAAGACAAGTCCTTCGGTAGTATGATCATTAATAAAATAAAATAAGTGCTATTTGCATCTAGACACTGAGGGGAACTGAGAAAGAGATAAATGACCTTCCTGATAGCACATGACCCAGGCATAATCTCCCCAAATCAACACAAGCAATGCTAATGGAATGAAAAGCTCAGGCAGGACCACATGGTGATTATATTGAAAACTAGGTGGAGACTGACTCTCAGGCCATACCCTCTCTAACATGAGTGACAGCTTCCTTTTTTGGGGGAGGGGGCGAGTGAATACTTGGGATTGGACTCAGGGGTACTCAGCCATTGTACCACACCCCCATTCCTATTTTTGTATTTTATTTAGATCCAGGGTCTCTCTAAGTTGCTTAGTGACTCACTCCTGCTGAGGCTGGCTTTGAACTTGCAAATCTCCTGTCTCGATCTCCGAGGTACTGGGATTGCAGGTGTGCACCAGTGCACCCGGCTGACAGTTGCCTCTTTACCGATGACTGTAACTCTCTCTTAATCTTCCCACCCCTGATATAAAAGTATTTAAGATGCCCAATCACCAAGCTGCCTCACTTATTCTTGGAGAATTTAACATATTTTTGGAGCAGGACAATCCCTGCAGGTGTGATAACTGAGAGTCTGCTGTCTGACGTTACTGGCAGTTCAGTTCCCAGCCAAGACACAGGGAACATCTCTATGTGCCATGCTCCTTGCTAAGTGTCAACTGGGGAGTTTGTGACTTTGGGTAAGCACCTTTCTGAGTTTGAGGGCTAGGAAAAAGCCAGAGAACCTGAGGAGAAGTGGTTCACTCTCCCTTGCTACTCCGTTGCAGATGTCACCAAATGATCATAACATTGCAACCTGATTGGTGTTGGGATGGCTCCAAATCAAATCAAGTGACTTCTACCTGTCACAGTGGGCTGGATTATGCAGCATTAAAAACAAGAGAATTATTTCCAGACTCATTAAAACAAAGGTGTTCTTTTCCATTGGACTTCAGGCCCCCCAGGTGGGCTGCTACTCTGCTTTAGGTCATCTGCACCCCAGGACCCCAGGATCTCTCAGAGCTCAAGTCTCTGCACGGGCTGTTCTGAGCAGTGCATGGTATTTAGCTGCAACTCTGGCCTCACCTGTGTTAGGGGTTTAATAATGTCCCCACAACCTTGATATGATGAAGTCCTAACTCCTCAAAAGGTGACTGCATTTGAAAAGAGGGTGGTCACCAATAGGACTCATTAAGATAAGGTCATACTGGAGTATGTGGTCCCTCATCCAAATGCCCCATGGCCTATGCAAAGGGGACATTTGGACAGAGACTATCACACAGGGAGAATGTGAGGCAGAGTTCAGGGTGATTCTTCTATGATCAACGGAACACACAGCCTGGTGGCAAGCCACTAGAGAGCAGCAGGGGGCATGGCACAAATATTCCTTGCAGCACTAGGAGGGAACAACCTGGAACTTAGACTTCCTGCCTCTGGACTAGGAGATAATACATTTGTGTCATTGAAGCCCCCAGTCTGGGGTGCTTTGTTAGTGCTAGCAAACAAATTCAATCTATTAGATGCAGTGGCATCCTCCCTGCAAGTCCTGCTGACCAAAAATGTGTCTAGACCTTGTCAAATGCCCTTGGGGGCAGAATTCTACTGGATTGAGAACCGGAGAAACTTCAGGGAAAAGTGTGCTCAAACATCCCACCTGAGAAAACAGGTCCCTTCCCCTCCTTCACTCTGTTGGCCAAAGTGAGTCACAGGCCATGCCTGCTTCCATGGGTTGGGGGCTTATGGCCTTCCCTTTGGGTTGGACATTGAAGGGTGACCATTTGTCCATTTTCCACAGAATAAGTGGTAGCAGGTGTGGCTGGCACTCCCTCCTCACATGGGTCTTTACCTACTTGCCCCTCACTGAGACCTGCCCAGGCCACCCCCACCCCTGGTCCCCTTCCCTGCATTATGTTCCCCACAGCAATCACCACCTTCTGTTACAGGGATACCCCTCCAGTGTATTCTGTGTCATCTGTGTCTCTCCACTCCCAGGTGGGCAGGCCCCATGAGGTCAGGCCCTTGGTTTGATTCCCAGCTCAGCTCCTTGCAGACTTGTTGACCCAATTCAGATGGCCCACAGATGCCTGTTGAGATGAGTGAATCCATGAATGCAGATGGAGCTCCTTCTCCATCTTGAGCAAGGTGACCTCCACAGGCATACACAGCCTTTTTCACCCTATGACATTTCAACAAGAATCAGAAGATATCCCTTTCTGTCCCTATGCCAACTCAACCCACCACCTTGCTTGCTTCCAAAGTCACAGCTCCTGGCACTTTTGCAGGACAGTGGTCATCCTTCCCTTCCTGCAAGCCAGTCTGCTTGTCCCTGGGTGGCCACTTACAGAAGGGTGCTGCTATCCAGAACCTGGTTGCAGTGATGTCCAAGGTGAAGCATCTCAGCACCTCCCAGTAAATCTCAGCACCTCATTAGCCAGTCCCACCAGGGGCATATTGAGTTTTCTGCTCACTTCATCTAGTTCCACCCTCTCTTTCACCCAGCTATGGTGATGAGAGCCTGGGGCCTGCAGGGTTTTATATCTGTGCAATAAAATCAACAAGCATTTATTTGCTATGTGCTGAGACCTGAGTGCAGCCTTCTTCCTCCAAAGAGAAGACACACCTAATCCTCATCAGAATGACCCCAGGTATGTCTGTAGTCTCACTGTCTGGTTCAAGTCCCCATCTTGCCATTCTCCTTCTATGCATGGTGGCTTTACAATATGTCTGCAAATTCTTTGACATTCTTTCTTCTAGAAGTAGTTTAGTTTCCTTTCTGTTGACAATGAATGAGTCATCCTCAGGGGTGGAATGTGGTGGAAGTGAAATTGCAAATTTCAAGGCTTGCTCTTAGAAGATTCTCTCTATCTCCCCAGACTTGTGCCTCAGGAACCCTTAGCTGACCTATTCGATGCTTGGCTATCCTGAAATTTTGTTGGAGACACCGCAGTGCTTGTCTGAGGGATGGGACACTTCAGCTCCCATCTTCAGCCTTCCAAGAAAAAATGTGAACCTCCAGCTGATTCCCAATTTCCCAGAGTGGAGCAAGAACCTGCGACCCACCAAGACCTCCCCAAACCACAGATTCATGAGCAGAAGAAAGGTTATTGCTCTTTTCTGCTATTAGATTGGTGGGTGGCATATTATAGAGCAATAAAACAAAACCAGAACAGTGCACAAATTGAGACAGTTCTAAACTATAATCTATCATTTTCCCATCTGTCAAATCCCAGCAATTCCTTCAGGGAGCTGTTGGGAGGATTCAACATATCAACCAACTTCCCCTGGAGGAGGACACAGCGCAGCCACCAGGGTATGGTACTAGAGAGCCAAAGAGAGGACCTCAGTGGTGGGGGAACAGCAAGAACACAGTTCTGAAAGTCCTCTCCAAGGTCCCAGGGCACAGGGCAGCTGTTCTATAATCCTCCACTGAAACCTCTGTTGTGCTAAGACACCCAAAGAGAGAAAAGAGAACACAAAGTGCCACGTTCTGAGAGGAAGTGTCCCACCCTTTTCTGGCTCCCATCCCCAGAGGCACCAGTTTCTTTGATGATCTTCCAAGATTGCTTTCATATATAGCATCATCTATGCAAAAAATAAATGAAGAAAGGCAGGAAAAGAAGAAAAAATTATGAAGTCCTACATTCTGCCTGTTTCTTTTCCTGTTGAGTTTTCAGGGTCAAGACCACTGCCTGGTACCTGACTTATGATCAATAAATCAATGAGGAATGGGCATGAGCCTTGTTCAAATGGCACATTGGCAGCACATCTGCATGTGACTTGCCACCTTCTCTTCTTCTGTTGGAGGGCATGTCTTCTGTGTGCACCTGGAGCTGCCTCATTGTTTCCCTGGCAGACAACAGTTCACCATGTGGTGGAGTGTGGTTTATCAGCTGCTTTCCCTGATGGCCATGCAGACTACTTGAGTCCCCACTTGTTTCTACTCCAGTCAGAGTTATACCACACAGCTGCATGCAGATGGTTTTCCCAGCTGGAAACAGGTATGCATCCTGGTTCTCTGTCTATCAAAGACATAGTGTGGTCTTTTGTCCTCTCTCTGATTTCTTCCTCTCTTTTGCACACAGCTTCTAAGAACTGGCAGACCTTGACTGATGCAGACATCAAGGCACAGTGCTGTGTGCAGCCACGGTGGCCTCTGGAGGTGTAGCACTGGCTCTGGTCCTGGAAAGGGGGGTCTGGACTCCATGGTGGGCAGCAGGGACCGTGGCTCTAATGCTGCCTCTGGAAAGCCCCCGCTTTCTTGGATGGGAGTTGCAAAATGGCCAGTTCCATACCTTCTGGGATGAAGAGAGGGTGATTTTTGTAGGGTAGTCCTTATGCCTCCCATACAGATGGACCCCACCTTGGGCTCTGGAGACACCCATGATTCACACAGCTGGCAGGTGACATCTGCAGGAATTCTGCCACACACATTGTTGAGAGGTAGAAGAAGTTCATTTTCAGTACAGAACCCAAGGCCCAGGACACAGCCCTGGGATGCACATGGGAGGCTGGTGTGGTTTTGCCTGAATTTACAGACCAATCATAATGGATACAGACTGTGACTCTGGAGCAGGTCCTGGAGACACTGCCCAGGCCCCACCCGCCATTCCCCACATCAACCCTTCCCTTGCTAGGGCATGGAGAGGCTGGAGGTACAGGTTATGCTGTTGGGCAGTCATGCTGGCCTGTCTGTGTGTCGAAGTTCAGGCTCCAGCATTGCCATGTGTCCCACAGATTCCAGCTCAACCCTATTGATTGACCAGTGGGGAAACCCAGGTCAGGTCCTTGCCCAGGGAAGGTGTGAGCCCAAAGTCATGTGCACAAAAGGTAGGTTGGTGGAAACCAGGCCAAACTCAGTTTGTAAAATTAAACTCTCTGAATGAACAAATTTAAACAGAGATCTGTTTTCCAGCTTTAGAAACTCTGGAGATATGACCATGTTCCATCCATACAACTGTGCTTGGTGGTAATCAACTAGAGCTAAGTGGGAGATCCTCAAATCCTGGACTCTCCAGTATGCCATAGTTCCTATTCTGCCCAGCTACCCTGTGTACCAGCTAGTCCCTCTTCTCATTCGTTTTCCTGGCCTAACCTTGGAGGTGGTTGGGCTTATGTTCCTGCTTTGGTGTACAAAGAATGTTATTCAAATTAATTTCCCTCCACTCTTGTGATCTGGACACAGTGAATAGATAGGATTTTCTGATGGAAGCCATGAGGTTAGAGAGGTAAAGACATGCTCAAGGTCAAGCAGGGCTCCTACACATGAACTTGAGTCTCCTGCAATTGCAAGCTCCTCCAACCATGTGGAGAGAGGCAAAAGACAGAAACCAGTTGGGGGACAGTCTGCCTGTGCAATATGGACCCAGTGGAAAGGAGAAAGGAATTCATCAGACTCAAAGCCAGACATGAGCAGCCAAGGTCAAAGCCAACTTTGCACAATGTCACCAGTTCCCAGCAACTTCTTCTCCAACTACTAACACACTGATCCATTTGTGGCAGTATGTGGGACCCAGAAAGGGACAGAAACAAGACAAATGAAAAGAGAAAGACAGAGACAGAGAGAAGTGCACACAGGAAGACAAACTGAAAGAGACAGAAAAAGAGGATGAGGGTGAGAGGAGGAAAACCCCAGAGAGCAGGGGCAGAAAGGGAGGTTGGGGTGTGACAGAGTCCAAGACCTTCAGAGAGCTGGGCAGCATTAGGCTCCAGGGATCAGGGCTCCAAGATGAGAAGCTATTTCCACCTCCAAGGAACTCACGTAGGTCCCCCACTTTATTCCTGGATCCCCAACCCCAGATTCACAGGACCATGAGTGTTGTGTACATTGGACACCACATGCCTATGTCTTCTGAGGGTCAAGTTTGCTCAGTCCATCTTTGGCATTTTCTTCCAGACTGTCAACTGTCCCCAACCTAGAAAGAACAGACAACCCTTCCTTTCTGCTCTCCCATGGGCAGAGGGAATTGCCTGGGGTTCTGGGGGGAGATTCTGTGGGGATCACCCCTGCATAAGGCCCTGGTCTTGCATTGTGGATTCATAGCAGATGCCCTGCTTAGGAAGTGTGAGGGAACAGATGTGCATCTGTGGTCTCCATGCAGACGTGTCAGCAGGGCAACCTCATGGACAGCTGGGTGGTAAAACTTTTGTGTTTGCCAAGACTTTTGTTGAATGCAAACCATATAAGCAAATCTATCAGGTGTCACGAGAGACATGAGCTTCCCTCCTGGCCACACAGAGCCTGGTAGGCCAGGACACCCATTTGGGAACCTTGATTAACTCTCTTGAAACCATAGGCATGGGTTCTGGTTGGCTGAGGATCAGCTCCATTAGCTGTTTTTAAAATAGACTGACAAATATGTTCTACTATGAAGGCCCCACATTTGCCCTGAAGAAAGAAAGCAGCCCTCGGTGACTTGAACAAGAAATAGGAGCATGTTTGGGAGGAAGAGGCAGGAGGAGGCTGTGGTGGGCTGTTTGTTCATTCAGCAAAAGCAAGAGCCTTGCCAGGAATCAGCAGTCAACTTCCACACCACCTCTTCTCTCATCGAACTCACTGAGCCCTCAACACATTGTCAAGTAAATAGTAAATAGGATGCGTCCAGCCCAGGAGAAAAGTTTGCACCATGAGCTGGAGAATGTTGAAGGTGTGTGTCACATACAGGCATGCAGAGAGCAGTGACACATGAGTGGGAGCTGAAGATAAGAGTGACCATGTTAGAGCACAGGGAAGAATGGCCCAGGAGGGAATAGCTAACTCAAAGTCTCAGAGTCCACATTAGTCAGAGTCTAAGGCCTTCAGAATCATTCTCAACCTCTCAGGATACTTCTTGGCTTCCAGAGGATGGAGAAAAGCTCTGAGGTGAGCTTGTATGATTCACTTACTCATCCAAAAGTGGGGGTGGTAGGGTTGCAGAGAACTCCATGGGGCCCCTCTTGAGTTAACTTGTCCACAGCCTGACCAGGACATTTGTGCCTTAAAGTCAAAGAGCAGAAGGCTCCTTCAATTTTACCTAGGCCAGTGTTTCCCACACATGGGCACCCACCTTCACAGGCAGTATGTGGTGACTACTTCCCACCTGGGCACATCACCTATATTCCCAGTCTTATACCTCCTCTCTATGGGATCTATGGGAATAATAATCATTACCTTGTTGCTAGTTCTTTTCTTGCTGATAGCTACTAAAATACCACTAACTGAAATCTCCCTATTTTAGTCAGTTCTTCATTGCTGTGACCAATAGATCTGGTAAGAATAACTTAGAGGAGGAAAAGTTTATTTTGACTCCTGGTTTCAGAGTTTCAATCTATGGTTAGTCAATTACATTGCTCTGGGTCCAAGGTGAGGCAGAATATCATGGTAGAAAGATGTGGTACAAGAAAGCAGCTCTGGATGTGATGACAAGGAAGCAGAGAGAGCTCCACTCAAAAGGGACAAAATATAAACTCTAAAGGCAGGCTCCCAGCGACCAACTTCCTCCAGCCACACCCTGCTTTCCCAGAGTTACAGCCAGTTAATCCATATCAATGGATTAATCCACTGGTTAGTCCACAACTCATAATCTAATTATTTATCCTCTGAAAATTCTGAAATTGCTTCACACATGAGCTTTTGGGGAACACCTCATACCTAAACTATGACACAGTCCAGGAAGGACAATTTGAGAAACTTCACCCTAGACTAGTTCTTGAGATTATGCACAACTGTGGCCCGCAGACAGCAAAATATTTTTTTTAAAACATGCTTAGTGAGGCCCACGCTGCACTACCTTCCCTCTGTCCTCTGGGCTACATCATTCCCAGAAGGCACTTAGGTCCAGTGTTCATGGCCACTTGATCATGAGGGTGTCCAGTCTCAGTTCTTAAATTTCTCTGTGAAGTTGTGCCCCTCCTTTTCTTCTCTCACCCTTTTCCCTTTCTATCTGTCCTCCTCTTCATCCCTCCTCCTGTGCCTTGTCCATAGCTTTGAAGTCACCAAACAGGTTGTGGAATCTTGGTTTTGCCTAACTCACTTATTCCAAACCACTTCTCAGGTGAAAGGAACAGTAATCTCACCTTCTGCTTATGAAGAGGCAGAAGATCCTAACTGCTCAAGAATGGCTTAAAACAGTTCATCGCATCAGATACAAGGTATGTTGCATCCCTCATAGCCCAGGGAGAATAGCATAGGCACTTATGGATTCTGAAGTTACTCACTAAGGGCACAGGTATATGTCACACCCTATTCAATTCACTGGTGATGAGGCTGTCAGCAAAACAAACTTGTGCCCTTTGAGCTGGGATTCTTCTGTAGGAAGCACAAAATTTGCAAACAAATAAATGAAGGCATTGCTTAAAGCAGAATGCATGAATGCATGAATGGTCTTCACAGCTGTCCATAGCAGATTCCTGGTCATCCTTCAGGTCTGATTTCCCTCTGCTCTCTTTCATCAACCCTCCCCAGATCCCTCACATCTGATGCTCCATCCTCTGGCACCCAGGGCTGCCCTGCATCAAATTACAGGCAGCTCAGATGCTTCATAGATGAAAACAGATGAGCAAGCATTTGTTTATGTTCAGGAAGGCCCTCAGGGTGTGTGTTTCCTGCACTGCTGACAAACGGGTGTGCCATGTGTGTGCTACAGATGGGCTATGCACATGACAAGTGTGTGGGCACAGGGCATTGATTTGGGGATTGGGATGATGTTATCTTCTGTCAGGGCAAGGTAATGGATGAGTGGCATTTACCTGTGCATATGCTTCTCATGTATGTTATACACACATGAGGATGAATATATGTATGTGTGGAAAGCTGTGTGTGTGTGTGTGTGTGTGTGTGTGTGTGTGCATGTGCAAGAGAGTGTGGTTGTACTGATGTGTTTGTAAATGCAGAGGGTCCCAGCAGAAGGGGATCAAGAGGGACAAAGGAGGGGAGGGAATGGGGGAGTACTGAGGAATGAAATCTACCAAATGATGGTATGTCCATGTGTAAATATACCAGAGTAAACCACACTTACATACACATATATATACATATGCATAATTATAAAGCAATAACTAAAAAATAATAATAACAGTAGATAAGTAGAAATGAAGAGCAGAACAGTGGACTAGGGGAGGGACCAGAAATGGGGAATGAGATTGATCAAATTATATTATGTGCATGTATGAAGAGACCACAATGAATTCCACTATCATGTATAATTATAATTATAATGCACTAAGAAAAGTAATTAGATAAAAAAGAAAATCCCCTTTGCTCTTAGGGCATGACCTGGAAATCACACACACTCCTCTCTGTCCCCTTGGCCAGAACATCATCCTGTATTCCCCCAGCTGCAAGGGAGCTTGAAAAGCCCAGTTACATTCATTTTTTCTATTAATTCCATAGGAAGGGAAGCTGATGTCCAGGGAGGTTTCTGGTTCTACTTGAAGATCTTTTCTTTATATTTGATTTACTGATTGAAAAGTTTCTCCACATTTCATCTCATTGGTCATTCAAGTAAATAATTTTGTCTTCAGTTTGTATATACAGCCAAGTGAGGGTGAAAGAGGTGAAATGATTTGCTCCAGGTCACCAAAGGAATCAATCCAGTGGGAAATAAACTTGGAATGGGTACTAACTTTTGAAATGGTCATTCAACTCTGAATTTTTTTATATTATAAATGGGTTTTTTTGCTTCTAGATATAACCTAATTATTGCTTTAAGAATTAAGAGTTGGATAAGAAATTCTCATGGAATGAAGCTCCCATGTGGCCTTAATTTAATCTCAGTGCTTTTTGACTATTAGAAATTATTTTTATGAATATTACCCAATTTTTGACATTACCACTACTCCAGCAATTCTGAACTAAATAATTTATGTGAACCAACAAAACATGTTTGAGGACTTGAATGTTTGGTGTATCAAGAAATACCTGTTTTTATGGACAGAACCTCATGACCATATCCAATCCCAGTTGCCTCCCAAAGGCCCCTCTCCCAACTACCATCAATATGTGAATTTGAGAATTACATTTCCAACACAAGAATTGCATTCAAATTATACCTGAGTCTCAGAATCAAGAATTTTTTCTCTGAGCCCACGTTGTATGGAGCAGTGTAGAAGAGCAAACATTGTCATGATAAGAAAATAAGTGCCAATCAACTCATTACTTGTACATGTATCCCTGCTCAAACACTCCCCCACCCATGTAATATGGGGGTCACCACCCCACCAGGCAGAGATGACTCTGCTGGATCCTTCTTCCCAGTTGCTGGGGGATGACAGTGTCTGAGAGTACCATGCAAATTTTATGTTAATGGATTGCAAAGTGCAATTGCAAATCTTGCAAAAGATAAAGCATTTTATAAAATGGATGGAATTTTATAACAGGCAGGTCATCTGCAGATGGCAATGTGGGAGCTTCAGACCAGCTGACACAACAGGTGCTTCAAATGAGAATAATTTTCATATTCAAGGTCAGCACATGAGGCACAAAACCTGTATGAGTCATGATAAAATCCAACAATGTAAGAAAATGGGAAGAAGTCACTCTCAGG
The DNA here is from genome assembly GCF_902686445.1 of Sciurus carolinensis. Classification (NCBI taxonomy): domain Eukaryota; kingdom Metazoa; phylum Chordata; class Mammalia; order Rodentia; family Sciuridae; genus Sciurus; species Sciurus carolinensis. The sequence goes on from NW_025920119.1 coordinate 4,474,234, forward strand.
ATGAAGAGGAAGTCCATATTTTTAATAGTTTTACTAAAGGAACAGTATATCAATTTCAGACATTACTTGCCTTGGGTCACAAACAAGGCTGACCTTCTAGGCAGGAGTAAGAGAGTTATAACTCTGCATTCTAAAGCAGTTATCTATGTAAATATTGCCTCTGGCTGTCATCTGTTTCAGTAAATGAATAGTTTGAGATAGGAAAATCTGGAGAAAAGCAGAAAAGATGGACACAGCAAGTTGAGGCTCCATTCCTCGTTTCTATGTTTCCCACCGGTATCATTTAGGCAGTGAGCAGAGATTATGAGCACATTATGAAGTGCTCATCCAACCACTTGTTAACTTTTCATTGCTCCACAAAAGGACTTCCTGCAAGCCCAGGTGAAGTCTCTCAGTAGATTCTCCCAAATATGAGCAATTAAGATTTTAGCACACATATATCCCACAAAATATCTGAGACATACTTATACTAAAAATGTTTACATTGTTTTTTCTGAACTTCATATACCTGTCCTGTACTTTATCTGAACTCTGGAAAAGTGGGGCATGTCAAGGGGCTGATATAGGAATCGGCTACACAGAAACAGACTATTCTCAAATTAGGAAACCTAAGAATATACAAGGAGGAAGAAAGTGAGTTGGGAGACACCAGAATTGCTACAGTAATGATTGTTTAGAAATGTCAGTAGGAGGAGATCCAAGATGGCAGACTGGAGGGAGGCTGCATTCCTTGTCACTCCATAACTCCAGTTTGAAGCAGAGGATATCTGTTTCTTGGTGAGGCAGTTTTTGCTGCTTATCGATCCCCTGCTGTTTAGCCCATTTGTCTACTGTGATCACCTGCACTCTGCCAGTATATTGACACCTTTTTTGAGGGCAGATTGGTCACTGTCAGGTGCCTATCATCTGTCATTTGCCTGCCTTACACCTATCCATCATCAACTGCATGAGGTTCACCTCCCAATTGTCCAAGAGTAGTCAGCAAACTGATCACTGACCGCCAGTGGAGCACCAAATGCCTGCTCTTGCCTGGAAGTTCACTGTTACAGTACCTGCAGGTTTGATTACATGTAGCTACTGCCATTTTGAGACAACAGCCAGGCCCTGTAGGTCCCCTGGCCAGACTGACTGAGCCCTGTCTCCAGGATCCCTCAGCCTGACAGATCACTCCCTACCTCTGGGGCCCTCACACTGACTGCTCCCTGCCACCAGGACCCCCAGACCAACTGACTGCACCATATCACCGATTGTACCCGGCCTCCAGGATCCTGCAACCACACCAAATACACCTGACCTCCAGGACCTCTGCCTGACCAACCACACCCTGCCTCCAGGACCTCCAGCCGACCACGTACCTAAGCTGCAGCTCACCATTTGGCAACACATTGGGAAGCCAGAGCAACCATCTTGGATAATCCTTGAAGCTGTAGATCCAATCTTTAGGTGGGGCAAATCCCATCCTGAGTCACCTGCTGGAGGCTTGAAGCTCATTGTCAGGAATCTCTCATGCATCAGGCTACTGAAGACTGGGAGGTTTGATTACTATATGACTATTATACTATAGATTTTCTTTTTACTCCATATTGAAAAATTTTAAGTTTTTATTTCTTTACATTTCTTGCTCTCTTTTTCTTTGGTTTACCTGTTCCCTCAGAGTCTCCCTTTTGGCATCCAAATTCTTTTGATTATACTCTCACACTTTCTATTATCGAGAACTTCTGTATATTCTTTTCTTATCCCATAAACAGCTACATTCTACATCCCTCTGCATCCTCTTTGTCCTCCATTAGAAACTGCAGACCTTATTGCAAATCTATTTGTTTTACTGAAGATAATATTTGAACTCATTCTGTTTATTATGACAATATTGTTACTGTCCTCATAGGGATTATTTCATCTAGAATTGCATAGTGTCTGATTTGGGCACTGCTAATATTGATCTCCCCTTCAAGAAAAGTTGCTGGAAACCTATAGGGCCACTATAAGCCTATAGGGGGAAATCTGCAATCCCCCAGGTCTGCACTGCTAGAGGGGAAGATTCATGAACAACATGAAAAAACAAGGGAATAAAATGATCCGAACAAATCTAGATTCTATATTAATAGAATCCAATGACAGTATGTTAGAAGAAATGTCAGAAAAGGACTTCAGGTTATACATGATTAAGATGATTTGCGAAGCAAAGGATAAGATAAGAGAGCAAATGCAGGCAATGAATGATAATAACAATAAGCTGAAAGAGCAACTGCAGGAAACAAAAGATTATTTCAACAGAGATAGAGATTCTCAAAAACAAACAAACAAGCAAACAAACAGAAATCCTTGAAATGAAGGAAACAATAAACCAAATAAGAAACTCAATGGAAAGCATCACCAAAAGACTAGACCACTTGGAAGACAGAACCTCAGACAATGAAGACAAAATATTTAATCTTGAAAGTAAAGTTGCACAAACAGAGAAGATGGTAAGAAATCATGAACAGAATCTGCAAAAATTATGGGACATAAAGAAAAGACCAATTTAAGAATTATTGGGATTGAGGAAGGCACACAGATACAAACCAAAGGAATGAACAACCTATTCAATGGAATAATATCAGAAAATTTCCCAAACCTGAAGAATGAAATGGAAATTCAAATTCAAGAGGCTTACAGAACACCAAATGCACAAAATCACAACAGTTCCACACCAAGGCACATTACAATGAAAATGCCTAACGTTCAAAATAAAGATAGGATTTTGAAGACCGTGAGAGAAAAGCATCAGATTATATATAGGGGGAAACCAATAGAGATAGCAGCAGACTTCTCAACCCAGACTCTAAAAGCTAGAAGAGCCTGGAACAACATATTTCAAGCTCTGAAAGAACATGGTTGCCAACCAAGAATCCTATATCCAGTAAACTAACCTTCAGATTTGAAGATGAAATAAAATTCTTCCATGATAAGCAAAAGCTAAAAGAATTTACAAATAGAAAGACTGCACTACAGGATGTTCTCAACAAAATATTCCATGAGGAGGAAATTAAAAACAACAATGGAGTTAAGCAAAGAGAGGAACTATCTTAGAGAAAAACAACTCAAAGGAGAAACAAGTCAAGTTAAAAAACAAAAAGAGACCAAATGCCTGGGAATACAAATCATATCTCAAATAATAACCCTGAACATTAATGGCCTAAACTCATCAATCAAAAAACATAGACTGGCAGAATGGATTAAAAAGAAAGACCCAACAATATGCTGCCTGCAAGAGTCTCATCTCATAGAAAAAGACATCCACAGACTAAAGGTGAAAGGATGGGAAAAAATATACCACGCACATGGACTCAGTAAAAACGCAGGGGTTTTCATCCTTCTGTCAGATAAAGTGGACTTCAAGCCAAAGTTAGTCAGAAGGGATATAGAAAGACATTTCATACTGCTTAAGGGAACCATAAATTAGGAAGACATAACAATAGTAAATATTTATGCCCCAAACAATGGTGCATCCCTGTACATCACACGAATTCTTCTCAATTTCAGGAATCAAATAGACCACAACACAATAATTCTGGATGACTGTAATGCACCGCTGTCACCACAGGATAGATCTTCAAAACAAAAACCAACCAAAGAAAACATAGAACTCAATAACACGATCAATAACCAAGACTTAATAGACATATATAGAATATTTCACCCATCAATGAGTGGATTCACTTTCTTCTCAGCAGCACATGGAACCTTCTCAAAAACAGATCATATGTTATGCCACCAAGCAGCCCATAGGAAATGCAAAAAAATAGAAATACTGCCTTGTATTCTATCAGATCTTAATGGACTGAGAGTAGAAATCAATGACAAAATAAAAAACAGAAATTACTCGAACACCTAGAGAAGAAATAATATGCTATTGAATGAAACATGGATAACAGAAAATATCAGAGAGGAAAAAAAATTCTTAGAGGTCAATGAGAATGATGATACAACATATCAAAATCTCTGAGACACTATGAAAGCAGTACTAAGAGGAAAATTCATTGCATGGAACGCATTTCATAAAAGAATGAAAAGTCAACAACTAAATGACCTAACATTACAGTTCAAAGCCATAGAAAAAGAAAAACAGAAAAACAGCAAAAGTAGTAGAAGACAGGAAATAATTAAAATCAGAGCTGAAATCAATGAAATTGAAACAAAAGTAACAATTCAAAAAATTGACAAGACAAAAAGTTGGTCCATTGAAAAAGTAAACAAAATAGACAAACACTTAGACACACTAACAAAGAGAGGGAAAGAGAAAATTCAAATTACTAAACTTCATGATGAAAAGGAAATATCATGAGAGACACCACAGAGATACATAACATAATGAGAAGCAACTTCAAAAATCTGTATTTCAACAAAATAGAAACTACCGAAGACATTGACAAATTTCTAGAGACATATGCTCCTCCCAAACTGAACCAGGAGGACATACACAATTTAAACAAATCAATATCAAGCAATGAAATAGAAGAAGACATTAAAAACCTACCATCCAAGAAAAGCCCAGGACCAGACAGATTCTCAGCCGAGTTCTACAAGACCTTCAAAAAGAGCTCATTCTAATACTTCTCAAAGTATTCCAGGAAACAGAAAAGGAGGGTACTCTACCAAACTCATTCTATGAAACTAACATCACCCTCATACCCAAACCAGGCAAAGACATATCAAGGAAAGAAAATTTTAGACCAATATCTTGATGAATATAGATGCAAATATCCTTAACAAAATATTGGCAAGCTGTATCCAAAAACATATTGAGAAAAATGTGCACCACGATCAAGTGGGGTTCATCCCTGAAATGTAAGGATGGTTTAACATCCGTAAATCAATAAGCATAATCCATCATGTCAATAGACTTAAGGATAAGTATCACATGGTTATTTCAATTGATGCCAAAAAAGCGTTCAACAAAATACAACACCCCTTCATGCTCAAAACACTAGAAAGAATAGGGATAATAGGAACTTACCTGAACATTGTAAAGGTTATTTATGCTAAGCCCATGGCCAACATCATTCCTAATGGAGACAAACTGAATGTGTTCCCTTTAAAAATGGAAACAAGACAGGAATGTCCTCTTTCACCACTTCAATTCAACATTGTCCTCAAATCTCTAGCCAGAGTAATTAGAAAAACTAAAGAAATTAAAAGTATATGAATAGGAAAATAGGAACTTAAGCTGTCACTATTTGCAGATGACATGATTCTATATTTAGAAGATCCAAAAAACTTCTCCAGAAAACTTCTAGACCTCAGCAATGACTTCAGCAAAATAGCAGGCTATAAAATCAACATGCATAAATGTAAAGCATTTTTACACACAAGTGATGAAACATTTGAAAGGGAGATGAGGAAAACAACTGCATTTGCAATAGCCTCAAAAAAGATAAAATACTTGGGAATCAATCTATCCAAAGTTGTAAAAGATCTCTACAATGAAAACTACAAAACTTTGAAGAAAGAAATTAAGGAAGACCTTAGAAGATGAAAAGATCTCTCATGTTCTTGAATATGCAGAATTAATATTGTCAAAATGATCATACTATCAAAAGTGCTATACAGATTCAACGCAATTCCAATAAAATCCCAATGATATACCTTACAGAAATAGAGCAAGCAAGATGAAATTCATCTGTAAGAATAAGAAACCCAGAATAGCTAAAGCAATCCTTAGCAGGAAGAATGAAACAGGGGGTATCACAATACCAGAACTTCAACTATACTACAAAGAAATAGTAACAAAAATGACTTGGTATTGGTACCAAAACTGACACGTAGATCAATGGTACAGAATAGAGGACATGGACACAAACCCGTATAAATATAATTTTCTCATGCTAGACAAAGGTGCCAAAAATATGCAATGGAGAAAAGATAGCCTCTTCAACAAATGATTCTGGGAAAACTGGAAATACATATGCAACAGAATGAAAATAAACCCCTATCTCTCACCCTGCACAAAAATCAACTCAAAATGGATTAAGGACCTCGGAATCAGACCAGAGACCCTGCAGATTATAGAAGAAAAAGTAGGTCCAAATCTTCAACACGTCAGCTTAGGATCAGACTTGCTTAACAGGACTCTCATAGCACAAGAAATAAAAGCAAGAATCAATAACTGTGATAGATTCAAACTAAAAAGCTTTCTCTCAGAAAAGGAAACTATCAGCAATGTGAAAAGAGAACTTAAAGAGAGGGAGAAAATCTTTGCCACACATACTTCAGATAAAGCGCTAATTTTCCAGAATATACTAAGGACTCAAAATCTCTACACCAAGAATACAAATAATCCAATCACCTAATGGGCTAAGGAAATGAACAGACATTTCACAGATGAAGATGTACAAACAATCAACAGATATATGAAAAAAATGTTCAACATCTCTAATAATAAGAGAAATGCAAATCAAAACTACCCTAAGACTCCATCTCACCCCAATTGAAATGGCGATTATCAAGAATACAAGCAACTATAGGTGTGGAGAGGATGTGGGACAAAAGGTATACTCATACATTGCTGGGGGTGTTGCAAATTAGTGCAGCCACTCTGGAAAGCAGTGTGGAGATTCCTCAGAAGCTTGGAATGGAACCACCATTTGACACAGCTATCCCACTCCTTGGCCTATACCCAAAGGACTTAAAATCAGCATACTACAGAGATACAGCCACATCAATGTTCATAGCTGCTCAATTCACAATAGCCAGATTGTGGAACCAACCTAGATGTCCTTCGATTGATGAAGGGATAAAGAAACTGTGGTATATATATACAATGGAATATTACTCAGCCATAAAAATAATAAAATTATGTGCATTTGCAGGCAAATGGATGAAATTGGAGAATGTCATGCTAAGTGAGATAAGCCAATCTCAAAAAACCAATGGACAAATGATCTCACTGCAAAGTGGATGATGACACATAAGGGGGGTGTGAGGGGGCAAGAATGGAGGAAGGAGGGACTCTACAGAGGGAAAAGAGGGGTGGGAGGGGTGGGGAGGAGGAAAAATTAACAGAATGAATCAAACACCATTACCCTATGTAAATGTATGATCACACAATTGTATGCCTTTACTTCATGTACAAACAGAAACAACATGTATCCCATTTGTTTACAATAAAAATAAATTAAAAAAAAAGAAATGTCAGTAGGAAAAGATCCACATAAAGGATGTCTGTGGTTCAGAGAGCAATTACTTTTTTCTCCTGAATTCTCCTAATTCCGGGAAGAAAGCAGAAAATAATTTTTTTTCTCTATGGTGGTTTGTGTCAAAGGAAAATTCATGCCATTACTCTGGCCTTACCATGTAATACCAATTGTAAAGAGATATTTATTTATTAATATTTTCATAAATATTTAAAATGATGCATTTAACTGCCAATGAGGACCCATAAACACCTAGTACTTCCAAGCTAATTATTAGGGTATCCCAGGAAAATATGTTTTATGTTATCATAATTTAGGAAATAAAACAAATATTTGAAATGAGCTTCAAAATCAGACCAAGATATCAACAATTCACCAGGAGATGAAAGGCTGTCAGAGTGGAGGGCTGATCAGGTTGGCTGCCGCCTGTGCACTGCAGATGTGCTTCTTCTTCCATTTTTCTTTCCAGCAGTTGCTACAAGATAGGTACAATCTTGTACCCTCTTTGTCATGGTTGAAATCTTAAAAATTACCTTGGCCTAACTGCTTTGACTTCCTCCAAAGAAGGAGTGGGAAGATCAAAGATTGTAAGGTAGAAAAGATAGTACCTTTCTTGGGTGATCCCAATTGGGTTTGAATGACTTTGGTGTACTGGCTTTAAAGTGAGAAGGCTGGACCTGTATAGTGAGCCCAAGACACCCTGTAAAGCACCATGTCCTAACCTGGTCCACTGGGTTTTCCAGGAACAAGCATCATGTGAAAAGAGCAGCACCATTCCATTTGGTTAAGTAGGGAACTGAGGAGAAAGACCAACAGGTGTAGAGCTGCTTCCAGGAAACAGTGGGAAGGTGTGATTTCCCCACGTGGAAATGGTATAAGGCAGCATATGTGGGTGAGTGTCTCAGCCACGTTCACATGGGCACATCAAGAATAAGAAGGGCTGGGCATGGTGGCACACGCCGATGTTGTGGCAGGAGGATCCAAAGTCAAGGCCAGTATCAGCAATTTGGTGAGGCCTGACCCTGTCTCAAAATAAAAAAAAAAAAAGGGTTGAGGATGTTCCTCCACTTGGTTGCCTCTCTGGTACCAAATAAAGAGGAAAGGCAAACTCCCTCCTATCCCACACCCTTCTGCCTAGGACACCAGCAGACATTGGAATTGAGAGAGGAAGCAGGAAGCTGTGCAGAAATCCTTCAATGAGTACAACATCAGGCTCATTTGGCATTTATTTATCAAGCCCTTACTATGCCAGGCATTGTATTAAGGAGTCAAAGACTGAGAACACAGAAATAAACAACTCTTCATCCTCAAGGGACAGAGTAGTTTACAGGTCACATTCTGTGCACCTGAGGGTTCTGGACCATGCATGGAGAGGGGAGAACTTCTCCTTGAACCTTGCACTGAATGCACCAGAAGAATACACCAACTCAGCCTGAGAGTCAGAGGAGATGTCCCTGAGGGGAGAAGGTCTATGTGGAGTTGGCACAAGGCTTGGGTGAAGAAGGGTATGGAGTCTGCCATGGGCATAGGGAAAGTTTGTGCAGAACCCCTGAGGTGTAGCAGAGCTCTCTGTCCCCTCCCACAATTTCCTTTACTCTGAGCATTGGATCTCCTTACTTAGTATAAGGACAGTTGCAAGTAATTAAAAAAAATCCCAACAACTGTGAGTTAAATCACAGGGCAATTATTCAAGTCTCACAGAAAACCCAGAAAAGGGAGATCTTGAGGTTGGATCAACATGCAACTGAAAGGCCAGTCTTTTCTATTTATTTATTTATTTATTAAATTTATTTTTATTGTAAACGAATGGGATACATGTTGTTTCTGTTTGTACATGGAGTAACAGCATACCATTTGCATATTCATACATTTACAGAGAGTAATGATTTTTGATTCATTGTTATTGCCACCCCCCTCCCACCTCTCTTTTCCCTCTATACAGTCCCTCTTTCCTCCATTCTTACCCCCCTCCCACCCCACATTACGTGTCATCATCCATTTATCACTGAGATCATTTGTCTTTTGGATTTTTGAGATTGGCTTAATTCACTTAACATTATATTCTCCAATTTCATCCATTTGCTTGCAAATGCCATAATTTTATCATTCTTTATAGCTGAGTAATATTCCATTGTATATATATACCACAGTTTCTTTATCCATTCATCAATTGAAGGGCATCTAGGTTGGTTCCATAGTCTGGCTATTGTGAATTGAGTAACTATGAACACTGATGTGGCTGTATCTCTGTAATATGCTGATTTTAAGTCCTTTGGGTATAGACCGAGGAGTAGGATAACTGGGTCAAATTGTAGGTCCATTCCAAGTTTTCTAAGGAATCTCCACACTGCTTTCCAGAGTGGCTGCACTAATATGCAACCCCACCAGAAATTTATGAGGGTACCTTTTTCCCCACATCCTCTCCACTAAGAGAGAGAAGACTCAAATTACTAAAATAAATGAAGCAAAAGGAAATATCATGACAGACACCACTGAGATACAGAACATAATGAGAAGCTGCTTTGAAAATCTGTATTCCAACAAAATAGAAACTACCAAAGACATGGACAAATTTTGAGAGATATATGCTCCTCCCAAACTGAACCAGGAGGACATACATAATTTAAACAGATCAATATCAAGCAATGAAATAGAAGAAGCCATTAAAAATCTACCATCCAAGAAAAGCCCAGGACCAGACAGATTCTCAGTTGAGTTCTACAAGACCTTCAAAGAAGAACCCATTCCAATACTTCTCAAAGTATTCCAGGAAATAGAAAAGGAGGGTACCCTACCAAACTCATTCTATGAAGCTAATATCACCCTCATACCCAAACCAGGCAAAGACACATCAAGGAAAGAAAATTTTAGACCAATATCCTTGATGAGTATAGATGCAAAGATCCTTAATAAAATATTAGCAAACGGTATCCAAAAACATATTAAGAAAATTGTGCACCACGATCAAGTGGGGTTCATTCCTGGAATGCAAGGATGGTTCAACATTCATAAATCAACAAATGTAATCCATCATGTCAATAGACTTAAGGATAAGAATCATGTGGTTATATCAATTGACACAGAAAAAGCATTTGACAAAATACAACACCCCTTCATGCTCAAAACACTAGAAAAAATAGGGATAGTAGGAACTTAACTGAACATTGTAAAGGCTATTTATGCTAAGCCCATGGCCAACATCATTCTCAATGGAGAAAAACTGAAACCATTCCCTTTAAAAATGGAAACAAGACAGGGATGTCCTCTTTCACTACTTCTATTCAACATTGTCCTTGAAACTCTAGCCAGAGCAATTAGGCAGCCTAAAGAAATTAAAGGGATATGAATAGGAAAATAGGAACTTAAGCTGTCACTATTTGCAGATGACATGATTCTATATTTAGAGGATCCAAAAACCTCCTCCAGAAAACTTCTAGACCTCATCAATGAATTCAGCAAAATAGCAGGCTATAAAATCAACACGCACAAATCTAAAGCATTTTTATACGCAAGCGGCGAAACAGCTGAAAGGGAAATGGGGAAAACAACTCCATTTGCAATAGCCTCAAAAAAATAAAATAAAATACTTGGGCATCAATCTAATCAAAGAGCTAAAAGATCTCTACAATGAGAGCTACAAAACACTAAAGAAAGAAATTAAAGAAAACCTCAGAAGATGGAAAGATCTGCCATGTTCTTGGATAGTCAGAATTAATATAGTCAAAATGGCCATACTACCAAAAGTGCTATACAGATTCAATGCAATTCCAATTAAAATCCCAATGATGTACCTTACAGAAATAGAGCAAGCAATCATGAAATTCATCTGGAAGAATAAGAAACCCAGAATATCTAAAGCATTCCTTAGCAGGAAGAATGAAACAGCGGGTATAGCAATACCAGATCTTCAACTATACTACAAAGCAATAGTAACAAAAACAGCACGGTATTGGAACCAAAACTGACATGTAGATCAATGGTACAGAATAGAGGACATGGACGCAAACCCAAATAAATATAATTTTCTCATACTAGACAAAGGTGCCAAAAATATGCAATGGAGAAAAGATAGCCTCTTCAACAAATGATGGTGGGAGAATTGGAAATCCATATGCAACAGAATGAAAATAAACCCATATCTCTCACCATGCACAAAACTAAACTCAAAATGGATTCAGGACCTCAGAAGCAGACCAGAGACCCTGCAGATTATAGAAGAAAAACTAGGTCCAAATCTTCACCTTGTTGGCTTAGGATCAGACTTCCTTAACAGGACTCACGTAGCAGAAGAAATAAAAGCAAGAATCAATAACTGGGATAGATTCAAACTGAATAGATTTCTCTCAGCAAAGGAAACTATCAGCAATGTGAAGAGAGAGCCTACAGAATGGGAGAATATCTTTGCCACTCATACTTCAGATAGAGCACTAATTTCCAGAATCTATAAAGAACTCAAAAAACTCTACACCAAGAATGCAAATAACCCAATCAACAAATGGGCTAAGGATATGAGCAGAGACTTCACAGAAGAAGATCTACAAGCAATCAACAAACATATGAAAAAATGTTCACCATCTTTAATAATAAGAGAAATGCAAATCAAAACTACACTAATATTCCATCTCACCCCAATTAGAATGGCGATTATCAAGAATACAAGCAACAACAGGTGTTGGCGAGGATGTGGGGAGAAAGGTACACTCATACATTGCTGAAAGGCCAGTCTTTTTTCCTCATGCCCATCAACTTTAGAGCACTGGCTTTGGTCTTCAGATCTGTCCTTTCATATTTCCCACACATGCATAGTGTCTATACATGGAATCCAAAAATATGGAAGGTCAAAGGTGAGGTTCTCTCCTTGTGAAGTCCTCTATTCAGACGAGCACAGAGATGAGCTGGAAGCTGTGACTGACCTCAATCTATGACTGCAAGCCCTGCTGGACCATTCACTGGCATAGTGAAGGGAATAAAGCTTAAAGCAGTTGTGTTTGATCTCTAAGAGCAAGGGTTTCCTTCTTGGGGATGAGGGCAAGAAGAGGGGACAGGCTTTTCGTCAGGCACTAATGTACCTGCCTACATTTTGTCCATGTGCTTTCTACATAGACAAAATGATAAGCAGAACTACTGCTGTATGCTACCTCCAAAGAGGATGTGGGCAAGCATCATCCCAGCCCATCCCATCTGGGGACACACCATTGTTTTCACATGGTATGAAACCCGGGGACCTCAAGAGGGAAGGAGAATCCATAGGTATCCAGGACAGCAATGGAGATGACTTGGCAATGAAGTTCTTGACTCCTGTCTCAGAGTCTTTCCAACACTGCATTTCCTCTTGACCTATGTAGAATATTTTAAAAGGGCATTATAAAAAGTGTTTAAGAGTGTTAATTTCACATTTTTTTACCATAAAAAATTAATTGCCTTTGTTGATTAGAAGAATTGTATTCAGACTCCTGTTGAATAAAGCAATAGAAGCAAACACATTGAGCCACTGCAGGATGCAGGCTGTGCTCCAAGAACAGCACATGTCTACCACATTGCCACAGTCAAACTGGGAGATGAGAGTTGCTGTCATCTCAATTTCAGAGGGGAAAACTGGGACACAGAGATTCAAGATTTGTCCAGTGTCACACAACTACTAAAACCAGAGAACCCAGATGTGAATTCGGGTAACGTGGCTCCAGATGAACAGAGCATAAAGACATTCAGCATCCATGCCTAACACAATGTACTAAATCGAATAGGCAATAAACTTACCAAGAAAATGATTGGTAATGTTACATATTACAAATGATTAAAAATATAATTCAGACAAGAATTGGAATTGATGCAATCACCTCATAAAATTGTTTAGTACTATCAGTCAAAGCTATTATTGACCCAAAGTAAACATAGATATGTGCTGTGATTCACCAACACCACCCCTAAATATACCCAAATGAATTCTGTGTGTACTTTTTCCAAAATCCATGTACTACAATGTTTAAAACAGCAGTAGTTTTAACAGTTAGAAAAAACTCAAATATCCAGGGGTTGAATAAACTAAGCTGTGTTACACACACACACGCACACACACATACATACATGCACACATTCATAATATATAATAATAAACTATCCAATAAAGGGAATGCAAAATCTAAAATTACACATAAAATAATGAATAAAATTAGCAATTAATAGAAACAATGTTGAGTGAGGAAAAGCCAGAACCATGAAAGCACATGCTCACTCTGCAAACTCATTAATGTAAAGTGCAAACACAGGCCAGGGGCCTCTGTTGGTGTGGACAAAGGCAGAGGAAGATAGAAGGAGGAGGAGCTGCTGAGTGGGGGTGTTTCTCTGAATGGTTGTGAGACAGGTGTGCTCAAAAGGCACATTCACCATGTGGGCAAGGATGACATGGGTGAATCTCTACCCACATGGTCTGCTACAATGGGAAGATTGTAGAGGTGGTAGACTCCAGAGCTGGAGTGGACTGTTTCTCTGTATCACCTGCCCTTTTGAACTTTTGCTTTATTTCTTCTTAATTTTTTTCTAGGCAAAATTGTGATATCAAACCAGTCTATGTTTAATTTATTTTTAAGTTCTTCTTTCAAAACAAGATTTCTCATGATGAGAAATGAATCGCCCTCTTGTCATTGCTCTTGGCTTCCTGTTACACAGGTCTGCTCATGGAAAAGAAAGCAAGAACTCTGCTGCAGCTGGAGATGTTGGAGTTCACTTTCTCCTTCTCAGGCTCTCCTGCAGGATGGGCTTGCCACTGGCTCTTTCTTGCTCTGGAAGGAACTCCAGTGTTTTGGTCCACTGCTGAAATTGGACTTTGAACCTGTGCCTATGAAGATTTCCTTATGGAAACTTTGGTGGCCACCATTTGGGTTTGGAACCTGTGGGGTTACACTCTTGCTAATGTGCAACCAAGATGGCAGCCAGGGTAGAGAGAGGCAGCTGCCTGGGAATGTGTGGGTATGGGGCACCTACCTTGATGGCAGTGGACACACCCTCCATTAAACAAAATGTCCAAATGTGTCCAGCACCTTAAAGGCTGCACAAAATGTTCAACTCAGAAATTCTACTTCTAGAAATTATCCCAGAAAATAACTAATAAGCATTCCCTCTTCCATTCTGTGTGTTTCTACATTATTAATGCTTATGATTAACACAATTTTAACTCAAATATAAGTTGGTGAAATAAGAAACAAACTAAAGTTCCCACATGGTTGTTGTAAATAATTGCAAAAATAAGAACTATTTTGAAACCTATAATTTTCTAGCTGACAGGTGAAGTAAGAGTCATTTCCTGATGTAATTGTGGAGATGAGATTTATAAAGAAATGTGTTCATGTTTATCCTGGAATTCAGAGATCAGCCTGGATTTATCATATCTTCCAGGAACCAAAATATCTCCAGTGGATCACACAGGAAGATGTGTCTGAATTCTGTTACTCTGATTGACAATACATTAATTTATTTTCTCCAGTTTATTATGCTTTATGCTCCCCAATGAGAGTTCTTTGAAATATATATATATATATATATATATATATATATATATATATATATATATATATATATATATTTCCTTTTAGTAGAATAAGCATTATTAGGTCAGTGGATTGATCACATTTGTGAATAATTTTTTCTTGGAAATCCAGAGACATCTGCCTTAGCTTTTTTTTTTTTTTTTGCAGTACTGGGGATGCCTTAGCTGCTTGAAGCTGTATCATATGCTTGTGGGTTCTGGGTTCTGGTAAATAGATTCTCTGGACCTTCCTCTGTAGATAGTGGAGGAATGGAGGTCATTATTGCCTTTGGCATTTCTTCCTCCTATTCTGGTCTGCAAGGTCATTTCTTTAAGTTAGAACCTCATCAAAAGTTGCCTAGCCAGTTTGCAGCTGCGGACAGCTCCAGGTGCGGGGGTGTGGGGGCACGGGGTCTGGATCGCGGTCCGTGCAAGGGGTTGTCATGGGGGCTGCCTCCCCACTGTGGCGCCGCTTGCCAGGACCTGGCGCCTTGACACGGTAGACTGAGGTATGAGTTTGTCTGTAGTACCAGGCGGACTGCTTGGAGCGCGGCCCTGGAACGTGTACAGGGTGCGAAAGAGCCATGTGGGCTGAAGAGGGGAGGTGGGCCTGGGCAACGGCAGCCCGTCAGATCCAAGGGGGCCTCTGGATACTGGCGAGAGAGTGGCGAGCGCCCTTCTGCCTCTACCCGTTTTTTTTTTTTTTTTTTTTTTAATTGTAAACAAATGGGATACATGTTGTTTCTCTGTTTGTACATGGAGTAAATCTGCCCGGTTTTTTGAGGTGGATGGTGCACTTTCTTTCCCTGGGGCAGATGTGTGCGCACGCCGCCAATGACAAGGGTGTCACCACAGTTTTTTCAGGTAGTGCCACAGCCCTCTATACGTGGTGCACGTGCTTCTGCCTGGCTCCCCTGCAGGGGAGACTGCGTGTAGTCCCTGTGCTAACGCGGCCCTGCTGAGTGCACAGGTTTAGACTCTAGGCCTTGGCTTGGGCGACTGCACTTGTAGGCTGGATTTCCTTTGTGAGGTGAAAATAATTAACTCCTGCAGGGATATTCTCAGTATTGTGGGTTGAGTAGTGAGAGATCCCAGCTGCCGTGCCTTGTGCCTCGTGAACCTTTCTCCTACCTAGTTCAACCTTAGAGGACTAAGATCACATGTGCTCTCCTTTTTTTTTTTTTCTTGGTCCTCTTCCCTTCCCCCACTTGACTGCCAGTTCTGCTCATCTCAGATGTCACTTCCTCTGAGCACCCTCCCTTCTTATCAGGACTAATGTGGGTCTCACAGGGTCATTTCCCTAGCCCTATCACACCTACTATCATTGGTAGTTCAAACTGTCAGCATCCTGACAGTGGGGCCTATGTGATCCTTAAGGTCCTAAGGATGTGGGAGTCACTGGCCTTCCCTCCTGCTTCCCTTCAGGCAGCTGCAGCTGGGACCTCTTATGTGGCCGATCAAAGAGGAGGAAGCAGGCATGTCTGCCTTAGGAGCTGCGACACCAGTACCTGCATCATCCTGCGGACGGTCACAGTGGCCAGATCAATTTTCTGGGGCCCCAGTTCCCTCCAGAGGTGGCAGCAATGGCCCGGTTTCTGGGAGACAGGAGCACATTCAGAAAGCTGCTGAAACTTGTGGTCAGCAGCCTGCAGGGGGAGGACTACCGAGAAGCCATGCAGTGCCAGGGTGTCAGTTCCAGCTTGTCAGAGGAGTGACTGGGTGCCCTGCTTTCTGGCACACATACACTTCTCCAGCAGACCCTCAGGCTTCCCTCCCCCCGCCTGAAGTCCGACGCCTTCAAGGACTAACTCCAGGAACTTGCCATCCACCAAGACCTGGTTGGGGACTTGACCAGTGTGGTGTTTGGTGGCCAGCGCACACTCCTGGACTCTGTGGCACAGCAGGAGGGTGACTGGCTTCCCCAATTGTTGTCTTTAGGTGGAGGGTGGATGTGGTGATTTCCACAAGTGCCCTGACCTGCTCCCTGCAGCCAAACATCTTGATGCAGCTGAAGCTTTCTGATGGGTCAGCGTACCGCTTTGAGGTTCCCACAGCCAAGTTCCAGAAGCTGTGGTACAACGTGGCACTGGTCCTGAAGGAGATGGCAGATCTGGAGAGGAGGTGTGAGTGCAGACTGCAGGACTGAGCCTCCCTTGTCAGCCCTGCAGCTGGTGCCAGAGTGCAACTTCCGTTTCCTCTAGTTGGATGCTAGACTGCATACCACCCCTCCAGTTGATGGTCTTGACTTCCAAGTGTGGTAAGGTGGTGGTCTGGGGTCCAAATCAGAGCCCTCTGAAGACACCATCGGTTGCTCAGCCTGACCCCACCAAGCTTCTGACCCTCTCTGCTCATTTGCTTTCATAAATGCTGTGTTTTGGTGTGGGCACTTTCATCGTCTGTCTTAAAGCCCTGCCCCTGTGGGGCTGATAGCATAGTGGGATGGGAAGAGGGGGAAACTTAACAAAATGCATACGAAACAGTGGTACAGCTCATCAAGGCAAGACAAGTGCACACTTAATGTAGAGCAGGATGGGATGTGGGTGGTGGGGAGGTTCCTGTGGGGACTCACTGTAAGCTGAGTCGTGGCTGGGCTTCCTGGAGAACATGGTATCTGAGCACACATGAAGGATAGGAGCAGGTGAGTGCAGTCCACTGAGGGACCACCTGGTGCACAGGTGGTCAGTGGACAGAGACCAGGTATACTGGATGTCATGTACCTGCAGCCAAGTAGGAAGAGGTCATTGGAAGGAGGTAAAGCTGGGGAGGGTACAGAGGTCAGGTCTGAGAAATTCTGACTGAAATTTAAGCCAAAGGAGAAGCCCTTTGAGGGTTTTTAACAGAGGGTGTGCTCTGGTGATTGTTTTAAAAGGATAGCACTTTTATTATTTAAAAGGTTAACATTATCCAAGGGTGGTGGTACATTCCTGTAATCCCAGACCCTTGTGGGGATGAGGGAAGAGGATTGCAAATGCAAGGCTACCCTCAGCAACTTATTGAGACCTTGTCTCAAAATAAATATAAAAAGAAAGGACTGGGGCTGTTGCTCAGTGATAATAGTGCCCCTAGGTTCATTACCCAGTTCCATGAAAATAAGTAAAAGAATTGGGCTGGGGCTGGGGTTGTGGCTCAGTGGTAAGAGCACTTGCCTAGCATGTGCAAGGCACTGGGTTCAATGCTCAGCACCACATATAAATAAATAAAATAAAGGCCTATCACCAACTAAAAAATTAAAAAGAAAAAAAAGTTGTCTAACTGGGGCTGGGGTTTTGGTCCAGTGGCAGAGCACTTGCTAGCATGTGTGAGGCCCTGGGCTCAATTCTCAGCACTGCATACAAATAAATAAGTAAAGGTTAATTAACAACAAATTTAAAAAGTGTTTAACTGGTGTCCTTTAGGTTGATACCTCCCTGCTTAGCAACTTTGGCAGCAGATCTATTGAAAATAAGTTAATATGTCACACCTGAAATTCCAACCCAGGGTCAAAGGCAAAGGAAAAAAACACTGATCATCCTGACTACAAGCACACTGACTTATATGCCCAGACCACACTAAATCTTTTTTTTCTATTATAATGAGTTTATAGACACACTATAGTATTTCTGCTGACTTGAGGTTTCTATTTAAAGAGTGCTTTAGAATAGAGTTTTTATTTTATTTATTTATGTTTTGGGGGGAGAAGCAAGAAGGGAAATAGTGGAAGCAGGTTGGTCGACTGGTTTGATGATTTCAGTAGGCTCATTGGTGTAGGACTGGCAGAGTGGCCTAGGGCAAAAGACCCCTGTACTTTGATACATCATATATAATGGAGTATAATTTTTCATTTTTCTGGCTATACATGATGTATAATTCCACCAGTCATATAGTTACATATGTACATAGGGTAATAATATCTGATTCATTCTACTATCCTTCTCAATCCCATACATGCTCCCTTCCCTTCACTCCCTGAGTCTGAAGTAACTCCACTCTTCCCTAGCTCCACCACCCCCACTGTGAATTAGCATCTGCATATCAGAGAAAACATTCAGTTTTTGGATTTTGGGGATTGACTTATTTTCATTTAGCATGATATTCTCCTGCTCCATCCATTTACCAGCAAATGTCATCATTTCAGTCTTCTTCAAGGCTCAGTAATATTCCATCGAGTGTATGTGTATGTGTATATCTATATCTATCTCAATATCTATATAATATATATATATGTATATATCACATTTTTTTACCCATTCATCTCTTGAAGGGCATCTAGGTTGGTTCCATAGTTTAGCTATTGTGAATTGAGCTTCTATAAACATTGATGTGACTGTGTCACTGTAATATGCTGATTTTATGTCCTTTGGGTAAAACATATAAGTGGAATAGCTGGGTCAATCTGTTTAGTTCCTTAGCCAATTTATTGTTTGCATTATTTGGCTTTTTTGGTGTTAAGTTTTTTGAGATCTTTATATATCATGCAGACTTATGCTCTCTCTGAGGTGCATGTAGTAAATACTTTTCTCTCATTCTGTATGCTCTCTTCACATAATTGATTATTCTTCTTTTAAGCTGATTTTTCTCAGTGAAAACATGTCTGAAGGAATAGGAAGACAGCATATTTCCAAAGCTGAGATTTTGTGGTTGGTAAGTACATATTCCTTCATCCAGACAGAAGGGTAAACTGTCTCATGGAGAAATAATATACATCAAACCATGGAGCAATCTGAATATTTTAAAACAGACCCCTCTATAAATTTCTTACATGATCCATGCCTGAGAGTCAACTGCATGACTGTCAGCACCCTGCATGTCCAGGAGTCCTTCTAGAACTTTCCACTTTTGCACCTATTAACAATGGACTGATGTTTTCACTTGTTAGCCACTTTCTGTAAGAAAAATGTCTGTGACCATTACTGATGCTCTCCCTTCAAACTGTTACTAGCAATTTGCTTTATTTAAGGAAAAAACATCTCAAATAGAATTCAAGAGGATATAGTTGGTGTTTGGGTTTAGTCAAGTCAAGATTTCATGCTGGAAAAGAGGCTCAGCAGTCTGAGCCTAAGGCTTTTCCTTAGACCCAGGTCACTTGTGATCTCTGAGTTTCACCAAAATGTTCATTCTTACATATACTTTTCTCAAAGTTCAACAGACAATTCTTGTTTTATTTGCAGGATCTCTCACAACTATTTGCTTTGTAATTTGAGTAAAAAACAAAATGCACTCATCTTTCCTGTGACCCTATTGCTTTCTTCATTCAAAGGCTGTCATACCATATTTTAAGTTGTGTGAACTTGTTATTCAACTCATTTTCCAATCAGCTGTAGCTTTTGGGTCTCAAAGTCTTTACTAGCAGAGACCTTTAACCCCTGGGTAAATATTTTTATGCAAGTGGAAATTTTGGCAATGAAAATAGGAGAAGCAAATTGAATGTGTAAACTTTTAGATAATATATGCATATGCCTAATCTTCTTTTAATATTTCAAATACCTGAAACACAATGACATATGAATGCAGTTCCTTGTAGCATTCTTTATTACATTTTTATTGTAACTGATTTACATATTTTTGTCATGGTTTATAATCAGTAGCAATCTAAATATTTGTTCTTGGTACTTGTTCACTCTAAATTCCAAGGCACACTGATGTTCCTCCAGGGATGTATGAAACTTTTTGTTCTTTAATGCAATTCTCTGATTAATATATTTATTTTCACTCTGGATGTCCATAATTAGCATGAAAATGGCTAATAGGAAAAGTTACTGAATTCTTGATTTTTTTTCCCCTGATATGCCTTGTGACATCTATTTGCTGGTCAAAGTTACAGGTTGCTAAACTCAAGATCCTGTTGGTTGCCAGAATATTTTAAACTTTCAATGGCATTTATTATCAATGAGTATATGTCGATGTACAACTCATTTTCCAATCAGCTGTAACAACTATGTCTCTGAGTCTCTGTGAGCAGATATCTATAGCCACATGGGAGGTTGTTTTAAATGTGTACACATTTTCTCAGTGAAAAGAAGAGAGGATAAATTCTTGAATATATAAAGTTTTAAACAAGTAAATGATAAAGCCCAAAGATTACTCATAGGGTCAAGGAATTTAGTCAAGCCTAAGTGATTGCCAGTGGATAAACAGGGAGTATTTATACAATGGAATAAGACTCAGCCATGAAAAGAGTAATATTTTTGTTTTCAGGAAAATGAATGGAACTGGAGAACACTGTTGGCAGAAATGAGCCGGCACAAAAACACAAATGTCAAATGTTCTCAATAATTTATGCAAATAAGCAAGTAAACCCTGTCAAAGTACAGAATGGAACAGGTAGTAGAGATGGCAGAGGACAGCAGGTAGACAGACAGCATTTAACAGGAACTTCCAGGACCTGGCAGGGGGAGAGAACGAGAAGACAAGGATAGAGGGGTGATTTCTATGTTCACAGCCTGTGTGGAAATAGGACAAGGAATCTCATTAATGTTCAGGATTACTATGAAGCTATAATAATTTTAAAAGTATATATTATACACAGTGCTAGAGATGTTGCTTTATTTCCATTCTTATATTTCCAAAATCAGTTTATTTACACATATCATATAATATATCAGATGTGCATTTGACATTAACATGCTTTTCTGTGTTCTGCAGTGTTCTGGGGCACATCTGTTAGGCTGCTTGAGAAGAGCACATTAGCATGTGCGATTGACATTTGACTAGGTGTTTCACCTCAGGCCACCTCATGAAGAATGCTTCAGTGCAGAACGTTGTTCAGTGGATGCACATGATTACAACAAAATCACATCAAAGCTGCTTTCTCAAAGGGTTCTAGATGGTTTGTAATATTTAATGCTCATGTTTTAAGATCATATCCATAGGAATAGTTAGTTGCTAAATCCTTATTCAAAATTAGTATATTTCTTTCCTTTTTCCCTTCTTCTCTCATCTTTGTCTTTTTCCTTTTTTATTCAAGAGTCTTTTTTCCCCTCTATTCTTCCCTCCTATTTATTCTTTAATCATTTATGTCAGGTGATTTCTCAAGTATCTAAAATTACCATTGATCAGGGCAAATACCATTTATGTGTTTTCTTTGATTTATAAATGTATATACATGCATATATACACATATAGGTACACATATTTATAAAAATATGACTATTTGATATATATAAATGCATATATATATCACAGAGAGAGATTCTTATTTACTTTCTGTGTAGCTTTGTATTTGTGAATGTGCTTCTTTGCACAACCTTTCCTGCTGATATTAGTCAGTCTTCTGTTCCAAATAAATCACAAGTTACTGGAGACAAAACCCAGACTATGTGCTCCAAGCAGGCATTTTGCTTTATTATTTATTACTTACAAAGATATAAGGAATATTCCAAAACTTAGAGACTGGAAGCAACAGGCATTTCTTGGCTTATAGTTTATTTGAATCAAGGACCTGGGAGTGACTTAGCTGATGGTTCTGGCTCAAGGATCTTAGGAGGTAGCAAAGAGGAGTCGTCAGTGTTGCTGGGATCTCTAGCTTGCCATCACACAGAGTGACCGGCTCTCCTTACAGTGGCAACCCCAGCTCTGTCACTCAAAACCCCACAAAGCAGCCTCTAGACAGTTGCTTTCCTCAGAGAAGGCAGAGGCTCCACCCAGCAGTCTTTCTGCAGCCTGGTCTGGAGCAGAAGTCTCTTCATGTTGGCTGTAGTTCTGTTCCTGGGAGGAGAGCCACAGAGCCACTGATTGAAACCAGACCAAAAAGGCAGTGATTGCAGGAATGCGTGGATTCCCTGATGTGGGGATGACTGAGGGTCATGTTAGAGACATCTAGGTTCACCATGTGGAAACTGCTGGAATTCCGGGTGGAGGCAAACCAAAGCAGTTATGGTATTTCCATCAAAAATGGAAAATTAATTCCTCAAGTAATTCCTGGAGTTGAAGCTATAAACAGAGTGGCACCACCTCTCCTGTGGAGAGCAGCTATGCACTTGTGTAACTTACAAAAAGAAGCAACATCAATTTCACTATACCCAAAACTGGTGTGTGTGAACAAGATCTCAAGACAACCCATTTCCAGCTGCTGAGAGCTCCCTGCAAGGGAGCTCTATTGGCACTTGCTGGGTGGTCCATTGTCTTGTCTGTTGCCAGATAGCAACACCTCTGCCCACAAACACAGTTGCTGAGAATAACATGACAGCCTACCTTCCTCCTGAAACTTTATCTTGGCCAGGCTCACCTAGCTATGCTGATGTGAGCTCTGATGTGTGACTGGAGGCACAGCATCCCCGAACATCCACACAATCCCATGGAAGCAAGTCCCGTGGCTTCATCTATGCTGCATGTGGTTTCTCCTGGGGATGCTTTGCTTCCTAATAAAAAATACCAAAGACTATGGAGAAGGTTTGCCCCAATTTACATCATAGAAATGGTTGACACATCCCTGTACCTGTTATTCTGCCAGGTATTGTCCAAATACAGCTTTGATATTCTTTTTCTTTATTGGAATGTAAATCTGTTTTTCTTTTCTAATGCAATTGAAAGCATCCTAAGTTGGTATTAGTTTGCTTGTCCTAATGGTTGGTGGGCTAGGAGCTAGCCAGAACAGAAGGTCTACCCTGTCTTGGACATACTGTGGGGCATGCTGTGGGGTAAGAAGAAGCTAATGTCCATTTTCCAGTCCCAGTAGTTATGGTTCTCTTCTCTGCTCCTGAAGCTAGAAGCTTTAACGTTCACCTTCATTCTTCTGAAAGCTAAATTCATTTCTCTCTGTCCAATAAAGCAACTTTCCTCTAAGCTTGTAACACAATTCAATTTTTAAACCAAGATAAGCCTGGTTTTGCCTCTCTGTAATTAGGTTATTTAGTTTGACTCCTACAGAAAACTAAGCTTGGTTATGATGGAATGAGCAACTGCAGAAACTTCAGTGAAGGTGAATGTAATCACAGGATTTGCTTAGTTTGGTAGAAAAAAAGTGGATTGGCAAGCACCCATGCTTATCCACAGAAGAAAAAAAGTCATCTACAAAAGACAGATTAGAGTTTAAAAAAGAAGGCTCAACAGGAAAGGGAATTTGAACATTGTACATTTGATGATTTAAGAACACATTTTCAATTACTTTTAAGAATATATATAACACCATGTTTTAAAAGAGTCTTTTTATCTTTAATATAAATCAGTACATATTTATGGATTTTATGTTTTTAAAGTTTAGAAGGGATTTTCAACACTAGCAAAATTTTTGAATTTTTTAAATAAATTTTGGTATACATTTTATTTCCTTTTTTTATTAGAAATAAATTGATCCAGACTAGGGATATGGCTCAATGGTAGAGCCTCACCTGGCATGTGTGAAGTCTCAGTTTCCATCCCCAGCAACATTAAAAAACAAGTTGACTAAACCACAATAATATTTGCCATACAATTCAATTTTTCTACAACCATAAAGAGAGGTCATAGTCATTGTGATTTATTACTAAGTCCTCAAATGTTTCTCTCTTTTTTTTTTTCAAAAAGTTGCTAAACTTTAGGCCCTTGGCCCAGAGTTTTCTTCTGGTTCTACAGTGTTGTATTCTTTAATGGCTGGTTTTGAATTCTATTGTACCACAAAGGCTTCCAAATGGAATGTTTGGTCACAGTGAGAAATCTTTATTTAAAAATCCTCTGAATGCTGTAATTGAATAGACATAATTGCAAGGCTCTGTGCCATGCAAAATTGTAAATAATGGTGACAATGTAATTTATGCTCATTATGATACAGTAGCTTATTATGGCTCAAGTTTTCATTCCCTTAATTAGCACAGCTCATCTGTTTCCCTGATAGACATTCCTATTGTACCATCATCTGCCCAGAGAAATGCTTTGCATATTTAGGTTGGTGCTGAGAATCAAGCTTGGTAAAGTGCAGATAACAGGGTACCTGGGCACGATGATGTCCTAAATAGATGTTGACAGCACATCAAAAGAGGAACAGGTACTGCACAGCAGCTAAGGATGAATACTGCATTTGAGTCACAACTGTGAGAGGAGCAGATTACAATAAATGAATGAAGTTAGACAGTAACGACAGTGACATTAATAAGGAAAAAGTCCACATATACATCCCAGACTACACGTGGATGATTTTAAGGAGACATTGCTCCATGGGTTTGTTCAAAGTCATGGTTCCCTGCCTGGCCTCTCTGTTTTAGCAGTTCCTGAGAGTCAGGAGACTTCTCAGGTCAGGTGCAGAGGAAATCTGCACGATGAAGCAGAATGAGTGTGCCCAGGGCAAGTTGAATGGGAGCATCGTGGGAATCTTTAATTATAATGAACCAGAAATACAAGATTCCACTGAAATTGGAACAGTTGACAGAGTATGGTTGAACTTAAACCTTCAAGAGAAAAAGAGGATCAAATAAATCCAACAAATGGAAAAGCCCAAAATCGATCTGGGACAAACATGATAACTGCATTTCAGTATAGGTAGTTCCTGATCCTTCCCAGTAGTGGTCTCCCCTACTCCCCCATTCCTTTCCCTCTGTTGTGCTAGTCAAACCAAATAACTTCTTCCTCTCCAGTGCAGGTATAAGGCAGTCCAATACCTTTGAATATAATACAAAGCCAAGAGGCAAGCTGAAGAATCTCATTTGATGGTAGAAAGTGCACGTATCAAATCTAGCATGCTGGTTACCAACTATGTGGTATCAAAGCACCTGGTAGCAATTTCAATCAAATCAGATACCATGTGTATCCTGTTATGTGTCCCTGTAGCAACATCAATGTTTCCAACTTACTACACTAACAATGCAGCAAAACATTTTTCAACTCCATATTTTCATAGCACTTCTAAGAGGCTATTTAAACAGGGTGTACAACAGAATTCTATCTCAGAAACTAAGGCATCAAGGATAAAAACTGGCTCTTTCTGGGAGTTTTTTGTGGGAGCACAAAATGTCAGTGTACAATAGAAGGGAGGCAGAGGTAGGCAAAGCATTGTATGCACAAGGTCAACACATTCATGTTCAAAGATAAGTCTGGATAAAGAGAGAGGAAAAAACAAAACAAAACAAAAACCAATTAAATCAAAGGAAAAAAAGGGTTTCATACAACACACTATCAAAAAGTAAAAGGAACACACTAAATGCACAAACTGGTGGCAGGTAAGTCCATACCTATTGTGATAGGTTCTAGCATCATTCAGGTTTCTTCTCATCTGTTATCTCAAGGTTATTTAGAGATGTGGTGACTTAACAAGAGTTTCTCACAGAAGGATAGGCAGGCAGGCTTCAATCATTGGTTTCTGGATCTGTCTATGCCATGCAGGCATCCAACTTGGCATCCAGGTGTCCTTTAGTTTTCAATATGTATGCATCCAACTGGTTGGTCAGCTGCTCCTTGGTCAATACAGGGCCAGCCCATGGACTTGGCCTTGGCCTCAGCCTAGGTCTCCAAATTCTCCTCTTCCCCGACATATCATGCCCCGACCTCTACCACCGATTCCGCCACAACCCATAGCTCTATGCCCTAGGCTCCCTCTCCCAGGACCTCCATGACCTCCATGGCCTTGAACACCACCTCTTCTTAAGCCCATTTGGGGTGCTACCTCTTGTCCACCTTAGAGCAGGTTTTGACCTCGGAGTCACATCCTGCCCCTAAGTAGGGTTCCGGTGGCTCATCCCCCATGGAGTCCTCCTCTGGATAAGCCTCTCTGGATTATGGGCAGATCTCTTCCTCCAATTGCTCCCCTGGCCAGGACCCCTATGTGTCGGCCTAACTGTGCCTGGAGGTTACTCTTACCCAGGTGCTGCTGTAAGCTCTTCTGCTAAGTTTTAATGCTGCCTGGACAGAAGGTCTATTCTCCACCTGCTGGGCCAGTCTTCTGTTTCTGGCACTGGCTAGCTGCTGTTGTTGCTGCATCAAAGCTCAAATATTCACTGGCATCGACTGTTTGTTCTTCAGCATATTAGTAAAGAACCAGTTTTTGTGCATTGAACCCGAGGGTCATTTAAGTAATGTGTTCTTAGGAAGGAGCTGAAGTTGCTATTGGCTGCCTCACTGCTCATTTAGAGACATCTTGGTGGTGCTTTTTAGCACAACTTTTAGCGCTGATTGTGCAGCCATCTTCAAATCCCAAGAATCAAAAGAAATGGATGAGAGTGCTCCTCCCGGGGCTGCCACCATGGCTGCAGCATGTGGGCTGGGGACAGGCTGAAACTGAGTTCACAGAGGGTCTCAGGTTCAGTAGATGGGCAGTTGGTTAAAAGAGTGAGATGTAGATTGTGAGGCTTGTTCATTTAGGTGAACTACCTAACCAGCAAATCCGCCTGGTCGTCCGGCCTGCCCTTTTCTGCCTTTCCTCTGTGCCACCACAGTTGCCACCACCAACTCCTGCTCGGTGTCCCCATCTTTATTCTTTTTTTGAGAATCCTCCCCATTCTGCCAGCACACCTGCTTACTACCTGGTGGGCACAGGTGTGTTTGATATTCTGGGAAGAATTTAGCATCTGCATTTCAGCCCACACTATCTCCCACAGAAACCCTGGGAAGAGGCATCTGAGAGGTCATTTTCAAATAGAAGTAAAAAATGACTTCTTATGACAGAATGAATTTGCTTTCCTCTCTTCAAAGGCATCACCCCTGTTTATTTTTCAGACTCAGACTGAAATTTTACCTCATTTTTCCTGTACTTGAATCAATAGCTTCTGACACCTGTTCAAGCAGCTCAAGTATCTAGCAAGAACAATAAAGTATTGGTATGTTAATGTTAGAAAAATAAGATAAATTGCAACACTGAGTTCTTCTATAGACAAAGTTTAAAAGAAAAACTAGAGGAAAAATATATCAGTTAACTTGATACTTTCTTATGTCATGGGAAAATACCACCATAATTCCTAATGTTTAAAGAAATCACAACAGAGACCATTTCATGGGATTTTGGAGTCTCTATGAAATGATATTGGCACATAGTTGTTAACTAGATAGTGAATATCATTATGGAGAAATATGGATTGCAGTTAAATGGTTTGCAGAGGATTCAGGTGGATGGTGACCTATGATAGTGTCCCTTGCTCCATGATATGTACACAACAGTCTTTAGCATTCCTTACACTGTGAGCAGGGCCTAGGGAATGAGAACCCCTCATCTGGACCTCAGGTCTTGGGCAGCTTCATGCCCCTGCCCTGAAGATAGAGAATGTGAACTTCTGTAGCCAGCTCTACCTTCTCAGTACCCAGACCAAGGAGGCTGAAAGCATTTGGAGAGGGCTTCAGGGGCTATGGGTTAAAAGCATTCAGACCCTCTTGCCAAGTTGGGATGCATGCCCCAGTACCTCATGTCATTTAGTGCTTCACAAGAACACAACGGTGAGCTTTTATGTAAAAGCATTTGTTTTTATTTTTACTAATTGAATGCTAGTTAAAATATTTTTATTTCTTCTGCATGTCAAATGTAGTGTATCTTCAGACAGCATTGGGCAGGATGACTTCCAGATCATAGTCTTTGTTTTGAGAGAATAGGGTCTGAACCCATGAATTATGTTCCTGGGTCCATGTCATCAAAATCTTCCAAAATTAGTGTATCTAGAATATTGCTTTCATTTTACCTGTAAATGTGAAATGGAATTTTGATGGGGAAAATAAAATTGAGGGAGGTTAAGAAGACTATCAGAATTGGAGTGAGGAGCATAGGACTTGGATTGGGGAAGCTGTGGTTTTAGACTGGTCTGTACTGTCTCATCCAGTCACAGCAGCTACTCTTTAAGAGTCAACATTTTGGCGATCCAAGATGGCGGCCTAGAGGGAGACTGCACCCCCAGTCGCTCCAGAACCCAGGAGTTAAGAAGGGGAGGCATTGAGAGACTCAGACTGAAGTGGAGCCACGGGTGAGTCTGCCCACTGGGTAAAGCTCGGCCCGGGTGGCAGGCCCAGATAGAGGTGGCTTATCGGAGCCGGGCAGGGCAGTTAGAGTCATCCACAGGCAGTCCTGCGCACTCCGGCGGTGGGCCCCGCCCACACAGCCAGCTTCTCCAGGTTCTCGGAACGGAACTGGCCCGCTAGTGAGAGCCTTTCTGAACAGAGCAGGCTCCGAGTCCTGGAGCCGCTGCAGTGCAGTGTACTCCTGCAAAGAACCAGCGGAGAGCCTCGATCTGCAATCAGCCTCAGGGATAAGGGCAGGGCAGCCGGAGACCTCTTCAGGCAGCTCTGCCCACTCCGGCTGCGGGCTCTCTTCACGGGGAGATCCAAGATGGCGGCCTAGAGGGAGACTGCACCCCCGGTCGCTCCAGAACCCAGGAGCTAAGAGGGGGAGGCATAGAGAGACTCGGACTGAAATAGAGCCACGGGTGAGTCTGCCCACTGGGTAAAGCTCAGCCCGGGTGGCAGGCCCAGATAGAGGTGGCTTAGCAGAGCCGGGCAGGGCAGCTTGAGTCTTCCCAAGGTAGTCTTCCACACTCCGGCAGTGGGCTCTTCCCACACGGACAGCTGCACGGTGCAGGCCCACAGTGAGAGCATTTCTGCACAGAGCCAGTTCCAAAACGTGGAACCAGTAGGGGGCTAGGGGCAGTATTCTTCGAATGAGCTGCTTTATCAGATTCCTCCAAGACATCAGGCTACTGAAGGCTGGGAGGTGATACACTGGAAATCTACTGGGACACTATAAGCCAATAGTGGAAAACTGCAATATCTCAGGGTCCCACTGACAACTGACCATTATGAGAAAACAAGGGAAGAAAATGTCCCAAACAAACCTAGATACTACATCAATAAAACCCAATGACAGCAGAGCAGAAGAAATGTCAGAAAGGGAGTTCAGAATGTACGTAATTAAAACGATCAGGGAAGCTAATGAGGAGATGAAAGAGCAAATGCAGGCATTGAAGGAGGAGATGAAAGAGCAAATGCAGGCATTAAATGATCGCACCAATCAACAGTTAAAAGACCAAATACGGGAAGCAAGAGATCATTTCAATAAAGAGTTAGAGATACTGAAAAAAAACCAAACTGAAATCCTTGAAATGAAGGAAACAATAAACCAAGTTAAAAACTCCATAGAAAGCATAACCAATAGGATAGAACACCTGGAAGACAGAACCTCAGACATTGAAGACAAAATATTTAACCTTGAAAACAAAGTTGAACAAACAGAGAAGATGGTAAGAAATCATGAACAGAATCTCCAAGAACTATGGGATATCATGAAAAGGCCAAATTTGAGAATTATTGGGATTGAGGAAGGCTTAGAGAAACAAACCAAAGGAATGAACAATCTATTCAATGAAATAATTTCAGAAAATTTCCCAAATCTGAAGAATGAAATGGAAAACCAAGTACAAGAGGCTTATAGAACTCCAAACATACAAAATTACAACAGACCCACACCAAGGCACATTATTATGAAAATACCTAACATACAAAATAAAGACAGAATTTTAAAGGCCGCGAGAGAAAAGAATCAAATTACATTCAGAGGGAAACCAATAAGAATATCAGCAGATTTTTCAATCCAGACCCTAAAAGCTAGAAGGACCTGGAACAACATATACCAAGCCCTGAAAGAAAATGGATGCCAACCAAGAATCTTATACCCAGCAAAACTTACCTTCAAATTTGACGATGAAATAAGATCCTTCCATGATAAACAAAAGCTAAAGGAATTTACAAAAAGAAAGCCAGCATTACAGAACATTCTCAGCAAAATATTCCATGAGGAAGAGATGAAAAACAACGATGCAAATCAGCAACAGGAGGCGCTAGCCTAAAGGAATAGCCAAATAAAGGAGAAACCAAATCATGTCAAAAACAAATATGAGTCAATTGACTGGGAATACAAATCATATCACAATAATAACCCTGAATGTTAATGGCCTGAATTCATCAATCAAAAGACACAGACTGGCAGATTGGATTAAAAAGAAAAATCCAACAATATGCTGCCTGCAAGAGACTCATCTCATAGAAAGAGACACCCATAGACTAAAGGTGAAAGGATGGGGAAAAACATACCATGCACACGGACACAGCAAAAAAGCTGGAGTATCCATCCTCATCTCAGATAATGTGGACTTCAAACCAAAACTAGTCAGAAGGATAAAGAAGGACATTACATGCTGCTTAAGGGAAGCATAAATCAGCAAGACATAACAATCATAAATATCTATGCCCCGAACATTGGCTCATCCACGTACGTCAAACAAATCCTTCTCAATTCCAGAAATCAAATAGACCACAACACAATAATACTAGGCGATTTTAACACACCTCTCTCACCACTGGATAGATCGTCCAAACAAAAATTGAATAAAGAAACTATAGATCTCAACAACACAATCAGCAATTTAGACTTAACGGACATATATAGAATATACCATCCAACAAAGAACGAATACGCTTTCTTCTCAGCAGCACATGGATCCTTCTCTAAAATAGACCATATTTTATGCCACAAAGCTACTGTTAGTAAATACAAGAAGATAGAGATACTACCTTGTACTCTATCAGATCATAATGGATTGAAATTAGAAATAAATGACAGAATAAAAAACAGAAACTTCTCCAATACCTGGAGACTAAATAATACACTATTATATGATGAATGGATAACAGAAGACATCAGGAGGGAAATAAAAAAATTCTTAGAAGTAAACGAGAACAAAGACACATCATATCAAAATCTCTGGGACACTATGAAAGCAGTACTTAGAGGAAGATTTATTTCATGGGGTGCATTCAAAAAAAGAAGTAGAAATCAACAAATAAATGAGTTAACACTACAGCTCAAAGCACTAGAAAAAGAAGAGCAGACCAATACCAAAAGTAGTAGAAGACAGGAAATAGTTAAAATCAGAGCCGAAATCAACGAAATCGAAACAAAAGAAACAATCGGAAAAATTAATAAAATAAATAGTTGGTTCTTTGAAAAAATAAATAAAATTGATAAACCCTTAGCCACACTAACAAAGAGAAAGAGGGAGAAAACTCAAATTACTAAAATTCGGAATGAACAAGGAAACATCACAACAGACACGAGTGAAATACAAAACATAATTAGAAGCTATTTCGAAAATCTATACTCCAACAAAACAGAAAACCTTGAAGACATCAACAAATTTCTAGAGACATATGAACTACCTAAACTGAACGAGGAGGACATACACAACTTAAATAAACCAATTTCAAGCAATGAAATAGAAGAGGTCATCAAAAGCCTACCAACAAAGAAAAGTCCAGGACCAGATGGGTTCTCAGCCGAGTTCTACAAAACCTTTAAAGAAGAGCTCATTCCAATACTCCTCAAACTATTCCATGAAATAGAAGAGGAGGGAACCCTACCAAACTCGTTCTATGAAGCCAATATCACCCTGATACCTAAACCAGACAGAGACACATCAAGGAAAGAAAATTTCAGACCAATATCCTTAATGAACATCGATGCAAAAATTCTCAACAAAATTTTAGCAAATCGCATACAAATATATATTAAAAAGATAGTGCACCACGATCAAGTGGGTTTTATCCCAGGGATGCAAGGTTGGTTCAACATTCGGAAATCAATAAATGTCATTCACCATATCAACAGACTTAAAGTTAAGAATCACATGATTATTTCAATAGATGCAGAAAAAGCATTTGATAAAATACAGCATCCCTTCATGCTCAAAACACTAGAAAAAATTGGGGTAATGGGAACATTCCTAAACATTATAAAGGCCATCTACGCTAAGCCCATGGCTAATATCATTCTAAATGGTGAAAAACTGAAAGCGTTCCCCCTAAAAACTGGAACAAGGCAGGGATGCCCTCTTTCACCGCTTCTATTCAACATCGTCGTTGAGACTCTAGCCAGAGCAATCAGACAAACCAAAGAAATTAAAGGGATACGAATAGGAAAAGAAGAACTCAAACTATCCCTGTTCGCTGATGACATGATTATATATTTAGAGGAACCTGGAAATTCCACCAGAAAACTTTTAGAACTCATAAGTGAATTCAGTAAAGTAGCAGGTTACAAGATCAATGCTCATAAATCCAATGCATTTTATACATAAGTGATGAATCTTCAGAAAGAGAAATTAGGAAAACTACCCCATTCACAATAGCATCGAAAAAAATAAAATACTTGGGAATCAATCTCACAAAAGAGGTGAAAGACCTCTACAATGAGAACTACAGAACACTAAAGAAAGAAATTCAAGAAAACCTTAGAAGATGGAAAGATCTCCCATGTTCCTGGATAGGCAGAATTAATATCGTCAAAATGGCTATACTACCTAAAGTTCTATACAGATTCAATGCAATTCCAATTAAAATCCCAATGATGTACCTCGCAGAAATAGAGCAAGCAATTATGAAATTCATCTGGAAGAATAAAAAACCTAGAATAGCTAAAGCAATCCTCAGTAGCAAGAGCGAAGCAGGGGGTATTGCAATACCAGATCTTCAACTCTACTACAAAGCAATAGTAACAAAAACGGCATGGTATTGGTACCAAAATAGACAGGTAGATCAATGGTACAGAATAGAGGACATGGACACAAACCCAAATAAATACAATTTTCTCATACTAGACAAAGGTTCCAACAATATGCAATGGAGAAAAGATAGCCTCTTCAACAAATGGTGCTGGGAAAACTGGAAAACTATATGCAATAGAATGAAACTAAACCCTTATCTCTCACCCTACACAAAACTCAACTCAAAATGGATCAAGGACCTCGGAATCAGACCAGAGACCCTGCATCTTATAGAAGAAAAAGTAGGTCCAAATCTTCAACTTGTAGGCTCAGGATCAGATTTCCTTAACAGGACTCCCATAGCACAAGAAATAAAAGCAAGAATAAACAACTGGGATAGATTCAAACTAAAAAGCTTTCTCTCAGCAAAGGAAACTATCAGAAATGTGAAGAGAGAGCCTACAGAGTGGGAGAATATCTTTGCCAACCATACCTCAGATAGAGCGCTAATTTCCAGAATCTATAAAGAACTCAAAAAACTCTACACGAAGAATACAAATAATCCAATCAACAAATGGGCTAAGGAAATGAACAGACACTTCACAGAAGAAGATGTACAAGTAATCACCAGATATATGAAAAAATGTTCAACATCCCTAGTAATAAGGGAAATGCAAATCAAAACTACCCTAAGATTTCATCTCACCCCAATTAGAATGGCGATTATCAAGAATACAAGCAACAATAGGTGTTGGCGAGGATGTGGTGAAAAAGGAACACTCATACATTGCCGGTGGGGTTGCAAATTAGTGCAACCACTCTGGAAAGCAGTGTGGAGATTCCTCAGAAAGCTTGGAATGGAAACACCATTTGACCCAGCTATCCCACTCCTTGGCCTATACCCAAAGGACTTAAATCAGCATACTACAGAGATACAGCCACATCAATGTTCATTGCTGCTCAATTCACCATAGCCAGATTGTGGAACCAACCTAGATGCCCTTCAGTTGATGAATGGATAAAGAAACTGTGGCATATTTATACAATGGAATATTACTCCGCAATGAAGAATGATAAAATTATGGCATTTGTAGGCAAATGGTCGAAATTGGAGAATATCATGCTAAGTGAGATAAGCCAATCTCAAAAAACTAAAGGACGAATGATCTCGCTGATAAGCGGATGAGGACATATAATGGGGGGTGGGACGGGCTAGCATTAGGTTTAGGGTTAGGTTTAGAGTTAGGCTAAGGAGAGCAGTAAGAATGAAGGAAAGAAGGACTGTGTAGAGGGAAAAGAGGGGTGGGAGGGGTGGGAGGGGTGGGAGGGGTGGGGGGGAGGGGAAAAATATAATAAACATCATTACCCTATGTAAACGTTAAAAAAAAAATTTAAATGTGTTGATGAGTAAATAAAGGGGTGGATAAATAAATGTGTGATAAAAAAGATAGTAAAATATTAATAGTAAAAAAAAAAAAAAAAAAAAAAGAGTCAACATTTTGCCTGTACAAACTAACCCCCATGCACATACAGCTACACCCTCACATACACCAGGCCATCCTGAGATCCCATCAGTTCAGAAAGTAACATCCTGAGCCAAACCTAGTGAGAGCCCATGTAAATGGCAGCTGGTCTCACTGCCCCACAGCAGAAACCAAAACCCAAATTCATCCAGGAAAGCACCCTCCATTTAACTGAGACTGGCTTGTGAGCAGAACTACACTAGACAACAAATTATATTCTACTTATTGCTCAGGAAGTGGGCTTCTGCAGAGTGCCATGGATCACAGGTCCAAATGACCCTGGGTTTTATGCTCTGGAGCCATGCATGTGCCCCCTTTCAGTCACCTGGAAGGGGTAGATATGTGGTGTGGCTTTCAAGTTGTATTCCTCACAAGTGAAAACTGCAGAGCCCTTGAGGACTCCAGGACCAGTAGGAACTGAGTCATACAGGAGAATATATGGTGAAAAATGTTCTTTGTTCAGTTTCCTGATGTTATGGCCTCAGGCCCATTAGCTTTGTTGTCATCATTTTGCTCATTAGAACAAAGGATCCAGAGGGAAAGTGGGCAGTGGGGAGTAGAGCAGAGTTAAATCTCCCCTAATGTCTTCATTCCATTGACAACATTTGTACCATTTTCCATTGCAAATGCTTTCCCTGGCTATTCTTCTGATGTACTTCCCCCTGAAATAGTTTCTGAGGTGTAACAGAGGTTTAATTATGGACTCCTTAGTTTCAGTGCCTGGAAATTCATACAGACATTGTGTCACTAATTCTCCCATGAAACATTTCATGGTACTTACTCCCAGATTCCAACTGGCTGCCTGATCTTGGCCTGGGAGTTGGCAGCAAAAGCTCAGATGAAGTCATTTTAGTAAAGATTCCTCCTTGTTCCTGTTAATGCAGGAGAGTTCCTTTTCCATGGGAGTTTCATTTTCCCAAATTTATAGTGGATTGGCAGTGAAATTGAAGAGGTCCTTTGCAAAAGGATAAAACTTCCTTATTATTATAAAACAATTCTTAACATAAAAAAATTAAAGATAACATAAAAGCAGAATGTTGGAAAAGTACTTAACCAAATCTATTGTCTGTAGATGCATTCACACTTTGCTTTTACTTCCTAGAGGCATCTTTATTGCATTGACTAGCTTTTTGGAACCCTGCTCCATTCATGCCAGATTCAAGACAAACTTTTTCTATACCATTCCAATGTTTTCATATGCACATTATCAATGCCCCAACATGTTTCAGTCTATAGGTTTGCCATGATTGAGCAACGTCTTGCTTCAGGGTGGTTGAGGTGGTTTCTGATAATTTATAGCATACATTAACAGTAACTGCCAGCAGCTCCTCCCCAGCTGTAGAGTCAGGTGCAGTCCCTCTTCTACAAGACCTTCTCTGGGCCCACCCACCTCTGGGTATCTCCCTTCATTTGTCCATCAGCTTCCCTCACTCCTCTCAAGACTTACGACACTCAGATCCCTCTTAAGCCCAGATTTCATCCCATCAGCCTACTGCTTGGAACCCAGGGCTCCCACTCCCCACACAATAAAGGCTAATTCCTCAATTTAGCAATACTCACCTCCCCCCAGCACAAATACCAATGATTCCCACTCTTCTGAAATATTTTTCTCCCCCTGCATCACTGCATTCTTCAAACTCCCACCCAGAGAGGACACTTCTCCCCACAGGGAACCCTGAACCCACTGGGGACACCCGGCTCGCAGGGAACCCTGCACTCCCTGTGAGCCCACCCACAGGGTACACCACACCCACAGGATACACCCCACTTACAGGGAATGCCCTACCTACAGGGAGCACCCCACCTACAGGGAACATATCACCCATGGGGTTAACTCCTCCCACAGGGAACAGCCCACCTGCAGGGTGCACCCCCACTTCAGGGAACACCCCACCTGCTGGGAATGCCCCACCCACATAAGACACTACTCTCAGGGTACACCCCACCTACACGGTACACCCTGCCCACAGGGAACATCCCATCTACAGGGAACACCCCACCCATGGGGTAAACTCCTCCCACAGGGAATATCCCACCTAAAGGGAACACACCACCCATGGTGTATACCCCACCTACAGGGAATACCCTGCCTACATGTACACTATTCTCAGGGTACACCCCACCCACAGAGAACACCTTACCCACAGGCTCCTCTTACATAATACATGGCACTCAGTGTACATTCGCTCATGAGTTTCATGGCAACCACATCGTTCGCTCTGCCCACAGGACACTCCACACCATGGTGCACTCATGTCTTTCAGGTAGAGGCTGAGCTCCAGTATTCACTCCTCTGTGTGGTTGGGGACTGAGTCTCTGGTGGGCTTCTGTGGGCTGAAGCACATCCTGCATGCCACTCTATCTCTGCTGGGGGAGGGTGCACTCTGTGACCTCAGGGGAAGGAGGGAGCACAGGGAGCCTGCACGTGGATTTCCACAGAGCAAGGCCTTTCCTTGTGGTCCATCTGTGTATACTTATCACACCACTATAATAAATCTTAGTCAGGAATGCAGCTATACTCTGAGTTCCATGATACCTTCTAGAAAATTGTCAGCTATGGTGTGGTCTTGGGGACCCTCAAGGTTGGCTGAATGCATTTCTGGTATTCTTAACATGTACACTGTTTTCTGTGAACTGTTTTTTCATCTTAGACTTGAATGTATTAAGGTAGGTTCTGAAGGGAGGAATCTGCAGAGGTGGGCTTCTATTTCTATCTCAGTATTTCAGGAGGCAGCTGATAGCAAGTAATATTCCCTATGCTATGTCCTGATAGATCAGGCAGTAGACACAGTGTGGTGTGTTTGTGAGCAGCCCACCTGCCAAGAAAAGGCCAGCTGACTTCTCCACTCAGTTCCAAACCCACCATTTGGATGTACTTCATAACAACCAGCCAGAGTCCTATCAAAATAGCTCCCTGCCCACGGCAAGTACATTGCAAGAGATAAGAGCTTCTCCTCCTGGTCCCAACATATCCCTTCTTCATTCCCTTCATTCCCTTCAGTGGGAAGAGATTCTTTGCCAGACTGGGTGGAGATGGTGTGTCACATCCCTCAGGTGGGTGGTGTTTTGCTTGCCAGGTCCAGCATTTGCCTTGGTGAACTTCACATGGAGGGCCAGAGCCACTCCTCTGCAATGAGTCTGAGTCTCTATCACAGAGCTGGCACTCTCCCAAGTCTGCTCTGTCTTTGGTACTTCCTCTTTGTGCTAAACATAGTAAGTCTTCCTTTTTTTATTTGTTTACATATTATTAAGTTATACAATAGATCCCTTGAATGGATTCCTCCTACCTAACATGTACATCCTCCAACTGAAAGCTCACCCAACCCTCTTCAATGTTGTTGCTTTGATTTTCAATTAAAGTTAATTATCTGAGCAAGGAACTTATCAGAGGCACCAATTAACTGGGTCCATTTAACCAATTAACTGCTACTCTTTCATAGCAACAGTTCAATTTCCTCTGGTGACTTGGATCAGTCACTCCATTCAGAAGGAAAACCCTTTACCAGTCTTTTGACTTTTGACTTTCCAGTCTTTCCAGTCACAACCTCCAGGTATGTGACTCTCATCCACTAACTTGATAAAAACCAGTGTCGAGTTCCCAGGTGGAAATAGTCCCCAAGGGAGTCTAGGATCTCTGATGCAGCAGACCTCAAAGTCTTTGGGCTGGAACATTATCTTAAGGCCTTTGCAATGTTGGGTTACAATGCAGATCATTTCAGAAATTTATTCACAGAGTGGCTTTACTGAAAATCTCATGCATTTTATTTTGATCATTGGCTTAGTTCAGCTGTGAGACAAGACATGGTAATCACCATTGTTTATAAAAAGGAGCACATGTTAAGGTTTTAAAAGGCCAATACTTATACCAAACACCCAGTGATGTCTGCTTTTAGCAATACCATGCAAAGTTTACCTTCCCCAGAGCTGAGTCTGTTTTTCAGAACCTTGGGTTTCAAACTGCTGGTCACAAAGTATGAGGAGCATGAAATAAGTTGACTGGATTGGCACCATATATTAAAACAAACAAACAAACAAACAAAAAAAGAACAAAATAGAGAATACAATAGAAATACCAGAGAACATTTCAAGTAGTAAGATATGCCCAAATTTCAACCTTCTATTTGAGTTTGTGTGTAATCCTGTGTTGAGTCATGATATAAAATGTACTCCTTTACCCTCCAAAAAAAAGAGCAAAAGAAAGAAAGAAAGAAATTTCTTTTCTTAGGACTTATACCATGAAATTGCTGGTACAATTTGTGGAGAGAAGAGTTATGAGGCAATTTTGTGGCATTAAGTTTAGAAAAAAAACTGACACACAGTATTCAACTTACAATTATTGAAAGAATAATATATTAGTATTAACACATGTGACACTACCTAAGACCCTGTCCTAAACAATCAGTACTCATCCTGTCCCCCTGGAACTGGCATTATTATTATCATCATTTTGCCAGTGAGGAAACATAAGCACAGAAAGGTAGTTTCCTGAAGGTCAATGGTCCAGAGGCTGCAGAGTGAGCACTCAAACACCAGCAAAGAGCTTATTTATAAAAACTGTTTCCCTGGTTCCCTTGGTAGTTTCTTACTTGATCATTCAGAAAAAAAAAGAGGTTCATGGTACTTGCCTTATTTACCTTATTAGCATAATGAGAATTTGTACCTAAAATGGAGGCCTGGAAGAAAGGATGACAGTGCCTGTTTACACTGAACAGCAGTTGCAAACCTTAGCAGCATCCTGGGGTCCTAAGGTCATGTGTGATCTACCTGGGAGTGTTATGAATGAGTAGGCATGTCTTCCATGGACTCAGTATGAAACAGTAGAGGCTCACATCTCACCAACGATGTGACATTTTTTTTTATTAAAGCAAAGTGTGTTGAATGCCTGGGTTCCAGATCCTAAGTACACAGAAGGGGAAACAACAACAGAGGACAATTTTCTGTGATTGGAAGGTACTAAAGATAGATGGCAAAATGGATAAATAGATGCATACCAAGTTTTCAGATGTTTCAGGTTGAAGGAAGTCAGAGAAAGCTAAGATGGCACAGAGCTAAGCAGTTGATATGCAAAGGCTTTGATAAAGGGGTAATTTGCTGGAATAGAGCACTATAAGAGAGTGAGCCAGCAGAGAGAGTTATAGGAAGAATATTCCAGTAAGAAGGTACAGTACAGGGACCACACAATTTCCTTGACTCATTTCAGGAAAATCCAAAACCCATCCTAAACTTTCTTAATCATTTGCAGCTTCACATGTACAAGGAGACAGAAGCATGGACTGAGGTCCTGGAGATGCCTACCTAGGGAAAGAAACTAGTGAGGTAGGAAGAGTGGCTTCCGTTTTCTACTTTGCACATTTCAATATTTTAAAAAATCTGTAACAAGGGGCACATTTTCTTCTATAAAGGAAAAAAATGTTTAATTCTTTATAAATTGTATAAAGTCTATTTCAATTAATTACATGTTGAAGAAAGAGTTCTGCATTCTTTTCAGGCCCTCCTAAGGGTTAAGGGAAGATTCACTAGCTTCCCTGTGGCCACCAGACAAAACACAGTGGAAAAAAAAAAGAAAGAATATACAAGACTCCAGTCAATTTGTTCCTACATGCCAATGACCTAGCTCAGAATTTCTGAACCTGGAGTAAGTCCTCACCACAAGATCCAATTGGCAACTATAATTGAGACCACATGGGCTGTCACAGAGATTGCTTTTGGCATCTACCAGGTAGAGACCAGAAGTGTTGCTAAACACCGTACAATATAAAAGACAGTCCCCACACAGAGGACTGTGTGGTTTGTTAAAGCCTGTTAATCAAGGAGTACAAAGTTCTGATTTAGATTAAAAAAAAAGCATCATAAGCAAATGGACTCTGGAACTCCTGTCTCTGCTTTGATTTTCAGATGCCATTGCCATGGAGACCAGGGAAATTCAGTGTCTGTGCAGAACTTTCATGGTCAGGAAGAGGGCAAAAGACAGATAGCCAAAGAATATGCAGTGGCATCAGTAACAAGCAAAGATTTGAGGTGTTCACCCCCTCATCTATCAAATTTGGAGTCAGCTTCAGGAGAAGCCCTTCTGGAGCAGGGGATTTTTTTACTTTCCTACTTTCATGTTGATACTCAGAACTGTAATATTTGCAAGGTATGACTTGGTTTCTCTTCTATTTCACCCATGTTCAGAAAGGACATTCTAATGAGAGACCCAGCTGCAAAACCCTTCTGAGAGATCACAGCCATCACCATCAGAGATATTTCAAAACAGGTGGCACAGGCCAAGTGGAACAGTGATTCAAAAACTCAGAAAGATCCAGAGAGTTTGCTAATTTGATAACATATCAGTGTGTCATTTCTTCTAGTTGTAAGTTTGAAATTGAAACTATCATCTTGCAATTTCTTGGTCCCTTTATAGCTTCAATTCACCCCTATTTCACTTTACTATTATGTTTGAGAAGGTATTCCTTTAAAACCTGATGTAGATCTTCCTCCCAAGGAAAAGGCAAGTGTGGCCATTTTCTCAGAAAATTATGACTGCTTTTATCATGCCAGAATGGAACAAGTTAGGCATCATCCACACAAGGCCAGAGTTCAGTTTTTTCCCAAGATGACCCATCTTGAGTCTGTCTCTGCCTCTGTATCTCTCTGTCTCTGTATCTCTCTCTCTCTCTCTCTCTCACTTTCTCTGAAAGCTATTACTAGGGTCACATTGTAGCTGTAATTGAAACTTCAATAATGGACAGAATTAGGCTAACACCTCTGGCAAACTCTCTATTTATGAGAGATAAATTTGGTATAAGGACTTTTAACATTATACCACTGAAAAAAATCACACAGGGGTGAGGGTACAAATAAATGGAAGACAATTAGCAATTGCATCAGAAGCCTAAACAATGCATTCACGCAATGAATCCACTGTTCACTTCTGAGAATATTGTCCAAATTTCAAAGATATAGGTAATTTCAAAGATGTAGTTAACTGCATCTGTTACTGTGTTCTGGAAACATGGTGGTTCCTTCTGCTAGCAGCACTGAAAGTTCCCTTCAGGGGGCTTCCTCCTACCCACTCCATCCAAGTGTTTTGATGAGGCTAATGCCTTTCTGGGCTCAGAGAGAGCAGTCTGTGGCTCAGGTCTCAGAAAGGGTTCATTTCCTTTCTTTGCTACTGTGATCTGTTGAGAGCTAGGGACACACACCATTTCAATTCTATGCGTCAGATGCTGTGGAACATTTCTAGTACTGGAGAAAGAGAGTTCTCATTCTTTTTTTTAACAATAATGGCCATTTATTTATTTTTATTTTTTAAAAATCATTTATTTTTAATTTTTTTACAGACTGAATTTTGAATCATTGTACACAAATGGGGTATATCATTTTATTTCTATGGTTGTGCACAATGTACATTCATACCACTTGTGAAATCATACATGTACATAGGATAATAATGTCTGTCTCATTCCACCATTTTTCATACACACCCTCCCTCTCATTTCCCTCTACATGATCTAAAGTTTCCCCATTCTTCTCTCACTCCCCACACCCCTACCCCCATTATATATCATTCTCCACTTATCAGGGAAAACATTCAGCCTTTTTTTGGGGGGGGGATTGACTTATTTTACTTATCATGATATTCTCCAATGGGGGATTGACTTATTTTACTTATCATGATATTCTCCAATTCCATCCATTTATTTGCAAATGCCATAATATTTTTCTTCTTTATGGCTGAATAATATTTCAGTAAGTATATATACCACAGTTTTTTTTTTTATCCATTCATTCATTGAAGGGCATCTAGGTTGGTTCCACAATGTAGCTATTGGGAACTGATCTGCTATAAACATTGATGTGGTTGTGCTACTGTAGTATGTTGATTTTAAGTCCTTTAAGTATAAACCAAGGAGTGGGAGAATGGGGTCAAAAAGTGGGCAAATTAAAACAAACACTTCTAAGATTGCATCTTACTCCATTTAGAATGGCTATTGTCAAGAACACAAACAATAATAGATGTTGATGTGGATGTGGGGAAAAAGGCACACTTTTACATTGCAAATTGGTGTAACCACTCTGGAAAGCAGTGTTGAGAATCCTCAGAGAACTTGGAATAGACCAACCTTTGACCCAGAGTTCACTTTCTAATTAAACTTATTGCTGGGAAGTTATAAGCTTGCAAATGAATGGTACTCAATGTAAACAGAATATTGTTAAAAAGTCTTCCACCAAGAAAAAGAGTGTAGCCCAGAATTCAAACCTAGAGTGGAATCATTGCCTTCTTAAAAACTGGGTGCTCATGTCCACCAGGGCAGGCTTTTCATACTCTGTTCATGTCCCTGCTACCAAGCATGTCTCCTAGCAGGGGTTTTTGAATGTTTGTGAAGCAAAGACACCATGGAGGGGACAAGATCTACATGAGATCATGTGGGATGTGGATGAAGTCACTTCCAAGTCAATGTCCTCCTGGATTTTTCAGTTAGAGCACTTGACACATGCCTGTTCTTTAAAATGTGTTTGTTCATAAGAAACAAACATTTCTAATACAAGGATGTCTGCACACAGGTGTAGGTATGATACTCATCTCAGTTTGCTTATTGTGTGTCAACTTCAAATTTTGCTAACTACTGAGAATTAATGTGGTCACCCTGCAGAGCCCTCCTCTGAGACCTTACACACTTGATGAGCAAGAAGCATGGTCCTGTACAAAGTGACCCACTAATATATTTCCCTGAGGCTTTTTATGCCAACCTACAAGTCCTCTGACTTGCATTCTGGAAAGCAGTGTGGAGATTCCACAGAAAGTTTGGAATGGAACCACCATTTGACCCAGCTATCCCACTCCTCGGCCTATACCCAAAGGACTTAAAATCAGCCACATCAATGTTCATAGATGCTCAATTCACAATAGCCAGATTGTGGAACCAACATAGATGTCCTTCAATTGATGAATGGATAAAGAAACTGTGGCATATATATACAATAGAATATTACTCAGCCATAAAGAATGATAAAATTATGGCATTTGCAGGCAAATGAATTAAATTGGAGAATATCATGCTAAGTGAGATAAGCCAATCTCAAAAAGCTAAAGGACAAATGATCTCACTGATAAGCGGATGAGGACATATAATGGGGGATGGGAGGGGTTAGCGTTAGGGTTAGGGTTTGGTTTAGGGTTAGGTATAAGGAGGGTGGTAAGAATGGAGAAAGGAAGGACTGTATAGAGGGAAAAGAGTGGTGGGAGGGGTGGGAGGGGTGGGGGGAAGGGAAAAATGTAACAGAATGAATCAAACAACATTACCCTATGTAAATTTATGATTACACAAATGGTATGCCTTGACTCCATGTACAAATAGAGAAACAACATGTAAAAAATTTTTTTTAGCTTTCCAAAAATAAATAAATAATTAAAACATCAATAAGAAAAGTAAGTCACAGAACCACTAGAAATGTATACAAGGAGAGGATATTCAATAGAAAATGGAAAAATTTTGAAACAAGTGTTTTGTACACAGAAAAGTATATCTAGATGGCCACTGAAATTCAGTAGATTGGTTGATTCTAGTGAAGTCTTTACATTGTAAGGTTGAAAAGAGACAACCTAGGGTGCTCAGGGCTTATTTCTTAGTTTTGTAGTTATTAATATGTTGGATTTGTGAAAATTAGAGTCCTACACCTATTATTTGTACCCTTTTCAAGTATAAGATGAATTTTGTTTGAAAATAATTCAATTAGTTTACCTTGAAGAG
Source organism: Sciurus carolinensis (assembly GCF_902686445.1). Classification (NCBI taxonomy): domain Eukaryota; kingdom Metazoa; phylum Chordata; class Mammalia; order Rodentia; family Sciuridae; genus Sciurus; species Sciurus carolinensis. The sequence continues at coordinate 4,518,577 of NW_025920119.1, forward strand.
TAGGGAGCATTTCCATGTCCAACTGATTCGGAGTGATAGGGGCTGATTTTACCTGTCCACCAGCTACAGACAAATAATGTGGAGAAAATGGGAAGCAAAGATTTGAAAGCGCTGGACATCAGCCAGACAAGGACAGTGGCGCCCGAGCAGTGGGATGCAAACTTGATGAACTCCAAGCCCTTCAGCTTGGGTCAGGGCAGGACACTGTAGGTGTGGTGCAGGGAAGAGGATTCTGGAAGGCCCTCAAGTTGTGAGGACACAGATAAACTTGGCACAGCCAGGATCTACATATCAAAACCTGGAAGAAGAGAGTAGAGTACAGAGAACCCAGGGATTTTCAGAGGAGCTGTGAGTATTGAGCAGGCTGACGTGAGGTCAGCAGCATGCCAGAAGCTGCCTGAATCTGTGCTTACACTAGTCAGTCTGGAGACTTCCAGATTCACAGAGGACTGGATGGAGCACCCACCAGTGTCTGAGTCCAGTGCTGGGGATTGTTAGCTCTGTGTGGGCTCTGTTCCAGCTGCAGCTATGATTCCAAAAGCAAGACCTGAAGATGAAAATGCAAAACTATCTTTAAAAGAAATATAATGGCGATTACTCCATTTTTCTCCTTATCCTTCTACTTCTTTAATTGGGGGATAAAGCCTTGTTTCCTGTCTGCTCCAGAATTCAAATCTGTGCTGTATGTGGAAGATTCCATTTCCAGTTACTATCAAATATGACCAGGCATCATTAATGCTATATCGGAAAAATCACCCTTTCCAGTGATTGTTCTGATACACATTAAAACAGATGTCTATCATTTTCCTAGCCTGTTCTGTTTTCTAGAACTCAATTTTGCCTGGTCATTAACTGTGTGTGGATGACTTTCAGAGTGTAATGTCTTCAGTGAGATGTTTGTTCGCCTCTCATTTTGTTTCCCTTCCCTATTCTCTTATATTTTTTTCCATTAACAATACCTTTGTGTTTCTGAAACTGTATCTAGGATGGTCTTGGCTCCCCTGCTAGTAGAGTTTCAGTCAGGGTCTTCCTAAGAGATTCACTTGCCAAGATCTGAAAGGTGAAAAGCAGGGACAGCTTTGATCTCCAGTGGCAGGTGCAGAAGCATCAACATCCTGGCTTCCTCCTGAGAGCCAGCTACTTGGATGCTGCAGGCACAATATTCAGGGGCTCCTGCAGCCCTTCTTCCTTTGATGCCCAGTCCTCACCATGGTTAGAAAGTCCACCAATTTCCTATATGAAACAATTCTATTAAAAACTTCCAGTGGTTTAGTCCTGTTAATGGAATCAATTTCTTGTTTGCTGACTGGGTTGGTTTTGTTTGTTTTAAGACACTACACTGTATGGATTTTTAATGTTCATAATTTGGTTGATTACACCTAACATTAAGTTTACTATCTTAACTGCTTATAAGCATACAGTTCAGGGGTTTCCAATGTATTGTTGAACAACTTATCTCCAGAATTCTCTTCATGTCAAACTAATTCTCCAACCCTACTGAACCACCAGAACACTTTCTGTCTGCAAATTTGACTGTTTGGGTCCCTCATATAAGTGGGGTATAATGGTATCTATCTTTTTTGACCAGTTAATTTTGTTCTGATCTGGTTGTTCTTTTGTTGTATTTAGCGTATGGATTGTTGGCCCAAGGAATGAGGCAGGTGTTTTAGACTCAATAACATAAACCATACTCTTGTCCTAGAATTTCAAAATGTGTCACTCATAGGAAAAATTATGTAATATATTTTTACTTATTTTTGCAGTTACTAGTTGCCCTGATAGAGAGAGTCCACTGGCCTAAGGATGACAGGCAAGGTGAACTCTGCAGGGAACTCCCACCAACCTTAGTGCCCCCATGAAACTACCTCGCCATGCAGCTGCTCTCTGAATTAGACATTCTGTTGTTCACACAAAGTGCTACCCAGACATAATCTCACCTCAATTCTGTTACTGGCCTCTGGCTGTAATAAGTTAACTCACATCCATGTCAATAACTCAGTCACACCAAAATTGAATCAATGGATTCAATCAGTTCTCCACATGTGCTGTAATTTGGCAATGATCATACTTGTGGCAAGGTGGTTAAGTGAATCATTGGGTGTCAGGAGTGAATATGTTCATCCAGGAAGAATCCACCTTCAACTCCCTGGCTGAAATGAAGATCATTAGCCATGGTTGTCTTGGACATCTTGGCTAAATTCTCCTAGGGGAGTTAGAGTGGGCTCTTATGATGAGGTGACAGTGTGTGGGTTCCCACCTCCTGGAGACTGGGGGCTAACTGTGCCACTGTTCTGTTCAAGCTGCTCAGGTTTGGGGGTGTTCTAAATGTCCCTTATGAGTGTAGGAAACATGCAGGCCCTCAGTTACCCAGAAAATTTTTGGAAACATTTGAAATAGAAACAGTGTAAACTCTAGAGCTCAAATTTAAAAAAAAATGGTTTTGGTTATCCATTTTACAAACCCACAGTGGACCAGAAACAGCAAAGTATAAAATGAAGCCATGCAGATGTGCAGATGAAGTCATAATGCTCAGTAAAGGCAGATGCCAGAAGTTTAGGCATGAGAGATAGGCATGGGGATTCCAAACCTGGGAGCAAACAGCTCCACACACTTAAGGTCTCATGTTTATCTGCATCTTCAGTACAACATCAAGTGTTCATAGTAGGATGTTCAGACACCAGAGGAGGCTGCTAAAAACTGCAACTGTTAAAGGAGTTGTGGAAGACTGGATGTTTAAGGGTACCCCTGGACTTCCCTCACACATTAGCAGATGGTACAGATCTCTAACCGTGTCTAGGAATTGTATGAATAGTGCATGACTGCCCATTTTCAGATGAGGAAACTGAGGAATGGAGAAATTAACTTTCTTCCAAATCACAGAGCCAAGAAATAAAAGGGCATAAATTTAAATCCCCCAAACTTAGTCCAGTCCTGTTTTCAACCACTACAACTTACATAATTTGCTCGATACTTCTGGACTGTCAGAAGCTTTATGCTGTTGAAAAAATCCTGCTACAGTGCAAATTAAATTTTTATAGGAAAACATGATATATTTCTGAAAGTAAAATAGTATGTAACTCATTGGAGTTCAGTGGAGGCCATGAGGTCCTTATTATATACTAGCATTAGAAAGTTTATTTTAAAGTTTATTTATTGAATAGGTATGAGAAATTAAGACAAGTGTTATGCAGATAAAAGTAATAACAGTAGTGGCCTTAAGATTATATTGTGCTCAAGCAATAGAACATGTGTGTATTCTCTCTGCCCACATGTGTAAAAGGTGGTTTTGCCAGCACATCAGATCTCTTTTGAAGGTCTATGCATGTGCATTTGATTGAAAGGCACAGCCCTGGAAAAATAATTTGAACTGCTGGGAACATGATTGGCAAGTTGTGTGTTATAGAGACAATATGATAACATATTTATAGAGACCTGAATTAGGGCCCTGGTTCTCCAATTTATAAGCTCTTTAATCTTGTGGAAATTTTTTCCTTGTATTCTTCATTTCCTTCTCTGGAAAACTGCTTAAATAATAGTATACATGTTGCCTACCATTAGGATTAGCTGAAATCTTTATGTATTATGTAAGACATTGTACTAAATCAGGGGTCAGCAAGCTCTTCTGAGAAAGATTCAGTATTTAAATATTTCCAGGTTTACAGGTCACATAGAGAGAAAGAGAGTTACCAAATTTTGTCTTTTTAACAAAACAAAACAAACAAACAAAAAAACTATGTATATGTGATATCTAAATGAATGGGCATGGCTGTTTCCAATAAAACTTTATTTACAAAAGCAGGTAAGAGACTGTATTTGACACCAGGGCTGTGGTTTTCAGACTGCTTCAGGAGATAAGTCCTGGACATTATTATTCGTCTGTGTTGAGAAAAAGCAATAACATACTGTCAAGTATGTGGCACAGTGCCAGCACACGGAAGTTGTGTGGCCAGTGGTACTTGACTGTTTTGAGGCAGGATTTTCATATCTAGCCTATGAGGTCTCATATCATTTCATGGAGGTATATCTTAGGACTCTGTGGCCTTATATCTTAATTTTCATTGAGGAGGTGGAGGAGAAAAGACTAACTTAACTAAGAAAAACTATTGACTGGGGGAGGTTCAAGATGGCGGACTAGAGGGCGGCTGCATTTCATGTTGCTCCAGGACTCAAGATTCAAAAGAGGAGATAGTGACTTGGGACCAACTCAAAGCCGCCGGGGGAGTTTCTCCCATAGGGGAGGCGTCCCCGATGGGGCAGTAGCCCTGGAACGCAGAGAACTTTGTGAAGTAGTGACTCGGCGGGTCGCCCCTCCCCCGCCGGAGCGGTAAAAACGGACAGCGAAGTGGAGTGAAAAATGGCGGATTGAAGTTTCCAGGACCGCGGGCAGATTCTCTAACCTAAGGAGACTCGTCTGCGAAGGGTGAGGCTCTCAAGCCCAGGAAGGAGGTCCGGGTCCCTGGGAACGTTGCCTGCGAAGGCTGCCCTGCCCAGGTGGCAAGACACACCTCCCCTGCTGGAGCAGTGAACTCGGAAAGCGGGGAACTTTGCAAGGGAGGTTGTGCGACACACCGCTTGGTTTTGAAGCGATCTGCCAGGGCTCCAGCGGCTGCCAGAGAAAGAGTGGGGCGGCGAGTTGTTTGGATCCAGCAACCGCCTGAGCAACGGGGAGGGGGCTGCCCAGAGGAGGTGGAGGTACGCAGTGAGTGGCTTGGTCTCCAAGCGCCCACACCTGGAGGAAGAGACGAGCGACGGGTCACTGGGGCTTGGAGCATATGTACGAGGCTCCAAGTGACTGCTCAGAGGGTGGGTCGCATAGCCAGGCGATTAGGTGCATAGCAAGGTCCGGTCCAGGGACCTAGGCACCTTTTCTTGAATGAACTACACAGAGACAAGCTGAGGGGTGAAGTGAAGGTTCCAGGACTTCAGGCAGTGTCTCTGAGAAGGGACAACCTAAGGAGACTCGTCTACGAAGGGTGAGGCTCCCAGGCCCAGGAGGTAGGTCTGGGCCCCTGGGAAGGCTGCCCTGCCCAGGCAGCAAGACACATCTACCCTCATTGGAACAGTGAGCTCAGAAAGTGGGGAACCTTGCAGAGGAGGCCGAGCAGAACACCGCTTGGTTTTTTGGTTTTTTGGACCAATCTGCCAGGGCTCCGGGGGCTGCCAGAGAAAGAGTTGGGTGGCGAACTATTTGGATTCAGCAACTGCCTGAACAACGGGGAGGGGGCTGTCCTGAGGAGGTGGAGGTGCGCAGTGAGTGGCTTGGTCTCCAAGCGCCCACACAGAACACCTGCCTGGAGGAAGAGACGAGTGACGGGTCACTGGGGCTTGGAGCATATGTACGAGGCTCCAAGTGACTCTTCAGAGGAGGGGTCGCATAGCCAGGTGATTAGGTGCAAAGCACGGTCCGAGCCGGGGATCTAAGCACCTTTTCTTGAAAGAGCTACACAGAGACCAGCTGAGGGGTGGAGCGAAGGTTCCAGGACTGTGGGCAGCTTCTCTGAGGAGGGGCCACCTAAGGAGACTCGTCTGCGAAGGGCAGGGCTCCCAAGCCCAGGAGGTAGGTCCAGGCCCCTGGAAACGCTGCTTGGGAAGGCTGCCCTGCACAGGTGGTAGTTGTGGACTGAGGGGAACCTCTAGGAGGGGAACGGACTAGTGAGACCTCCCCACCGGGTGGGTCTTCCCCGCCGAGTGAGGTTTTCCCACAAAGACAGTAAAACCAGAGACACAGGCCCAAACGGGCATTGCCTTAGCCCGCAGTCTAGCTCCCCTTTGTATGACCATTGGTCAACAAGTAGAGGCACCTCTGCCCTCTAGCAGGGAATATACCCCACCTGAAGACCACCACCCCTAGAGAGGCAGCTACCTAGGGGAACACCGAAGTATCAACTTCCTCTAAGACTTCAGGCTACTGAAGGATAAGAGGGGATACACTAGCAATCTTCAGGGACATTATAAGTCAATAGAGGAAATCTGCAACATCTCTGCAGTCCACTGATACCTGAACAATATGAGAAAACAAGGGAAGAAAATGCCTCAAACAAATCTGGATGTTATATCAATAAAATCCAATGACAGCATGGCAGAAGAAATGTCAGAAAGGGAGTTCAGAATGTACATAATCAACATGATAAGAGAAGCAAACGATGAAATGAAAGAGCAAATGCAGGCATTGAATGAACGCACCAATAGACAGTTAAAAGAGCAAATACAGGAAGCAAAAGACCATTTCAATAAAGAGTTAGAGATATTGAAAAAAAAACCAAACAGAAATCCTTGAAATGAAGGAAACAATAAACCAAATTAAGAACTCCATAGAAAGCACAACCAATAGGATAGAACACCTGGAAGACAGAACCTCAGATATTGAAGACAAAATATTTAACCTCGAAAACAAAGTCGAACAAACAGAGGAGATGGTAAGAAATCATGAACAGAATCTCCAAGAACTATGGGATATCATGAAAAGGCCAAATTTGAGAATTATTGGGATTGAGGAAGGCTTAGAGAAACAAACCAAAGGAATGAACAACCTATTCAATGAGATAATTTCAGAAAATTTCCCAAATCTGAAGAACGAAATGGAAAATCAAGTTCAAGAGGCTTACAGGACTCCAAATACACAAAATTACAACAGACCCACACCAAGGCACATTATAATGAAAATACCTAACATACAAAATAAAGACAGAATCTTAAAGGCTGTGAGAGAAAAGAACCAAATTACATTCAGGGGGAAGCCAATACGGATATCAGCAGATTTTTCAATCCAGACCCTAAAAGCTAGAAGGGCCTGGAATAACATTTTTCAAGCCCTAAAAGAAAATGGATGCCAACCAAGAATCTTATACCCAGCAAAACTTACCTTCAGATTTGACAACGAAATAAAATCCTTCCATGATAAACAAAAGCTAAAAGAATATACAAAAAGAAAGCCAGCATTACAGAACATTCTCAGCAAAATATTCCATGAAGAAGATATGAAAAACAAAGAAGCAAATCAGCAAAGGGAGGAGATATCCTAAAGGAACTCTCAAATAAAGAGGAACCAAGTCGTGTCAAAAATAAGCAAATAAATGAATAAAATGAGTCAAATGACCGGGAATACAAATCATATCTCAATAATTACCCTGAATATTAACGGCCTGAATTCATCAATCAAAAGACATAGATTGGCAGATTGGATAAAAAAGAAAGATCCAACAATATGTTGCCTGCAAGAGACTCATCTCTTAGAAAGAGATACCCAAAGACTAAAGGTGAAAGGATGGGAAAAAACTTACCATGCACATGGACCCAGCAAAAAAGCTGGGGTATCCATCCTCATTTCAGATAAAGTGGACTTCAAGCCAAAGTTAATCAGAAGGGATAAAGAAGGACATTTCATAATGCTTAAGGGAACCATAAATCAGCAAGACATAACAATCATAAATATCTATGCCCCAAACAGTGGCTCACCCATGTATGTCAAACAAATCCTTCTCAATCTCAGAAACCAAATAGACCACAATACAATAATACTAGGTGATTTTAACACGCCTCTCTCTCCACTGGACAGATCTTCCAAACAAAAATTGAATAAAGAAACCTTAGATCTCAATAACACAATCAATAATTTAGACTTAACAGACATTTATAGAATATACCATCCAACGAAGAGTGAATACACTTTCTTCTCAGCAGCACATGGATCCTTCTCTAAAATAGACCATATATTATGCCACAAAGCTAATGTTAGCAAATACAAGAAGATAGAGACACTTCCTTGTATTTTATCAGACCATAATGGATTGAAACTAGAAATAAATGAAAGAGCAAAAAACAGAAATTACTCCAACACCTGGAGATTAAACAATATGCTATTATATGAGGAATGGATAACAGAAGATATTAGGAAGGAAATTAAAAAATTCTTAGAGGTAAACGAGAACAAAGAAACATCGTATCAAAATCTCTGGGACACTATGAAAGCCGTACTTAGAGGAAGATTTATTTCATGGAGCGCATTTAATAAAAGAAGTAAAACTCAAAAAATAAATGAACTAACACTACAGCTCAAAGCCCTAGAAAAAGAAGAACAGACCAACACCAGAAGTAGTAGAAGACAGGAAATAGTTAAACTCAGAGCTGAAATCAACGAAATTGAAATGAAAGAAACAATACAAAAAATTGACAAAATAAATAGTTGGTTCTTCGAAAAAATAAACAAAATTGATAAACCTTTAGCCACACTAACAAAGAGAAGACGAGAGAAAACCCAAATCACCAAAATTCGGAATGAACAAGGAAGTATCACAACAGACACGACTGAAATACAAAACATAATTAGAAGCTATTTTGAAAATCTATATTCCAACAAAATAGAAAATTTCGAAGATATCAACAAGTTTCTAGAGACCTATGAATTGCCTAAACTAAACGAGGAGGACATGCACAATTTAAATAGACCAATTTCAAGTAATGAAATAGAAGAAGTCATCAAAAGCCTACCAACAAAGAAAAGTCCAGGACCTGATGGTTTCTCAGCCGAGTTCTACAAAACCTTTAAAGAAGAGCTCATTCCAATACTTTTCAAAGTATTCCATGAAATAGAAGAGGAGGGAACCCTCCCAAACTCATTCTACGAAGCCAATATCACCCTGATACCTAAACCAGACAGAGACACATCGAGGAAAGAAAATTTCAGACCAATTTCCTTAATGAACATCGACGCAAAAATTCTCAACAAAATTTTAGCAAATCGCATACAAAAATGTATTAAAAAGATAGTGCATCATGATCAAGTGGGTTTCATCCCAGGGATGCAAGGTTGGTTCAACATCAGGAAATCAATAAATGTAATTCACCATATCAACAGACTTAAAGTCAAGAATCACATGATTATTTCAATAGATGCAGAAAAAGCATTTGATAAAATACAGCACCCCTTCATGCTCAAAACACTAGAAAAAATAGGGATAGTGGGAACGTTCCTTAACATTGTAAAGGCCATCTATGCTAAGCCCATGGCTAATATTATTCTTAATGGTGAAAAACTGAAAGCATTCCCCCTAAAATCTGGAACAAGGCAGGGATGCCCTCTCTCACCACTCCTATTCAATATCGTCCTTGAAACTCTAGCCAGAGCAATTAGACAGACCAAAGAAATTAAAGGGATACGAATTGGAAAAGAAGAACTCAAACTATCCCTATTTGCTGATGATATGATTATATACTTAGAGGAACCAGGAAATTCCACCAGAAAACTCTTAGAACTCATAAGTGAATTCAGTAAAGTAGCAGGATACAAGATCAATGCTCATAAATCCAATGCATTTTTATACATAAGTGATGAATCTTCAGAAAGAGAAGTTAGGAAAACTACTCCATTCACAATAGCCTCAAAAAAAATAAAATACTTGGGAATCAATCTCACAAAAGAGGTGAAAGACCTCTACAATGAGAACTACAGAACACTAAAGAAAGAAATTAAAGAACACCTTAGAAGATGGAAAGATCTCCCATGTTCCTGGATAGGCAGAATTAATATTGTCAAAATGGCCATACTACCAAAAGTGCTATACAGATTCAATGCAATTCCAATTAAAATCCCAATGATGTACCTTGCAGAAATAGAGCAAGCAATCATGAAATTCATCTGGAAGAATAAGAAACCCAGAATTGCTAAAGCAATCCTTCGCAGGAAAAATGAAGCAGGGGGTATTGCAATACCTGAACTTCAACTTTACTACAAAGCAATAGTAACAAAAACGGCATGGTATTGGTACCAAAATAGACAGGTAGATCAATGGTACAGAATAGAAGACACGGACACAAACCCAAACAAATATAATTTCCTCATACTAGACAAAGGGGCCAAAAATATGCAATGGAGAAAAGATAGCCTCTTCAATAAATGGTGCTGGGAAAATTGGAAATCCATATGCAACAAAATGAAAATAAACCCATATCTCTCACCGTGCACAAAACTAAACTCAAAATGGATTAAGGACCTCGGAATCAGACCAGAGACCCTGCATCTTATAGAAGAAAATGTAGGTCCAGATCTTCAACATGTCGGCTTAGGACCAGACTTTCTCAACAGGACTCCCATAGCACAAGAAATAAAAGTAAGAATCAACAACTGGGATAGATTCAAACTAAAAAGCTTTCTCTCAGCAAAGGAAACTATCAGCAATGTGAAGAAAGAGCCTACAGAGTGGGAGAAAATCTTTGCCAATCATACTTCAGATAGAGCACTAATCTCCAGAATCTATAAAGAACTCAAAAAACTCAACACCAAGACTACAAATAATCCAATCGACAAATGGTCTAAGGAAATGAACAGACACTTCACAGAAGAAGACCTACAAACAATCAACAAACATATGGAAAAATGTTCAACATCTCTAGTAATAAAAGAAATGCAAATCAAAACCACCCTAAGATTCCATCTCACCCCAATCAGAATGGCGATTATCAAGAACACAAGCAACAACAGGTGTTGGCGAGGATGTGGGGAAAAAGGTACACTCATACATTGCTGGTGGGGTTGCAAATTAGTGCAACCACTCTGGAAGGCAGTATGGAGATTCCTTAAAAAACTTGGAATGGAACTACCATTTGACCCAGCTATCCCACTCCTTGGCCTATACCCAAAGGACTTAAAATCAGCATACTACAGAGATACAGCCACATCAATGTTCATTGCTGCTCAATTCACCATAGCCAGATTGTGGAACCAACCTAGATGCCCTTCAGTTGATGAATGGATAAAGAAACTGTGGCATATATATACAATGGAATATTACTCAGCCATAAAGAATGATAAAATTATGGCATTTGCAAGCAAATGGACGAAATTGGAGAATATCATGCTAAGTGAGATAAGCCAATCTCAAAAAACCAAAGGAAGAATGATCTCGCTGATAAGTGGATGATGATACATAATGGGGTGTGGGAGGGGTTAGTTTTAGGGTTAGAGTGAGGGTTAGGGAGGGGGGCAAGAATGGGGGAAGGAAGGACTGTATAGAGGGAAAAGAGGGATGGGAGGGGTGGGGGGAAGGGGAAAAAAATAACAGAATGAATCAACCAACATCACACTATGTAAACGTATGATTACACAAATGGTATGCCTTTACTCTATGTACAAACAGAGAAAGAACATGTATCCCATTTGTTCACAATAAAAAATAAAAAAAAAAAAAGAAAAACTATTGACTGGGAATCAAGATTTTAAAAAAGTGAAGCAACTTTGTTTCAGTTCCATAATTTATGCCTTAAGTTGGGATTTTTAAAAAAGGTCAGTTTCTCCTTATCTTGTGTCCCTGTCCTTGCAATATCTATTCAAGAAGCTGTAGTTCTCTTCCTCTTTAACAACTTTAAAGGTGAGACCATGCGTTAGTAATAAGTGTGTTTGCATGTGCTTAGTGCAGGCAGGGGACAGGCTGCCTGCCATAAGTTCTTGCCTTCACAGAAGGGCATCACTCCATAAAACAACATCATGTGCTCAATGTCGAGTTGACTAATATTTCACACCTGAAAATATTTGCCTTGAACCATTGAAATAGCTGACTGCTGCCAAGTTGTGGCACCTGACTTCAAGTGATCACAGCAGTACCTCAGAAATAGATGTGCTTCTCAACAGCTTGCCCCAAACACTCATAACACCTGAGTGACTCTCCTGGTCTTCTTGCAGTAATTCCTGAACCAAAGCAGCACTTGGCCATGTACTTGGCCAGAAAAACAGACAACAAGGAGAACAGTGACTCTCTATTAATAGAGCTGTGCTCCACTCAATTTGAAAAGCATGAAGACCGAGGAACTCTGGCTTCTCCCAAGAAGAGGCAGCATCCCCTGCTGAAATTCCCAGAACCTGTCCACTTCCCCAAGGCTGAGTCCGTGGGGACACTATACAGCAGCTCAAGCAATCATGTGTCTTTCAAGAATTGTGACGTCATCCTCTAGAAGCCACTAGGGAAGTGCATCAAACTGACAAAGCAAATTACATTGGGAATTCTGTGTAACACAAAGGTGTGCACCCATAAAGAGATCAGAATGAACCCCATCACTCAGCTGCTTCCCTGACAGAATGCTCAATCATCGATGGATTCTCTGTGTTTTCAACAGGAGCAGAAACTTTCATTTCAATGTCATTTTAGAACAGTTTTAAATTTGTTAGATTCCTGCAAAGATAGTACGGATCTCCCACATAGACCAGTAAGGGACACATGATCTGATAGTGAGGTCTTAGTTTCATATATTGTTCACAGGTTATGAACAAATGTCAGTACATTTATTATTAAATAAAGTGCATGCCTTAATCAGGAGTATCAAAGAACTGTTTAGTGTACTGCCATTAAAATATCGATCAATGTTACAAGGAGAAAATTGGTCTCCAAAGCTGCCCATATCCCGAGCCTTGGAATCTATGCTACCTTACGTGGCCAAGGGACTTAGCAGCCATGATTCGGGGTAACTGGATGGAGAAACAGGAGACTGTCCTGCATTGTCTGGGTGAGCCCAGGGACACCTCCATGGTCCTTGTTAAAAGCAGACAGGAGGAGTAGAGTCCTAAAAGGGCATGGGAGGATGGAAGGCAAGGAAGAATGTGAGCATGAACCATGAAGGCTGACAGCTCCAGAAGCTGAAGGAGATGACTCCTCCTGCAGCCTCAGCAGACAGAGGCCTGAGAACAACTTGCTTAGTGAGATCCAGCTTAGACCTCTGACATCCAGATCCCTAGGATAAGCAAAGTGTGTTGTTTTTCGACCAAGCTTCTGGTAATGCATTGTCACAGCAAAGAAGACTAACACAGTGACAAATTCAATTAGAAGGAAAACACTCTGCCAGCCAGACACCAGCCATTCTGGTAAGTGCCACTTTGCAAAGACCTTTCTGAAGAGTCCCACCTGAGATGACCCAGTGTGGCTGGGGCTATGCCCCTCTGCTCCTCAGACCCTGCAACAGTACCAGAATTTTAGAAAGGGCACAATGGACTGGTGTTATACAGATGTGTCACCCCTTTGACACCCACCATGTGAGTGACTGGCACTCTTGTACTCTTTGTTCTTCTTGAGCAAGTGTATGACAGATGTGGATTTTGTTTATTGTTGTCTTTTGGGGTTCATGAATACTCTTCCTTGTTTCCAAGCTACTTTAAGTGAATTCTTATTTATGAGTGCAATGACATGCATACTTGAGTTTGCAGGTGAAGCAGCACTGTAGATGGGGCAAAAATGCTTTTGAAAATTAGGCTGACAGACAAAGCACCTTCTTAGAGCAAATTATCATACCTCCCATCTTCAAGGGTATAGTGAAGAAATCATTCATTGACCTACATTGACCTACCTTGCTATTCTCTTTTTCTATCTTAACTGAAATTTCTCTTTCATTTGGCTTGTACCCCTGGGATAAACACCACATGAACCAAAATCCAAATGAAGAAAACCTTGGACTAACAACAGAATTATTAGTATCAGCATCCTTCAGCCCTCTGCAAAGGCCCATGATTTGTGCTTCCCCAGAGAGGATTTGAGGCAGGAAGGGCTTTCTGAGACTTCTCATTCATCTTTCTATTCATCCCCCTCCCATAACCCATTTGCAGAACTGCCATTGAACATCAGTGCACCTGTTTTTCCTATTTATGGGGAACACCTCCTTGACACTGCAGAATCCCTGTTGGGTGGGACTCAAACTGCAACTCTGCCACTCACCACCAATGTGAGCCAGTCAAGTTGCACTCCATTTTTGTTTCAGCTTTCTCCTCTGTACAATAGCTGCAATGGGAATGTTGTTCTCAGAGTTATTTTGAGGGGAAAGTCAGTTTGTGCATATGCACATTATATGTCTTGCACATAATTGGCCCTTAGGAAAATTTAGTAATACTATGAATACTATTACATTTATGGAATGGCTCAGCCAGTCTGACTCCAGAGCCTGGGAATTAACCCTTGATCAGTACCACTTTTATAAATATTGTTTGAAATGAAATTATTTTAAATGCACTTAATTCCATTTGTATGTATGCAGTATGTATGTGTATGTGTGTGTATGTAAATATGTAGATAGATGCAGGTGTGGGTGTAGATGTAGAGAAAGGGGCATACAGATGTGTATATACAGGAAGGTAGATAAAGATGTATTTTTCCCTCTGAAGAGGAAGCACTTCAGGGAACACATAGTTAATATACTGGAACATATATCTGAGGAAACTGCACAGAACACAACACAGAGAGGCAAAGCACTGAAAAATTTCAACAGAAATTAGGACACATTGAGAATAAAATAAGCAAGTTTTGGGGAGAAATTTTTAAAAATATAGAGGCAACATTTGAGGAGCCAAATGTAAGCATCTTCTGAAGTTGATGACAGTAAAGCATCTTCACATTCAAAAGCTTACATCAAACACTAAAGAGAATTTTCTAAAATCCACATGTAGAAATAGCTTATGGGAAAAAATTTCAGTAAGATTTAAAAACATAAAACAGTAAAAGCATTAATATAATAACAAATAAGAGGGTTATAAAAATCAAGTGAGGCCTAAATTCCAGGAAGTAATAATATGTAATTCTGGCAATTTGGGCATTATATATCCTCAGATTATGTGTTTAGATACATATGAACTTGAAATTTTGCTTCAGAGCCCTAATATATAAATTTGAACAAAATCAAGCATCATTCAAGGGTCATTTAAAAGTATAATGAAATAGGCAGTGAAAAGAAAGAGATGATTATACTCAATAACAACCATACTGTGTTAGACAATTTTTAATCACTGTGACAAAATACCTGAGAAAAACAATCTAAAGGTGGAAAGATTTATTTGGCTCATAAATATTTCAGAAGTTTCAGTCCATGATTGTCTGGCTCCATTGCTCTGGGCCCAGGATGAGGCAGAACATTATGGAAGAAGGTCGTGGTGATAAAAGAACTGTCAACTTATAGTAGACAGGAAGGAGAGAGATAGAAGAACAGCTGGGAACAAGAAAAAACCTTCTAGGCCATGTCTCCAGTGACCTGCTTCTTCTAACTAGGCCCCAACTCCTAAAGTTTCCACCACTTCCCAATAATGCCAACAGTTATGAATCCCTCAACAAATTAACCCACAGATGAGGTCATATCCCTCATGATCTAATCACAGCACAAAGACTCCACTTCTGAACACTGTTGCACTAGTGTCCAAGATTTCAGTGCATGAGCAGATCAAACCATAACAAACCCTGGTGGATTTTTAAGTAAACATGAGAGGAAATGGTGTTCGGGCAAAAGAAAATGATATAAAGAAAATAGATAATGATTTAAGGAACCACCTACAAGAAATATATGATAGATCTGAAATTGCATGTACCTAAGCACATAATTTAAACATGTAATTCAAATGTCAAAATTATTAGGTTAATTTGGCAAATCATTTGTAAGTGTAGGGAGATTTACCATCTTGCTTGGAAGCTGAACACTAAACAGATGAAAATGAATAAGAATAAACAATGTTTGAACAAGTTTAAAGGACTTACTAGAGCCCCGTATCTTTCAATGAAAGAATATAAGTTCCTTCTAAACATAAAGCAACATCATTTTAATGTTCAAAACTGATAAATCAATATGAAACAAAGTACTGTTTTTCAGAGAACATTAAATTGGGAACTGGAACTACAGCTCCTTATATTTGGAATTCATGAATTAAAGAAAGAAACACACTGCATTCATGGAGGCCCTGACAGTTTCCAGTTTGCATTCTATTTTCATGAAGAAACAATGAAAACAAGTTAAATTTAGGTCATAGAAGATGTATGCAGAGGAAAATATCATCATAGACATGCTATAGAAAAAAGATGCAATTTTAAAAAGTTAGAAGAAAATAAAGACCTCAAGCAGAAAGAAGAAAATGGTTAAAAATAAAGAAATTAGTTAAAAGGAAATCAAAGGAGCAATTGAGAAGATCAATAAAATCAAGAGGAACTCTAACAAAGCAAAGAAATCAATGAAACCATTAGAAAGATTGATCAGAAGACATTGGATGTGTGCTTCCTAACAAAGTCCCAAGAAGAGAAGGCTGTGGATCCCTTACCAAGGAGCTCATCAAAGACAGTTGCTCTTAGTTGTTAAACTTCCTTTTCAGCTTCAGAGAGATGAAAGCAGGAATGAAGAATGGCGGTTACTTTGTAGGGAATGCAGGGAGGACTCAATTGCCCTTAAGCCCTTAGGCAAAGCACATAAGCAACCCTGTGTTTGAGGGACACAGCTAATAAGACACACAGTATTCTGGAAGGATTGTGGTCACATACAATGTTGGGACAGGAATTGTGAACTGAAAAACATGCAAATTGTGACCTTGGCAAACTTCTCTCTTTTTAAAAACCCAAGAAAACAAGTGGAATGTGTTGGAGCCTCCCTGGCAGTATTAATGAGTTTCTGATGAAACCATGAGTCTGATGTCAAATCAGATGGACAGTCCTCTTCCTGTGAATGTCCTGTACCCGTGTGAGCCTGTGTGCATCCCACACCCACCCTCCACCCTTGAGAGTGACAGGATTAGGTCTTGGCACTGATAAAGACAGGAGATAAAGGGATTTTTAGGAGGGAATTTAACAAAATAATTAAATGATTAATATTTAATTTAGTTTAACAATTAAATAAGTAAATTCTGAGAAAGAAATGAATGGAACAATTTTTAAAATACCAAATTTTGGACTGGGGTGGACTTGGGTGTGGGTCAGTGGCAAAGAGCTTGCCAAACGTGTAGGGCCCAGGATTGAAAAAAAAAAAAAGAATTCAGTTAAAGATCAGATTTGATAATATTTGAAATATCAAACCATGTATCATTTACTCCTATGTGCAGGGGCAGTACAGAAGTCTTTAATCTGAACAAAGGTAATTTATTGAATATATTTTGTTAACATATGTACTAATATTGTTATTATTTTGGTGTTGTCATTAGACCACAATATTTCCAGGCTTCTCAAAATCACTGCAAGAGCACTGTATCCTCATGTTATAGGTTTAAAATATTGAGAGAGCAGCTAATCATGGCAGAGTCAAGATTCTTGGTGTCTATCCAGAATGAAAGTGTAGCTGTTTTTTGGATTCATTGTTATCTTTCTAATTAGATGAAACGGTGTGCACTGGCAGGCTATTTCTCAGACAAAATAACTGAAAATAACTCAAAATGAATTTCCTTTGAGAAATATATGTTTCTTATATGTTTAACATATGTTTGTATATGTTAAAATCTGTCATTAGCATTCTGATAACATAACTAATCAATTTAGTATGGAGGAAGGTTTACTTTTACAGTAAGTTCTTCATGGTGGGAATGCTTGGCAGAGGAGGCCTGTTCTCTCATGGGGACTGGGGATCAGAGAGAAAGAGGAAGAACCAGGGTCCCAAGATCACTTCAAGGTCATGGCCCCAATGACCTGATTTCCTGAAGGTTCCGCCTGCTCCCCATGGCACTCCACTATGGACTTTGGAATATATGACTCAAACATTGGCAGCATCTGTGTTTTTAATGGTTTGTAATACTTAGGTTAGTGGCTGTGATATGATTAAATAAGAAACAACTCAAATTGCTGCCAGTGGTGATGGGCACCTAGCAAGCACTCAGTAGTCAATGGCATCCTCCCACATGTCTCATCCTCAGCTTCATCAGGAAAGAATAATTGTTAAAACAGGAACAAGTTAGATCTTGTATCCATCAGGGTAGTTTATGTTACTACAGTTTATTCACAAAAGCAAGACATGAGAGTCACTGGAGTAACCTGCAAACCATCCTCCTTGAGACCTTCAGAGACCCAGGAGACAGGCCCTGGAGAATAGAAAAGCATTGCTGCTAGGCAATATATCCATGGCTCCTGTTGGCCATGTCTTAGGTCCTGGTAGATTCAGCAGTGCCCTGTCAGAACTCTGCATTGGGGTCACCAGTAGGAGACTTGGCCTCTAGGAGAAGTACTTTACTGGTGGCCATGATTCTCCCAGAGACTCACCTGGATGATTTACCACCCAGAGCTCAGGACCCAGGAGTCTTGAACATTTCCTGACACTTAGAGGCCATTCTGCACCTGCTCAGTTCTCTGCATGCTGAGATTTGGTGGATGATGACTCAGGCCAGGCCTCTGTGCTGAGCATCATGAGGTCCACAGTATGATTCAGCCTCCAGTCAGTGACCAAGAAGTTGTCGTGTCAGGCAAATGCAATACCAAGCAGGCCAAAGCATGGAGCAGAGGCCTTTGTAGTGGGGCAGTATGATATATGGGCCTGTATTTGGTGTCAGTCACACAAACCTGTGTTCTTCTCCCAGTGACATGGTGAGTCATGATAAATAACTCTGTGTGCCTCAGTTTTCTTGTCTGCAAAATGGGGCTGAAAGTAGGATTTATGTGACAGGTTATTATAGGATAGAACAAGTTAGGACACATGATGTTGAATGGTTCCTTGCCCAGAACAACCGCTTAATACATGAGTTGATGTTACACCTAAAATTGAGTGTGCATGTAATCCAATAAAGGTGTCTTCCCATCTAACACACTGCACAATGCTGTATGTCATTTACGTTTATAGAGCAATAGTCATAACAGGTGACAGGGGCTATTTCCATTTTGGGTGTCTTTCCCTTGCAAGCAGGCAGCCTCAGGTACATTGGGAAAAGTAAATGTGCTATGTATATCAACTTCTTTTATCCCCTTCATTTATTCTAAACTATGGGAAGGCTTGGATGTAAATACAGGTATGAAGTCTTTTGTTGCTCCTATTAATGTGAAAATTAGGCTTTGTAGTGTTTGGGGTTTGCATCTAAATAAACCCAGTTCTGAATCATCCAGGGCAGAGAATGTCACCCTTCTGCAGTGACCACACATTAACCAGTGCACATGAGTTGTGATACAGAGAGCATTCACTGCAGATGAATTAGAAGTCTCACTCTGTAGGCTCCAAGGTCTCAGCTAGTGTTGTCAAATGCACGCTGTCACCATTAACAGTGACTAATCAAAACCAAAGGGAGTAATAAGTCTCACTGCCAATGTTTTGCTAAGCAAATTGCCTCAGCTGTCCTCATTTCAGAACTTGGAACCCTACGTTTGGGGTGGAGTGTATGAAGATTAAGTGAATGGGAGGCAAAGACCAGCCAGAAAGGGTCAGATCCTGCTCTGCCATGTGCTAGCTGAGTTAGGGGACTTAGGTATGCCTCTGTTTCTTCATCTACAAAATGGGAAGGATGGTGACTGTCCCTAGTTCATGTGGTCACTGGGTGAGGTGGACCAGTAGCCGTGAATGTACCCAGAGCAGGACCTGGTATACAGGGGTCACTGAGCAAGTGCTGGCTGCAGTTGTCATTATTGCTCCCATGTGTGCCTGCTTTGGGTTCTTCACAGGAAGCACACAGTACAATCTGAGTGGGACCAAGTTTAATAAGGACTGTATTAGAACAGATTGGCTGGGTGGAGTTGTTAACAGGACTAATGTCAGTGCAGAGAATTAACCAAACTCCAAAGCCCACCATAGTTGGAAGGATAAGAGTAGGGAGCAGTCACCAGAAGCACACAGCCAGAGCAGTGCACAGGAACCTCCAAAGTCATAGAAACTCCAGCTTGAGCTGAAGGACCCAGAGGATGCTGAGCCACAGGAGGACAGAGAGGGAGGAAGGGTGGACAGTCCCTGGACTTTTCTCTCATCTGGGCCCTAAGCTCCCAGTGCCCCATCTAAGAAATTAACCAGAGGCAGGAGTGTGGAAAAGCTGAGGTAATGATGAGCAGGCCTGTGTCCATGATTAAGAGTAGCTGAGGGTGGGCTAGGGAAAAGTATGGATCTGGAGAACCCCAGCCCCAAGAATGACAGTTTTAGGACCATCTACATCATGCATGCAGTGGGTGTCAATACACAGAACAAGTGTTCCCAGTATAGTCACAGACAGCATTGCCAAGAAATACCAACAGGACAGGACAGAGTCTGGCTCTCGCTTGGTGACAGGAAGAGTGACAAGCCCAACAAACATAACTCCAACAAAAATAGTGGCAGTTGCTGGTAGTTCTAGAACCTTCATAGTTTTCCAAGTACTTCATGCCCTGGGTGGGGTTACAGTTCAGCCTTGTCCCACACAATGGGAAGTCAGCATCTATCCCCATTTTACAAATAAGAAAATGAAGGGGAGTTGTTGATTGATTAGGAGCAAGACATTTAGTGGGATTCATGCTTGGGTTTCTTAGAGAATTCATGGAGGCCTGTGGACCAAGTGCAGAGGACTCAAGGACTCAAGAGTGCAAGACAGGTCATTTAATACTTAACCATGTGGTTGTCCTGCAGGGGATTTTACATTTGGGTAGATCCTCTGGAAACTTTTACGGGAAAAGGTGAGCATGTACACTCGTCTGTAGGTCAGATTCTTCCTTCAAATTTATATTGGCTTAAAATAAAGAGAACAATGATTTGTTGAGATATTAGGCATCTCATAGGGACACAATTTAAAGGGCAGCATGCAATTCCTCTGATGTTCTCATTCATTTCCTCTCCTAAGAAAAGGTGCATTTTTCTTTTTATGTGCTCTGAACTTAGTTCTATGCTTTTCTTTGATGTTGGTTATTACAGTCCCTTCAACTTTTGTGCCGCTGTCTCTGTAGATTGCATTCCCTGACCTGCTTGAAATCAAAGCAGCCATGTATCACTTATCTCAGGAAAATCTGAAGGTGGAGGCTGCTCCCAAAATCAGTCTTTCCAGGCCAAGCCCTCTTTGCCCTCCTGATGTTCTGGAAAGTCATAGTCCAGCAACCTTATCCTGGCTGGAAGAGTCATATATGAATACCTGCCCGTGACCCTACTAGGTCCCTGTCTTCTTGAGGGATCAGGATAGGAGGACAGACAAGTCCCTCTAGAGGGGAATAGAATAATACCACAGTTCCTCATTCAAAGACAGCCTACAACACGTAAGCTTTCTTCCTCACCTCTAGCACCATTTAAAGTCCTGAAGCAAGTAAAGAAATTTGAGAGTGGTGGGAAAATTATTAAATATTTCTTCTGAAAACCCACAAACATAGGGAATTTAGCATATAATTTCATAATCTCTTGTCTTTCTTGCATACTGGCCCGAAGCTGAAATTGACATCATTGTGTACATCTAGGTCTGTGTATCAGTCTGGCTACCAGTGAGGGGCGTCTGCAGTCAGTCAGCTTGTTTGTATGCACATCAGTGTAGGTGAAGTGATGGGCAGTGGATAGATTGAGGGAAGGAGGAAAATGCCCCTCTTCCCTTTCGCAGAGAGGGGACCTGCCAAATTAAGGGGCAGTAATAAAATCCTCTGCATGGACACTCTCTTCCAGGCTGTGGAAATGTGGATAAAGGGGGTGTGTGACTCCTGGGCTGTCCATCTTGCATAATCTCATTACCTGGAATTCAAAAGCCAGAAAGTCCCTGAGGAGAAACTAGGAACTCTAGTCCCCCATTGTCTTCTTTATTCAACCTCTGCTTGCTACTAGCACAGGAATGGAGACATGATGGATGCAAAGAATAGAGCTCCAGATTGGAATAAATATAACAGAAAAAAGAAAGGTAGAATAAGGAATAAACTAAATATCCATCTTATGATGTCATTTTCAAAAAGCAGAAAATTACAGGAAATAATTTTTTGAAATTAAAAGATGTAGGAAGAAAATGAAAAGGTCAGAAATTTGTGAAAGAGAATTAAAATATGCAATATAAAAGTCACTACATTTGAGACATATTTCATTGATAGATTAATAAAATTGAGTCAAGTCTAAAAAGATTAATAAGGACATACAAAAATGTATGAAGTGCAAATTCCTACATTGGAAATAAGACATCACCACAGGTGCTACAGACATTAAAATAGGAAAATTATAATGTAAATAATATTGTAAATATGGAAATTCAAATGAGCTGCCAAAGTCATAAAAAAATACCAAAGTATAAAATAAACTTGACCCAAGAATCAACATAAAATTAGAAAATAATCTGCTTAATAAGTAAAGTGCAGCAGATAGCATTTTTTTCTGAAAATCCTATCTACTTTAGTCTAATTTACCAAGTGTCTTCCGTTGTATTATGCAGTTTTAACTTTATGATACTTTCTGAAATTATGTTCTCTTCTCCTTTTCTACTGCCTGTGTCTTTTCATAAAATGTAACCCCATGAGGATGAAGGTTCTTTGCATTCTGATCCCAGTCACAGTTCTGGAATTTAGAGTAAGGCTGTCTAACAATAAGTTCCCAAATACATTTTAAACAAAGACACACATAAGGAATAAAGTTATTTGTATTGTGAAGAATTCCTCATTGAAGAAAATTTTGTGGCCAAAAATGTTGTCAGGCTATAGTGGTGGCCATCAGCACAAACATTAGAAAATCCCACCACAGAGGTGATTTGCGGAATTTTTTTTCTCTTTTCTGTATCTCCTGAAAACCCTCTTTTAATAATTCTCTCTTGCTAAATTTTGGAGATAACAGACTATTTCTTTTAACCTTGTGATATTGAAGTCCTTTTCTACCAGACTACTGGTGATGTTGCATCTCTCTGTTCTGCTAAGGTCATCTGTGGCTCCCCTGGGTAGGACCATCTCATCCTTCTCCATTTAGTGTGTGAACCCACAGGATAAGCAGTTGGGGAGATGACAGAGAACAGTCTGTTGATAGATGTTTGATGTGGCTTTCTGAGCATTTCTGTGTCTGTGTTTGGCAAAGTCAAGGGGAGGGCTGAGTCACACTGAAAAACTTTAGTATTGATCCTGCACTGTGGTCCTTGGAATCCAGGAAAAGGGCCTGGCTCTATGCAGCAAGCTCAATGCAAGGAAAATTCATTCTGATATTCAGTGAGAAAGGAAGGAAACCTGACAAAAAACACAGGTGAATAACAGCAATGGCATTTCCTACTTATCCAAGGAGGATCCAAGTTGGGTGGAAGAGTTATTCCCATCTCCAGAGAAGGCCTCGTGGTAGAAGAAGACTCAGGTACAGTTTAGCATGCAAGGCAATTTTGGGGGAGTTTCCTTGAAAGGAACATGTGTGGGAGAGGGAAGGAAGCTGGAGTCGTGGAGTAGGTTCTAAGCTGCTAGGACTTAGCACCTAGTGGTATGAGGAGCCACTGGACCTGCAGAGTGTCCCAGCCTGGGTGGAATTTGCTTCTCATATCAAGTGGTTGAAGATAGACTGCCCAGGGGGCATGGCACTGACCATGAAGACTTTCTGTAACAGAGTCAGTCTTGGAGCATGCTAAGAGCTGTGGGCCAGAATCTGAGTGCACAGGTGTCAAAGCGAAAGTTTACATCCAGCTGACTCCCAGCCACAATCTACTGTTGCCATGGTGTTCTAGATATTTGCTCTTATTTACTCCTTGTAACAACCCTACAAAGCTGACAAGATTTAGTAATTTCCATTAATTAATGTTTCTTTATTTGCCATACACACTGAAGACATTTTTACAGAATGTAAACGATTGTTATTAAATAATTTCCCCATAAATTTGATTGTATTGTAATTCTGCTGAGCTCCTTACTCTGCCATCCCAGAAGTATATATATATATATATATATATATATATATATATATATATGTATATATATTTTTTCAAGAACTAAATTATTGCCTTTTTTGGTTTGCTTACTTTTCTATGTACAATCACTATTTCCTCAGGAAATCATTAAAGAAAGTGTACATTTCTACTTCAGCATTTAAAAGTCCCATGTAATGTTTTCATTTTGACCCATTATTTTCCATTCTTTCATGTATAACTCTTGGATTCTCCAATCTGGACTGATACTTCTTATCCCTTCACTACACCATAGTTCTCTTCCTAATGTGACTTCCTACAATTTCTCTAGAAGTTTTCTTTGTCTTTCTGTTAGATTTGTTAACTTCTGGGTCTTATATGTTACTATCAGTTTATCAGTTTTTATTTTTTAAAAAAGCAAACTTTAGTTTTGAACATGTTATATTTACAAATATATTGAAAAAGATAGTTAAGAGCCCCCATATATCTGGCATCCATTTTCCCTCATTACTAGCATCTGACATCCCTCTGGTATATTTTATACAGATAAATAACCACTATTGACCCAATATTATGACTGAAGTCCATGATTTTGGTTTTTATCTAAAGCCTTTCTTCTATTCAAGGATCTCCTCCAAATGAATTCAGTTGTGAGATCATAGGCTCTACTTGGCTGCAACAGTTTCTCAGGTTTTCCTTGTTATTGATGACATTCACCGTTTTAAGAAGTGCTAGTTAGGTATTTTTTAAAATGCCCCTCAATTGACATTTGTCCAATGATTTTTCTCATGATTAGTTGTGATTCTGGATCTTTGGGAGAAAGACTGCAGCTATAAAGTACTATTTTCAGAATATAATATCAAAGGGTTTAGACTGCAGTTAATATCAACCCACAAAAGTAAGTGTGATGCTCAGGCTTCTCTTCATTAAAAGAGATTCTGTCCCTGTCATTAAGAACTGGGAAGATGACCCACGTTCAGTTTCTTTCTTTATTTTTTTCTTGAAATATATTTTTCTTGGAGTATAGGAGATAGATACGAGTAACAGATATTTTTATTTCTGATGAAATTAATTGTATTATTGACTTCCTAAACAATCCTGAATTAAGAAGTAGGATCTGGACAAGTTGGAGACCCAGGGAATAATGGACTTGATAAACTAAGATCACTGAGCAAGAATGACCTTCATTCTTATCTCTCTCATAGGTGACAACAGAGGTAGACTAACTACCTCTACTACTCAGTGGCCAGTTCACAAAACATGAGGAGCCACAGGAAAATTTTTGCTACCTGACAGAGAAGAGAGAGCATCCTTCTAACATGTGTTTAACCAGGATCCAGAGAGCTGTGATGAGAACATTGCTCTTCTCCAAAGAATTTCAAGAACACAAGTCAAAAAGTGCATGCTGATGCCTGTTAAAACTTTCAGATAATTTTTGCAGGAGTTATATTCTTATACTGTTTGAGTTGCTGGGACCCTTGAAGTATTTATTGATTATAATGAACTTAATACAATGGGAACCAAGAAAATTAATTTGTAAAGTTGAATCACATTTTAAGATTATGTTTTCAAGGTAAAGAGTAGCATGAGATAAAATATAAAGTTTGTTGGTATTTTAATAATTTGGGAATGACATAATTTATGTTGACACTGATTATTTTTTTCTAAGAAAAAATTAAAACCCTTATATCATTTGAATAGTGCATTACTTTCAATTGCTATTTCAAACTAAAAGACCATTTATCACCAGAAGTGACAGGAAAATGATAAAAATTCTTTTCTTTAATCTTTGAAAAGTGCTCTTGAGATTTCATATAATATCAATTTAAAATATACCACAAGCATAATCACTACTAAAGTTGTACGATATGCAGGTCTTAGAATGTTATCCATAATTAACATTTTTGGCAGCTTAATAAATCCTCCTTGAAAAGCAAGCCTTTTTATTGTAATGTGTATGAAGTAGGACTCTTATCAGGATTTTTCTAAAAGCAAATATATACAAAATTAAATAAAACCACAGCCTTTATATCTCAATTTTAGAGACACACTTAAAGAGAAATGTCACTGTTAGTAGATATTTCACAACTCCACATCCCCTGCTTTGATAATTAAACACCCCTGTAAATCATTGTGTGTAACTGGTGGTTACCATATTGAAAAATGTAGGTCTAATCCAAAGTTTTTTCCATAATTAAAAGATATAATGAAATATATAATACTTGTGTTTTTATTAGTACCAAATATTTGGTCAGAAGAAACATGGAACAAATAGAAATATACTAGTGAAAGAGAAAACACAAAGATTTAATACCATGAATATAAGTAATATTCAGACTACTTAGCCAAAGAGAAAGAGGGATATGCACAAAAACATGAAGAAACAAAGCACATTATCATGGAATATTCCCATTGGTAGTCAAAAGAACGAACAGGATGTGGGCTGGAGGAAAATGGGCATCATGTCTGACACTGATTTTCCTTAGGGCTCCAGTTATCTTCAGCTTTATTCCCATATTTTCCATTTAGTTGCCATTTTTTGGTGATGTAAAATTTGAATATTAGGGGACTTGACTTGTGAAATAAGTTTTCCATGTTATAGTTACAGTGTTCATACAACTTATCAATCATTTGTGAAATAATTATTTTACACCAGAGAACCATGTTCTAGTACTTCAGAGAAGGGGAATAACAGATTAGAAATTCTCATTTATTTTTCCATAGGAGATTAAAACTCAGCTTTTAGACACTTTTCACATCTAATGGTAATGAGGATGAATATAACCCAGTGTTCAAAATAAAAAAAAAAACTCATATACAACAGAAAACATTTGTTTAGAGTATTGTCATTAGACGTGAGTGTTTTCTAAAATATGCATTTCAATACCTCCCATTTCAATAAAACAGAGGAGTAAGATTTCATGGAAGTAGGAAGGCAGAAATACAATCTAAATACATAAAATAGAATGAGAAGTTAGAATTCTAGCATTCCTCCTCATATTTATCTCCCCACTTTGATGGGACTAGAATTGAGTTGGTTGTGCAAAGTAACACAACAAATAAAAAGTTCAAGACAATAATACATTTTGGAAGTTAATGTTAGCAATTTTACCTTCAAAACAGAAAATATGCCTACTGTGCTCATTCAAAATGGAATCAACTGTTCTCTAACCTTCTAATATATTATTCCCACAAACATATTTCATGCTAGGTATTTGAATTGAAAGTTTAAGAAAAACATTTAGTTGCAGTTTATGATTGTAAACACTATTATGCAAACCAGTGGTATTCAACAGGATTACAGTGGTATAAAACAGCTTAAATGTTATTTGCCTATGTAGGTTTAATTTTCTGTTACATACAATAAAAAACAAGTAGGTAAAATTAATTTTAGTATATATTTAGTTATTCTGATCCAAAATGTTATCATGTTAACAAGTAATAAATATACTACTTAATAATGAGATATTGTTCATTATTTTTCATACTATTTCTGAAATTCAGAGTATAATTTAAAAGCAGAGTACATTTTAATCACTTATTGCAAAATTTCTACTAAATAGCCATGTGCGACTGGTGGCTTCCATATTGGACAATGTAGGTGTAATTTAACATTATATGAAAATTATTTTACCACAATTACAAGATGTAATAAAATATAAAATATTTATGTTTTCTTCATTACCAACCAGTCATACTTCTTTGGGTACTAGAGAAAATATCAAAACTTTAGTGCTTTTCCTTTTAGGAGTGTCCTTATAGAACACTTTCAGAGCATAACTTTTGGATACTGCCCACTGCACATCTTATCTCAAGTGTGGTGAATTGCTCCCACATTAAATGTTTAAACAAGAATATTTGTGAAAAATGATTTATACATCTTTATTATATGATTGAATAAGCATCCGTCTGAATTGCAACTGATTGGGTGGCAAAAATATTCCATGCTTTATAGACATTAATTCGTTAATGACTTTGGTTTCAGTTCTCTTGTATTAGAAGCATTATATATATTTTCTGGCCTCCAACATTTTTAGCCCTTGAAAACTTTATAGGGTCTGGGAATTGTGTCCCTACTGCTATAAATCCTCTCTGGCTAAGATCCCATTTTCCATGTGCCTGCTCATAAAATATGGGAATGTTTCCATTCCTGTAGCTCTCAGTGAAACTGTCTCCTAGGGAAGTGACAATTAAACTTATCCATCTAAGTTTAATCCTCAGTGTATGTGGATTGCTTCTTTCTTATTATTGGCGTAAGTTGGTCTTACTTAATTATTTGACTGGTTGTTTTCTGTTTCTGATTTTAGAGAGGCAAGGACTATGTCTATTTTCATTAAACTAATGCTTACAATTGTCACTGCATATTAGGTGAACACAAAAAATGCTTATAAAGAAAAGGTCATAATTGCTTGCTCTATTTCTGCAAGGTACATCATTGGGATTTTAATTGGAATTGCATTGAATCTATATAGCACTTTTGGTAGTATAGCCATTTTGATGATATTAATTCTGCCTATCCAGGAACATGGGAGATCTTTCCATCTTCTAAGGTTTTCTTTAATTTCTTTCTTTAGTGTTCTGTAGTTCTCATTGTGGAGGTCTTTCACCTCTTTTGTGAGATTGATTCCCAAGTATTTTATTTTTTTTGAGGCTAATGTGAATGGGGTAGTTTTCCTAATTTCTCTTTCTGAAGATTCATCACTTATGTATAAAAATGCATTGGATTTATGAGCATTGATCTTGTAACCTGCTACTTTACTGAATTCACTTATGAGTTCTAAAAGTTTTCTGGTGGAATTTCCAGGTTCCTCTAAATATATAATCATGTCATCAGCGAACAGGGATAGTTTGAGTTCTTCTTTTCCTATTCGTATCCCTTTAATTTCTTTGGTTTGTCTGATTGCTCTGGCTAGAGTCTCAAGGACAATGTTGAATAGAAGCGGTGAAAGAGGGCATCCCTGCCTTGTTCCAGTTTTTAGGGGGAATGCTTTCAGTTTTTCACCATTTAGAATGATATTAGCCATGGGCTTAGCGTAGATTGCCTTTATAATGTTTAGGAATGTTCCCACTACCCCAATTTTTTCTAGTGTTTTGAGCATGAAGGGATGCTGCATTTTATCAAATGCTTTTTCTGCATCTATTGAAATAATCATGTGATTCTTAACTTTAAGTCTGTTGATATGGTGAATGACATTTATGGAAGAATAAAAAACCTAGAATAGCTAAAGCAATCCTCAGTAGGAAGAGCGAAGCAGGGGGTATCGCAATACCAGATCTTCAACTCTACTACAAAGCAATAGTAACAAAAATGGCATGGTATTGGTACCAAAATAGACAGGTAGATCAATGGTACAGAATAGAGGACACAGACACAAACCCAAATAAATACAATTTTCTCATACTAGACAAAGGTTCCAACAATATGCAATGGAGAAAAGATAGCCTCTTCAACAAATGGTGCTGGGAAAACTGGAAAACAATATGCAATAGAATGAAATTAAACCCCTATCTCTCACCCTACACAAAACTCAACCCAAAATGGATCAAGGACCTCGGAATCAGACCAGAGACCCTGCATCTTATAGAAGAAAAAGTAGTTCCAAATCTTCAACTTGTTGGCTTAGGATCAGACTTCCTTAACAGGACTCCCATAGCACAAGAAATAAAAGCAAGAATCAACAACTGGGATAGATTCTAACTAAAAAGCTTTCTCTCAGCAAAGGAAACTATCAGAAATGTGAAGAGAGAGCCTACAGAGTGGGAGAATATCTTTGCCAACCATACCTCAGATAGAGCGCTAATTTCCAGAATCTATAAAGAACTCAAAAAACTCTACACGAAGAATACAAATAATCCAATCAACAAATGGGCTAAGGAAAAAACAGACACTTCACAGAAGAAGATGTACAAGTAATCAACAGATATATGAACAAATGTTCAACATCCCTAGTAATAAGGGAAATGCAAATCAAAACTACCCTAAGATTCCATCTCACCCCAATTAGATTGGCGATTATCAAGAATACAAGCAACAATAGGTGTTGGCGAGGATGTGGTGAAAAAGGAACACTCATACATTGCTGGTGGGGTTGCAAATTAGTGCAACCACTCTGGAAAGCAGTGTGGAGATTCCTCAGAAAGCTTGGAATGGAAACACCATTTGACCCAGCTATCCCACTCCTTGGCCTATACCCAAAGGACTTAAAATCAGCATACTACAGAGATACAGCCACATCAATGTTCATTGCTGCTCAATTCACCATAGCCAGATTGTGGAACCAACCTAGATGCCCTTCAGTTGATGAATGGATAAAGAAACTGTGGCACATTTATACAATGGAATATTACTCCGCAATGAAGAATGATAAAATTATGGCATTTGTAGGCAAATGGTCGAAATTGGAGAATATCATGCTAAGTGAGATAAGCCAGTCTCAAAAAACTAAAGTACGAATGATCTCGCTGATAAGCGGATGAGGACATATAATGGGGGGCGGGAGGGGCTAGCATTAGGTTTAGGGTTAGGTTTAGAGTTAGGCTAAGGAGAGCGGTAAGAATGAAGGAAAGAAGGACAGTGTAGAGGGAAAAGAGGGGTGGGAGGGGTGGGGGGGAGGGGAAAAATAAAATAAACATCATTACCCTATGTAAATGTAAAAAAATAAATAAATAAACCCTTGAACCTGAAAAAAAAAAAAAAAGAAAGAAAAGGTCAAATCTCATTATATTTCAATGCAGAATAGATGTTGCCCCCCTGATAGGGATCCACATTTACTCTGCACTGCACCCTACCTACACAATTGCTTCCACAAATTCAGTGTTTCTAGAACGCTGAGCCTGGTGAAGCATGTTTTTTACTTAAAGTTTAGAAAGTATTATAACAATATGAATCTTATCAATCACTTGCACTTTGGTAAGATCATTTCATTTACTTTTACAATTTGTATTTATCTTCATTCCTTTCAATTCTCTAACTTCATGAAACTTTATGCTTTAAAAGAAGTGTTTTTTTTTTTCCTTCTTCAAATCTTTGGTTCTTAATCTTGACCTATTTTGCTTCCCTCAGGAAACTTTTTTGATGATTATGTTTATAGATACTTTTGGTTGTCATAAATGGGAATAAGATAAGTTATGCTATCATCTTTAAGTAGATAAATAGGTGCTGCTAAAACTTTTAAATTGTAAAATGAGAGTCCAAGAAACAAAGGATGATCCACTCCCAAATGTCAATAGTGCTCAAGTTACAAAATCCTATTCTAATCATTCACTTTTAAATAGTTATCTGTGGTCTTTACTTAAAATAATTCAATTTAAATATATTATTTGAAATAATTCATCTTGTTTTATTTCAATTAATAACTTTTTGATTCTGAAAAAAAACAAGTAATTTATTCAAATAAAACAGGTTGAACAGCACTGAATATTTCCTAAGATAGTACTTTTAAGTTTTTCCTTTTTTTTCTTTAAATGTTGGTAGATACAAGGATAGCTCTGATGAATGTCATTATGAAGTCTTATTAATTTAATGTATATTTGTTGTTCTGTTTCATAAGTCCCTTTAGGTAGAATACAATAAAGCAGAAACCTCAAAAGAATTAATGCCTGGATTATCATGTCTTCAATAAATCAGAAAGCTAAGTGGTAAAGACCACCGACACTTATTTCTCTATACAGCAAAATCTTTGTCAGTGCTTACAAGGAAATGTTTATTCCCTGCTTCTCTGGATTCTGTTTGATGGAGGTCTCCTAACACCACTTTGACCACAGCCACAACAGACTTTAGGCATAAAACCAAGAGAAAATGTTATCCATTTGCCAGAGTGATGATCACATTTAAAATTAGTTAAAAATGGCTGGAAATGGACCGTTGAACCAACCTAGATCTTCTTCAATTGATGAATGGATGAAGGAACTGTGGTATATATATACAATGGAATATTACTCAGCTATAAAGAAAAATAAAATTATGGCACTGGCAGGCAAATGGATGAAATTGGAGAATATCATGCTAAGTGAGATAAGCCAATCTCAAAAATCCAAAGGACAAATGATCTCACTGATAAGCGGATGATGACACATAATGGGGGGTGGGAGGGGGGCAAGAATGAAAGAAGGAGGGACTGTATAGAGGGAAAAGAGAGGTGGGAGGGGTGGGGGGAAGGAAAAAATAATGGAATGAATCAAACATCATTACCCTATGTAAATGTGTGATTATGCAAATGGTATGCTGTTACTCCATGTACAAACAGAAACAACATGTAACCCATTTGTTTACAATAAAAATAAATTTTTAAAAAATGACTGGAAATGGAATCATTTTTTTGTGCTGAAGGGAGACAAGGGCTCCAAGCTTCAATATATGGGAAAGGTAATGCCGTGTTTCATTTGATAATCACTTGATAGGAAGGTGAAATAAGAATTGTGTATTGCGTATGGATGTTTTTACACTGGAGCTGAACAAACCAATGACAAGACCACTGGAATTTTAATCCAAGAGACCTGGTTTCTCTTCCTGACTCAATGGCCTAGATAAGGTTTGGAATAATATTTAATCCATCTTTACTTCAATTCTCCCTGATTATTTTAATGAAAACAATGTATTTCATATATATATTAATTTAAGTTACAATATGTAGGTGTCATGAAAAGCATAAACACATTATGATTTGCAGCCAGTCTGCTCACCAGAGACAGAAAAAAAAATCTCCAGACATAATATTTTAAATTGATATTTATGTTCTTGATGAATTATTTCCCTTTTTCCTTAAAACTTGAAATACCATATGGGTTGTGGCTCTAAAAACCTCTTTGATTTGACCTTCTTATAATTTAATATGGAAATTAGCATATAATTTTAAAATCATATTTTGAGATTATGATGTTTTAAAAAAATTAGTTTCAACACACTTGTTTTTCTGTTCCTTTTTCTTTTGTTAAAATCTTCACTCATGTCTAGAATAGATTAAACTGATCCACATTATCAAAAAGTCATTTGTCGGGGTTTACGGGACCCCCAGCCTTGGGCACGGTCAAGATGGCGCCTGGCGCTGAGCCAAAAGCGGCCAGCTATACAGTAAACAACCAGCGAATTCCAATGATTGGCTAGTTAACGATGTGATTAGAGCATGCCCCCCTCGTGTACCTATTCTATGCCTGCAGCTGTCCGCGCGTTTATCTCGTGTGCTCTCCCCTGATTGGTTGAAGTGTATATAAGCTTGATGGGTGGGGGAGTAGGAGAGAAGCTGAGAAGAAGCTGAAGCTGAGAGTAGGAGTAGAAGCGAGGAAGAAGAGTGCGAGCGAAGCAGGCGTGAGTCGAGTGGGAGAAGCGGAGCGGCCGAAGCAGGCGTGAGCCGAGCAGGAGAAGCGGAGCGACCGGAGCAGGCGAGAGTTAAGCAGAGGGAAAGAGAGCGAGAGAAAGAAAAGAGAGAAGGGGATAGAAAAGAGGGAAAGAAAGGAAGACTGTGCACAATAAACTTCTAAAGCTTCAGACGTTTGTCGTGTCTCTCTCTGCGGGCAGAGGGAACGCGATAGTCATTTTTCCTGAAAAATAAATATTTTACTTTACTTTGATTTTATGAGTTTTCTTTTAATTTTTCTAAATGATTTTTTCATGAGCTTTAATAAAAACAGATTAACTCATTGACTGGGCATGATGGTTCACACCTGTAATCCCAGTATCTCAGAAGGCTCAGGTAGGAGGTTCCTGAGTTCAAAGTCAACCTCAGCAAAAGCAAGGCAGTAAGAGAGACTCTGTCTCTAAATAAGATATAAAGTAGGGCTGGGGATGTGGCTCAGTTGTTAAGTGCACCTGTATTCAATCCCCAGTACCCAAAAAACCCAGCCAAACAAATAAATGAAACAGATTAACTCTCTTGAGGAGAGTTTAAAATAAATAAATAAAGTCAAAGACAAAACTGGAAAACAATGTCTCAAAGAGTATTTGAATATAGTTATAGAAGATCAATCTCTTGAGCATTAAATCTGCTGAGCTTTCTAACAATTTAAGATAAAAAGAAGCATGATGGGACTTGTGAATCTGGTTTTGTAGTCCTGAGAAGATCCTCTAAATGCAATCCCTGGAGTTGAACTCACAGATTGAGTCGAAGGTCATAGTGAGCCCAAATGGTTAAAATGACAATGAGGCCCAAAGAGCTCCAATTCAAAGGATGTCCTTCTCAGATTACAGCTACCAGCAATGGCCATATGCACAAGAAGGGTCTTAGGAAGTTTTGAGGAAAGTACTGCAAAGTACAGGCATCTCTGAAGTTGTTGTGCAAAACTTCTGCTTATATGATTCTACAGTAGGATCAATAATGTGATCTAAAACCATTAAGATTTGTTTAGAGTAAGATAATTTCACATAGTTGTTTGCACTTGCTTCTTTTTATTTAGCTTAATATAAGGATGGAGTTTTGAAGTGGAAGCCAAGTGAAAGGATGACATAGCTCTAAACTGTTTCGAAGATCTCAGATAGCTCTGCTGACAATAGGTGCTATACATCACATTGAATTTCCTGGAAAATGCCTGTACAGAATGCACTCTCTGATTTCAACTACATCGGATTCATAGACTTTAATTGCAAGAAGTGGAGATGATAAAGAACAGTTTGTTAACAAATTAATGACACATAATATTTTATTCAAGATAGAGTGGAAAAACTGGAAAACCATATGCAAAAGAATTAAATTAAACCCCTATCTCTCACCCTGCACAAAACTCAACTCAAAATGGATCAACAACCTCGGAATCAGACCAGAGACCCTGCATCTTATAAAAGAAAAAGTAGGTCCAAATCTTCAACTTGTTGGCTTAGGATCAGACTTCCTTAACACAACTCCCATAGCACAAGAAATAAAAGCAAGAATCAATAACTGGGATAGATTCTAACTAAAAAGCTTTCTCTCAGCAAAGGAAACTATCAGTAATGTGAAGAGAGCGCCTACAGAGTGGGAGAATATCTTTGCCATTCATGCTTCAGATAGAGCGGTAATTTCCAGAATCTATAAAGAACTCAAAAAACGCTACACCAAGAATGTAAATAATCCAATCAACAAACGGGCTAAGGAAATGAACAGACACTTCACAGAAGAAGATGTACAAGCAATCAACAGATATATGAAAAAATGTTCAACGTCTCTAGTAATAAGAGAAATGCAAATCAAAACTACCCTAAGATTCCATCTCACCCCAATTAGAATGGCAATTATCAAGAACACAAGCAACAATAGGTGTTGGGGAGGATGTGGGGAAAAAGGTACACTCATACATTGCTGGTGGGGCTGCAAATTAGTGCAGCCACTCTGGAAAGCAGTATGGAGATTCCTCAGAAACCTTGGACTGGATCCACCATTTGACCCAGCTATCCCACTCCTTGACCTATACCCAAAGGACTGAAAATCAGCATACTACAGAGATACAGCTACATCAATTTTCATTGCTGCTCAATTCACCATAGCCAGATTGTGGAACCAACCTAGATGTCTTTCAATTGAAGAATGGATAAAGAAACAGGGGCATATATATATAATGGACTATTACTCCGCCTTGAAGAATGATAAAATTATGGCATTTGCAGGCAAATGGATGAAATTGGAGAATATCATGCTAAGTTAGATAAGCCAATCTCAAAAAACTAAAGGACGAATGATCTCGCTGATAAGCGGATGAGGACATATAATGGGGGTGGGAGGAGTTAGCGTTAGGGTTAGGGTTAGGTTTAGGGTTAGGGATAAGAAGGGTGGTAAGAATGGAGGAAGGAAGGACTGTATAGAGGGAAAAGATGGGTGGGAGCAGTGGGGGGGAAGGGAAAAAATAACAGAATGAATCAAACAACATTACCCGATGTAAATTTATGATTACACAAATGGTATGCCTTGACTCCATGTACAAATAGAGAAACCACATGTATCCCATTTGTCTACAATAAAAAAAAAGATAGAATGGAGATTTTTTTTTTTTACCTCCCAATGAACTTAAATTGTAAAAGAATCTGTGAGGTTAACTATGAAAGTTCTTATTTGGTATTCTGGAATTTCACTGTTGTAACTATTTGTATAATGTGGAATTTATTTGGTTCACTTGGAAGACAAGTTAACATATTTGTAAATTGTATTAAGAGGAGTAGGCCTAACATCTAACCTATTATTACATTTATATAGTATTATTCTACAGGTACATGGCTCTAATTGGTAATGTGTGAAAAAGAAAAAAAAAAACCCTTGCTCTCCAGCAAGATACATTTTTAATGGAAATGGCATGTCAGTTGCCAATATTTCCTTTCCGCAAGAAAACTAATTAAAGCTTAATTATCTCTGTGTCATTGTGTCTAGATTTGGGAATAAAATTATGATAGCATGGAGGCCAATTCAACACTTTATGTATGTATGTAAACTGTATATAAATGTATTTATTTCTCTGCTCATTCTAGAAAGTCATTGAAATAGCTCACAGAAAGGCAAATTATAACCAACTGTACAGAATTCAGGGCTTAGTAAAAAGTCAAATGCAAAATTGCCAACCACAGGGCTGGAGTTGTGGCTCAGTGGTAGAGTGCTTGCCTGGCATGTGTGAGGCCCTGGCACCACACATAAATAAATAAAAGATCCATTGACAACTGAAAATATATTTTTAAAATTGCCAACAACAATAGTCTACTGACTACTATCATTGAGCCCCCAAAATAACTTTAGTTTTCTTTTTAGAAAGAGAGCATATTTCCTATTATTGAAGACTCCTTTCATTTAAAGAAAACTGATTACCACATATCAAAATCTGAAAGAATGTTCCTATGTAGAAATAAATAGAAAGAACAGTGTGTGGCTTATGAATAATTGTATTTAAAGATACAAATGTTAACTTTGACATCCTTTTGAAAAAATAAATATCACTTTGAATCAATCTACTTTACTCTTTATACCAAAAAAAATCACAACACTATCTGAAGTTGAAGTCAATTCTTCAAATGCATATTTTTGATTTACTACAATACCTGGAGAAGTATAAGATTCTATGCAGTCAAGTAAGATGGAAATTAATCTTATCTTAAAAAAATATGTCAGGATTACCAGTTGCTCAAAATATAGACAAGGAGAACAGTCTCCATTACAGATTTCCACATATATATGCACATGTATGCATACATACACATGCACAAATGAATAATAATTTGAATGCTTACTCTAATACAGATAATTGCATGCATATATCTGTGTAATTCCTAGTTTTTGTCAGAGCCTCAGGGCTATATATCAGGATAATACTAACCCTTTATCGACAAAATTCATTCTGAAAACTGAGTTATCATTCCAGATAAATGATAGTTAGCAGTTATTCTTAAATCTATATTGTTTCAAAGGACAAAAAGATGAAAAAAATCCAGATAGTTCCTAGTATCAGTGGTCCTTCTTATTGAATATATTTTGATTTAGAATGAATTAAAACTTGAGACAGCATTAAGGCTTGTGATGTTCAATGTAAATATGAAAGTCCCTCAATTATAATATAATAGGTAAACTTTTTTGAGTGATTCCTTTGGGCACTGTCTAAATGCTTTACAAACATAAATGTATGTCATCTTCATAACAGCATTATGAGGAATCATACATATGAGAAAACTGAGGCACAGAAAGCGTAAATAACTTCCCCATGGTCCAAAACCCAGTAAAGTCTGAAGCTAAAATATAAGACCAGGTTGTCTCCATTTTGCTCCATTGCACCAGACGATATCAGGGTGTATTATCCTCCATATCTCCCAAAGGTCAACAATTACTTTAGTAGTCTGCTAAAAGTGCAATAATAGAGACACACTTTGGGGCTTGAGGATACACAGGACGATCTGCAATTATATCAAGAAATGTAGAAA
Source organism: Sciurus carolinensis (assembly GCF_902686445.1). Lineage (NCBI taxonomy): Eukaryota > Metazoa > Chordata > Mammalia > Rodentia > Sciuridae > Sciurus > Sciurus carolinensis. The sequence goes on from NW_025920119.1 coordinate 4,555,899, forward strand.
TTTGAGAAAGTTTTCAAAGTTGAAGAGGCACCTGAGATGAATCTGGAAAAGTGATTTGACATTCTCAGAGGTTGCCTGGAGGAAAATTTTCAAAAACACTGAGCTAAGATGCAGGTCTCTGGTCTGATTCCGAGATCCTTAATCCATTTTGAGTTTAGTTTTGTGCATGGTGAGAGATATGGGTTTAGTTTCATTCTGTTGCATATGGATTTCCAATTCTCCCAGCACCATTTGTTGAAGAGGCTATCTTTTCTCCATTGCATATTTTTGGCCCCTTTGTCTAGTATGAGAAAATTGTATTTATTTGGGTTTGTGTCCGTGTCCTCTATTCTGTACCATTGATCCACCTTTCTATTTTGGTACCAATACCATGCTGTTTTTGTTACTATTGCTTTGTAGTACAGTTGAAGATCTGGTATTGCGATATCCCCTGCTTCACTCTTTCTGCCAAGGATTGCTTTAGCTATTCTGGGTTTTTTATTCTTCCAGATGAATTTCATAATTTCTTGCTCTATTTCTGTAAGGTACATCATTGGGAATTTAATTGGAATTGCATTGACTCTGTATAGCACTTTTGGTAGTATGGCCATTTTGACAATATTAATTCTTCCTATCCAAGAACATGGGAGATCTTTCCATCTTCTAAGGTTTTCTTGAATTTCTTTCTTTAGTGTTCTGTAGTTCTCATTGTAGAGGTCTTTCACCTCTTTTGTGAGATTGATTCCCAAGTATTTTATTTTTTTCAAAGCTATTGTGAAGGGGGTAGTTTTCCTAATTTCTCTTTCTGAAGATTCATCGCTTATGTATAAAAATGCCTTAGATTTATGTGCATTGATCTTATATCCTGCTACTTTACTGAATTCACTTATGAGATCTAAAAGTTTTCTGGTGGAATTTCCTGGTTCCTCTAAGTATACAATCATATCATCAGCAAATAGGGAAAAAGTAGGTCCAGAGCTTCAACATGTCGGCTTAGGACCAGACTTCCTCAACAGGACTCCCATAGCACAAGAAATAAAAGAAAGAATTAATAACTGGGATAGATTCAAACTAAAAAGCTTTATCTCAGCAAAGGAAACTATCAGCAATGCGAAGAAAGAGCCTACAGAGTGGGAGAAAATCCTTGCCAATCATACTTCAGATAGAGCACTAACTCCAGAATCTATAAAGAACTCAAAAAACTCTACACCAAGAATGCAAATAATCCAATCAACAAATGCGCTAAGGAAATGAATAGACACTTCACAGAAGAAGATCTACAAGCAATCAACAAACATATGGAAAAATGTTCAACATCTCTAGTAATAAGAGAAATGCAAATCAAAACTACCCAAAGATTCCATCTCACCCCAGTTATAATGGCGATTATCAAGAATACAAGCAACAACAGGTGTTGGCGAGGATGTGGGGAGAAAGGTACACTCATACATTGCTGGTGGGGCTGCAAATTAGTGCAGCCACTCTGGAAAGCAGTATGGAGACTCCTTAGAAAAGTTGGAATGGAACCACCATTTGACCCAGCTATCCCACTCCTTGACCTATACCCAAAGGACTTAAAATCAGCGTATTACAGAGATACAGTTACATCAATTTTCATTGCTGCTCAGTTCACAATAGCCAGATTGTGGAACCAACCTAGATGTCCTTCAATCGATGAATGGATAAAGAAAATGTGGTATATATATACAATGGAATATTACTCAGCCATAAAGAATGATAAAATTATGGCATTTGCAGGGAAATGGACGAAATTGGAGAATATCATGCTAAGTGAGATAAACCAATCTCAAAAAACCAAAGGAAGAATGATATCGCTAATAAGTGGATGATGACACATAATGGGGGGTGGGAGGGGTTAGTGTTAGGGTTAGAGTTAGGTTTAGGGAGGGGGGAAGAATGGAGGAAGGAAAGACTGTATAGAGGGAAAAGAGGGGTGGGAGGGGTGGGGGGGAAGGGAAAAAATAACAGAATGAATCAAACAGCATTACCCTGTGTAAATTTATGATTACACAAATGGTATGCCTTTACGCCATGTACAAACAGGGAAACAACATGTATCCCATTTGTTTACAATAATAAAAAAAAAACACTGAGCTAAAGTTTCAGTGTAGTTTTGATTTGCATTTTCCTGATTGCTAACAATGATGAATATTTTTCTGTGTATTTGTTGACCTTTTGTATTTTTAGAGAAGTGTCTGCTTAGATCATTTGTCCCTTCATTAAATTGTTTGTTTTTTCAGTTTTTCATAAATTCTGGATATTAATCCCCTGTCAGAAGAATAGTTGGCAAAGATTTTCTCACATTTCACATTCTCAGTTGACCCTGTTTCTGTGCAGAAGCTCTTTAATTTCACATCATTCTACTGATTTTTAGTTTTATTTCTTAAGTCTCAGTAGTTTTAATACAGTAGTTTTTGCTTCTGCCAATATTTTGTGTTGTTGACCCTATGATTTGTTCTCATAGTTGCAGTGTTTTGGTCTAATTCCTAGGTCATTGATCAATTTTGATAGTTTTTTGTTTAGGGTGATTGAAAGAACTCTAGTTTCCTTCTCTATATAAAGGCACAGTTTTCCCAACACCCTTTGTTAAAAAGGTTATATTTTTTCCAATGTACATTTTTGGAAACTTTGTGAATATCAGATGACTGTATCTATGTGGGTTTGTCTCTGTGTCTTCTATTCTATTCCATTGGTCTTCATGTCTGTTTTGATGTCAAGACCATGCTAGTTTTGTTAGTATAGCTCTGTAGCATTATTTGGGACTGGGTACTGTGATGCCACCAGCATCGCTTTTACTCTGTATTGCTTTGGGTATTCTCAGTCCTTTATTATTCCATATGAATTTTAGAACTGTTTCTTTTTTCCTAGTGCTATGAAGAATGTCACTGGTATCTTGATGGGTATTATACAGATAATAAGATCTGCTGGTGAGAATGTGGGAAAAATCTATACTTATACATATTTGGTGGGACTGTAAATTACAACTACTTTGGAAAATAGTCTGGAGATTTCTTAAAAGATAAGGAGTTGACCTGTCATATGATCTAGTTAATCCACTATTTGGTATTTATCAAAAAGAACTAAAATCAGCATACTACAGTAAAACATGAATTCCCAATTTTATAGCAGAGAAATTCACAATAGCAAGTTAAGTAATTAGCCTAGATGCTGTCAGAGGATGAAAGAATAAAGAAAATGTGGTCTATATGCACATGGAAAATTTATTCAGCCATGAATAATGAGATAAAGAAATTATATCATTTGTTGGTAAATGGATAGGACTAGAGAACATCATACTTAGTGACATAAGCAGACGAATAAATCAAGGGTGAAATGTTTTCTTTCATATATGGAAGCAAGAGGGAGGGAGGGAGGGAGGGGGGAAGAGAGAGAGAGAGAGAAAAGGAATAAAATGGGAATCTCATAAAAGTAGAAGGGAGACTAACAGAGAAGGGCAATCAAAGGGGAGGATGTTGGGGGATCATAGGAAATTACTTAGGAACAAAATCTACAAATTATTATATGTCCATATAAGATTATACCACAATGAATTTTACTTTTATATAATTATAATACACTCACTAACATGATAGAAATTGAAGGAAAATTAGCAGATTAAATCAAGTGGGCAAGGGGGTGAGCAGAGAGGAAAGGGAAAACAAATGGGAATGTGATTATTATATTATGTTATACACATGGACAAATTTGGCATAATGAATCCCACTATCATGTATCATGATAATGCACCAATGAAAAATAAAAATGAATTAATAGATAAAAGATGCATTGAAAACAGAAAACCCGGGATAGAGATAGAGGACATTCACAGGAAGAAGAAGGGCACAATAAGCTTGGATACAAGTAGTAGGGGAAATGTGATATTAGAGTTGAAGATCTGGGAGATGGGAGAAAATAAAACATGTCAAATACCATTCACTATGAACATATTAAGGATAAGACCAATTAGAGTAATACTGTAAAGGCAAAATTTCAGAAATTAGTGAATGATTGCATGTAGAGTAAAAGAGAAGGCAAAGTAAAATATGACACAGTTGTCTGACTTCTTTTTTATCAGAATCTTTTTTCTTTATTTGCCATGCTGGGATTGAACCCAGGGTCTTGTGCTTGCAAGGCAAGCATTCAATCAACTGAGCTGTATCCCCAGCTTTTTATTGGAATCTTGAAAAATATTTGGGATGAGAATATGAAAGAAATCAGTGTTAGATATGGTATTTTTTAATTACTTGAAAGTAACCAGGTGAAGTATATTATAGATACCTGAATTCATTAATCTAGAATTCATTAAAGTGTGTCTTGTGTATATATGACTGGAAATTTCACCAAAGTGTATAATATACTCTAGGAAATATTGCAGAGGCAAGAGAACTCCAAATTTTCATTATAAAGCAGGTACAGTGTTTGATATCATTAGTAGGAGGTAAAAGACAAGGATTAAATAGTACCATGGAAAACAATAAAAGAAAAAAAATTAGGAATAAGCAATGACAAAAAAATGTTAAACAACACAGTTCAAACAAAATATTTCCTGAAAAGTTTTCACTTAATCTGGTGATTAGTGAGCCAGAGGTGATCTTTATCAAAATGATTTTTAAAATTTTCTCTAAGGTTCAAGAAAGGCAAAGTAAAATGAGAGCTATTCCAAGGGTTGCCCTGTATTCTTCATATACTTTTTTCCATTGCAGATTAGTAGTCCAGGTTCCCCATGGAAGTTCTGATTAATCACCCCAGTCAGCACAGTAATTCTGTTCTTTGCATTTTGATTCAGAGGCATGAAGATCACCTAAATAACTGGGGGCAGTCTTAACCTATAGTTCAGTGGAATCACTGTTTTGCATGGTGCAGGCATTCTTCCCTTTGAAATTAAACCTTTAGGCCAGCAGAATGGGAGGTTACTGGGACAGGAAACAGTAGTTTTGCCAGTGGATCACAGGGTGGTGCATAATATGGTGCCACTCCCATTTCCAATCTGTGATTCAAAACCAGTGAATCCTGGCTCAGTACTGATTCCTGACTAGGAAAAACAGGGCATATATTGAAGGTGGTACAGAGCACATACAGCCTCCTGGAGACCTTGCTGAAACCCAGGTTATCTTACCTGGTTGGCATGATAACCAGCTGTATCAGGCTGAAGAAGAACATGATAAATCAGGGAATTTTATTACCTTGTGCCTATTACTAAAACTTATTCAGTATGAAGAGATTTACATGGTCAAAATGAATGCAATAAGGAAAACCTTGATCCTACAGCAGTATTTACCTTACTGTATATTAGAGATTCCATGTGACTATTTCAGGCATTAAACTGCCATCAGTAAGAGGAGAGAATGAAAGAAGAAGAAGGGCTATAAAGTGAATGAGATGGACTTTATAGACCTGAGATGTTTGAGATGATAACCAGCATGAAGTGATCGATGTTCTGTAGACTTTGAAATTATGGTTAGACTTAAGAGTCAACAGCATATAGGGCACAACTGGAAGAATTCAGCTCTGAAATCTCTCCTACCTGACTGAATGCTTTGTATTAGCTGTTTTCATGAGTGTCTGATGAATAGCTGGGGCAAAAGGTGTGAAGATCTGAAGTTTCTACTTCAGCTTCAAAATTTTCTTATATACTTTCATGTAATACATAGTTATGAAGAACTGAAGAGAATGAGATTATAATTTAAATTCTCAGAGGAGACTTTATTGTGGACTACAAGGTAAATGTTAGTCAACATTGGATGAACTGGTGTTGGTATAACAAAATGAAAAGTTTTGATACCTACAGTCAAGAAGTAAGAAATATTTGTCAAAAATTTACAATTAAAAGAGAATAGACTGAATACTTTGAATTAAAAGGACCCTAAAGTGAGCAGGAAAACATTTGAAAAAATAATAAAAAAGTATGATCTAAGAATAGTTCCTCAGAATGGGAGTTAACAGAGGTAGAAGAATAACTTAATTCTGAATTTCAGGGCTTCTCCTGGTTTGAGAGAAATCTCTCCTGATTTGGATCCATCAAATAGACATGTCTGAGCACTATGACTGAGGGGTGTTATGTTTTAGGTTTTAATTTAAAGGTTTCGGGGGAGATACCAGGAAAATTTTAGAAGACAGTGAACAGCTGTTTCTGAAGAGATCCTCAAACATGATTTTCTTATCTGGCTATCATCTAAGAAGATATCTCCAAAATTTAACTGAGTGGATTTATAGCACTTTTTTGAAAAACAATGAAACGCTTAAGATGTTCTCAAGTTTTTGGAATACATTTCCCAAAAGAAAACACTTCTCTGCCTCCAAAAATAGAATAAAAAGTAAAGGAGGCTGAAACTTGTGAAACGAAATTCTTTAATAGAGATTTCAGATGATTGAAGTGTGAATGAGAGATTTTATTTAATAATATTTCACATGTCTTTGAACCACTATACCACACTGCTTTTCAAACATAATTTAGATTTTAATTCTTTGGAGGATGTTTTTCTCAGACCTGATAAAACAGTGATTACAAAAATCAGAGCATTAATAAAGTTCAATGATCAAGGAACTTCTCAAATTTAGAAAGAAAATTTGAGCCAGCATGTTGATGGAAACTTCTGGATTTGGGTTTCAGAGTTTGTTTACTGTCAGAACTGTTAGTCTGCTTAGTTGCTTTGCGTTAACTATTTCTAGATTGTCAGGAGGCTGAAAATAAGCCTTTTGATTAAATTTTTAGTTGTAAACCTTGTTGAGCAATTCAAATGATATTTTCAATGTTAAAAAAATTGCATTTTGTTGATTGGATTATCAACTCAGAATGGCCACACTATATGAACAAGTGTATAGTTAATAATTTTTCTCCAAGATGGATAATAATTTTGTAACTGATTATATGTGATCTAATATTTACATTGGAAGGACAACTTCTAATACTAGTGAGTCTGCATTTTGTGAATTAGCTCCCCATGGCTGTTGTAACAAATCATCACAATCAGAATGACTTAAAACATTGCAACTTTAACATGTTATGTTCTGTTGGTCAGAAATATGATCTAAGCCCCTGTGGGCTAAAATCAAGGTGCTGGTGGGACAGTGTTCTACCTGAATTCTTCCAAGCAGGAATTTGGAATTTATTTAATTATTGATTCATTCATTAATTCATTCATTCACCTTTCTTACTATCTTCTTCTTTTCTTCATTTTTTCCTTTTTTCCCCTCTCTTAGGGGATGCCTGCTTTCCTTTGCCTGTGACTGTAATCATCATACATTTTCAAAGTCATGTGGCCCACAGGATTTGCCTACGATTTATTTTTCCAGGTCTTTGCTTTTAGAGTCAAATCTCCTTCTTTGACTCTCTTAAATTTCTTTGGGATTATAGTAGACCTCCCTTTATTTTCCCTAGGATTTATTTTCCAAGTTATGATTTCTAGGTGTTTTCTTATTTTATTTCTGCATTAATATATAACTAATTTATGCTGCACCTCCTGCTCCCTCACTCTTCCCACCTCCCCTACTCTCAATTTCAGTTCTCTTCGTACTATCAATTCTGCTTATTCTATTTCCTCAGTTTTAGAGTTGATTAAAACAAATTATAGGTGAGGATTAAAAATAAATATTCATGTTTCTCTCATGTACCCTAAAATCAATTTTTATTTGCTAAGTAATCAAAAATAAAATTCTCTTAGATAAGGGAAAATAATTGTATTAAATCAAGGCAATGAGTTATCTCAAAAGTGTACATTGCTATTTTTGATTGGGACATGCTGGTTTAGAAAAAAATTATTATTAAAATTATTTTTATATGTAATCTTGATTATGGAAAATTTTGTAGGACTTTAAAACACCATTTAGTGCTTGATTACATTTTATAGTCTCTAAAGGCTGGTACTCTTCCAACTATTTCCAGATGACAAAGAAAGTTCTCCAGTATGCATGGTTTGTTAGCAGGTCATGGCTCTAAGTATTTTTTGCATGTGGCAAATATTCTAAAGAAACTTTTCTCAAAAAAGTGAAAACAAACAAACAACACCCTACAAACTGAGACCATTATCAGCCCTCCATCTCTTTCTTTACATGAATATTAGCCATTGTAAAAACAGTCTCCAATTTAGATTTCAGGAAGGTTTCCATTTCCTAAGGTTAACAATGTTCTTTCTTTGATGAGCTCTTCATGTTCTCATTATCACATCGCATTTTTAATGAGTCCTGTTTGCTGTCTGCTAACTCTGCCTATATAGTCCCTGGATGAGAATTACTGTGAAATAATTCTCCACTAAGATGCTTTCATCCCCAGCATTTCAAATGATGCTTAGAATTCAATCACCATAAGCAATAGGTGCAGCGAGGAGAAGCAAGCCAAGACTCAAAAAGTTGATATTTTGCTTCTGTAATAGCACATGCATCTTCTGATGAATAGCCACAGCAAAGATCATTTTCATCATTAGAGTACCAGTCCTACCATCTATGGTACCTTTTTTTTTTTTTTACAAATGCATAACAGAAGCCAGTTAATGTCCCTTATATATCAATGCCAGTGGCATTTACACAAGTACAGATACATGTTTCTAGTGTAACCTTAATTGATAGGAGTGGTAAGTACTCAGAATCAATCAGTGGATTTCCATGGATTCGAAAGGGAATTCTCATATAATTCTAATGAATTCTAGTGGCTGACATTTGTGCAGATTAAAGGTTGCCCGGAAGTCCTGAAAAGAGTAGAAACAAGGGTCAAGTCTCCTTTTAGGATTTTTAAAAGGCTTTTGTTTTTCATGATGTTAAATCCAGATAAGGTTTTGAAAATCTTCTGGGGTGGTGTTTGTGTGTGTGTGTGTGTGTGTGTGTGTGTGTGTGTAAAGTGTTAAAAAAGTTAATATATATAAATTGATTTTTTCTTCATCAAAATTCAACTGAGTCAACTTCAGAATACATGATTGAATTTTCTGATTTTATATTGCTAATGGAGCATTCAGACAACATTTTATCCCCTTTTCTCTTGCTGTTTTCAGTATATTAAATAATAAAACAATAAGTAATTATTACAGTTTTCAAAGCACATTTTCATACTTTGTGCTCTTTATTGCTCTTTGTGCTCTTTATTGCTCTTTATGCTACCAACATTTTGTTGCCACATATATGAAGACCAGAAAAATTAACTTACCCTATCCAAGATCAATACACCTAATCATTTGTATAAATTGGATCTTTTTTCCTTTTTTCAACTCTTATTTTATTTACTTATTTTATGTGGTGCTGAGGATCAAACTCCACACCTCATGCATGCCATGAAAGAACTCTAAAACTGAGTCACAGCCACAGACCTGGATGTTTCTTCTTGATCTGCTGCTTATGAATACCATAGGCTTTCCATGTCTTCCTGCCACTTGATTACATCTTTGTGTGTCAGAGAGCAAAATGTTACAGCTGTACGTCATTCTGATTTTCCACCAGACTAAAAACATGCCTGCAGAATTAAGTCTGAGACTTTTCCAGCTCTCAAGATGCAATCTAACCTGGGATTGGAAAACAACAGAATTATTACACTTTACAAAACGATGAAAGTAAAAGTAAATATTAACTATCTTGTATTGTTTATTTGGAACACTGAAGTGTGTGTGGCAAAGATTTTTCTCCCAATCTGTAGGCTTTCTATTCACATTTTTGACAGTTTCATTTGCTGATAAAAAGTTTTATAGATTGAATCTATCGAAATTATTGATTCCTCCTTTTATTCCTTCTGCTTTGGGAGTCATGTTAAGGAAGTCTGGCCCTAAACTGACATGATAAATATTTGGAACTACTTTTTCTTCTATAAAGTGCAGGGTCTCTGGTCTGATTCCAAGGTCCTTGATCCATTTTAAGTTGAGTTTTGTGCAGGGTGAGAGGGGTTTAGTCTCACTTTTCTGCATATGGATTTCCAGTTTTCCTAGCACCATTTGTTGAAGAGGCTACCTTTTCTCCATTGTATGTTTTGGCACCTCTGGCTAGTATAAGAAAACTATTTATGTGGGTTTGTCTCTGGGTCCTTTATTCTGTACCACTGATCTACCTGTCTACTTTGGTACCAATACCATGCTGTTATTGTTACTATTTCTCTGTAGTATAGTTGAAGGTGTGGTATTATGATACTCCCTGCTTCGCTCTTCCTGTTAAGGATTGCTTTAGTTATTCTGGGTCTCTTACTCTTCCAATTGATTTTCATGATTGCTTGCTCTATTTCTATGAGGTACATCCTTGGGATTTTAATTGGAATTGCATTGAATTTGTATAGCACTTATGGTAGTGTGGCCATTTTGACAATATTAATTCTGCCTATCCAAGAACATGGGAGATCTTTCCATCTTCTAAGGTTTTCTTTAATTTCTTTCTTTAGTATTCTGTAGTTCTCATTGTAGAGCTCTTTCACCTCTTTCATTAGATTGATTCTCATGTTTTTTTTTGTTGTTGTTTTTGGGTTTTTTTGCGGTGAGGCTATTGTGAATAGGGTAGTTTTCCTAATTTCTTTTTCAGAGGATTTATCACTCTTGAATAAAAAAGCATTGGATTTCCAAGTGTTGATTTTATATCCTGCTCCTTTACTGAATTCATTTGTGAGTTCTACAAGTTTTCTGGTGGAATTTTTCGGCTCCTCTAAATATAGAATCATGTCACCAGCAAATACTGACAGCTTGAGTTCTTCTTTTCCTATTTGTATCCCTTTAATTTCTTTGGTCTGTCTAATTGCTCTGGCTAGTGTTTCAAGGATGATATTGAATAGAAGTAGTGAAAGAGGGCATCCCTGCCTTTTTCCATGTTTTAGGGGGAATGCTTTCAGTTTTTCTCCATTAAGAATGATGTTGGCTGTGGGCTTAGCATAGATAGCCTTTACATTGGAGGTATGTTCTTACTATCCCTATTTCTTCTAGTGTTCTGAGCATAAAGGGGTGATGTATTTTATCAAATGCTTTTTCTGCATCTATTGAAATAATCATGTGATTCTTAACTTTAAGTCTGCTGATGTGTTAAATTACATTTATTGATTTCCAATGTTGAACCAATCTTTCATTCCTGGGATGAAACCCTCTTGATCCTGTTGCACTATCTTTTTAATATGTATTTGTATGTGATTTGAAAAATTTTGTATCTTTTTTAAAAAATGCTTTTGTAATTGCAGATTGACAGCATGCCATTCTTTCTTTTTTATGTGGTGCTAAGTATCAAACCCAGTGCCTCACATGTGCTAGGCAACTTCTCTGCCTCTGAGCTACAGCCCTAGCCCCAGAGACTATCTTTTCATAGCATTCTCTTTCTCTCTCTTTTTCTACTGCCTCCACCAACACCTCCAATTTTCTTTCAGGTAGTTAAAAGCAGAGCAATGCCACCAGATGACCTGCACCTTCTTCATTCTCAAGACACTATTTCAGCCAACAGAATTGGAGAATTTCTATCAATTGTCTAACACTTAAAAGGACTTCATTTTGTCCCCACAGACAAATAGAATCCTTAATCTCTGACACCAAAGCTTATATTTCTATATATTTCTTTAAAAATATCCCGAGAGACCCAGTCCCAGCCCAGCTGGAGAGTCAGTCTGTGAAAGACTCCCATGCCGGGGATGCCTGGCCCAGAAAACCAGGCCCAGACCAGCCAGACACAGACCAAGATCTAGCACCCATGATGCCCACTGATCATCCGTCAACAGATGGGGGCGTCTCTGCCCAGTAGCATGGATTACAGCCCACCTGGAATCTACCATCCCTAGAGAGGCATCACCCTTCCTGGGATACAGCATTAAGTTCCTGCCAGGCATCAGCTACTGAAGAGCAGGAGGTCTGAATAGTACTGTATAGTTTTATTGTATATTTTTATAGTAGTAGCAATATTATGATTATTCCTATTATACCTACTATTATTTCTACTTTACTTTTATTAATATTTTTCTCATCCTCTTTTCCCCTTATGTATCTGTCTCCATGGAGACTCTTTCTCCCTTTTCACATGTTAACAATGAATTTCTTTTAATTCTACTTTCACTACTACTATGACATTGTACCTCTACAGATGTACTTCTTATCTCATTAATGTTATACCCTACACCACCTCCCCATCCTTTTTGCCCACCATTAGAAATCATGGTCCTTATTGCAAACCTATTGGCTAAGCTGAAGATAATAATGGAATTCATAATCTGTTTATTAAGACAATGTGGTTAATATCTTAAAAGGGAATATTTGAGTTAAGGATGCATATTGTTTGTATGGTATGCTGCTAATATTGATCTCTCACTTCAAGGTGAGGTATTGGAAACCTGCAGGGACACTATCAGTCTATGGGGGGGAAATTGCAATACCTCAGATTCCCACTCCTAGAAGGGAAGATACATGAACCACATGAGAAAACAAGGGAAGAAAGGATCCCAAACAAACCTAGATGCTATATCAATAAAATCCAATGACAGCATGGTAGAAGAAATGTTAGAAAGGGAGTTCAGAATGTACACAATTAAAATGACAAGAGAAGCAAATGATGAGATAAGAGAGCAAAGGCAGGCAATGAATGTTCGCACAAATCTACAGTTAAAACAGCTAACACAGGAAGCAAAAGATTGTTTCAATAAAGAGAGATTTTGAAAAAAAAAAAACAACAAGCAAATCCTTGAAATGAAGCAAACAATAAGCCAAATTAAAAACTCAATAGAAAGCATAACCAATAGGCTAGATCAATCACATGGAAGACAGAACCTCAGTCATTGAAGAAAAAGTATTTAATCTTGAAAACAAAGTTGATCAAAAGAGAAGATGGTAAGAAATCAACAACAGAACCTCCAAGAATTACAGGATATCATGAAAAGACCAACATTAAGAATTATTGGGATTGAGGAAGGCACAGAGATACAAACCAAAGGAATGAACAATCTATTCAATAAAATAATATCAGAAAATTTCCCTAATCTGAAGAATGAAATGGAAAATCAAATACAAGTGTATTACAGGACACCAAATGTACAAAATTACAACAGATCCATACCAAATCACATTATAATGAAAGTATCTAACGTACAAAATAAAGATAGAATTTCAAAGGCTGCAAGAGAAAAAATCAGATTGCATTCAGAGGGAAACCAATAAAAATATCAGCAGATTTTTCAACCCAGACCCTAAAAGCTAGAAGAACCTGGAACAACATATTTCAAGCTCTGAAAGAAAATGGATGCCAACCAAGAATCTTTTACCCAGGAAAACTAACCTTCAGATTTGATGATGAAATAAAATCCTTCCATGAAAAAAAGCTAAAATAATTTACAAATAGAAACCTGGCACTATAAAATATTCTCATGAATATATTCCATGAGGAAGAAATAAAAAACAATGATGTAAGTCAGCATAGGGAGAAACTACCTAGTTGGGTAAATAAAGGAGAAAGCAAGTCAAAACCAAAATAAGTCAAAATATTTTGGGAATACAAATCATATCTCAATAATAACCCTGAATGTTAATGGCCTGATCTCATCAATCAAAACACATAGACTGGCAGATTGGATTTCAAAAATACCCAACAATATACTGCCTTCAAGAGACTCATCTCATAGAAAAAGATAATCACAGACTAAAGGTGAAAGAATGGGAAAAAATAGACCATGCAAAAGGACTCAATAAAAAAACAGGGGTATCCATTCTTATATCAGATAATGCAGACTTCAAGACAAAATTAGTTAGAAGAGACAGTTTGTGTACAACCAGACAAACTACAGCTGTACCCAATTTGTGTACAATGAATCTAAATGAATAAATTAAAAAAGAAAATAAATGTATTTTAAAATCTGTGTATCCAAACAAAAATTCCTAAATTACTTTTTAACTTTCATTTATTTAAGATTATACTTACAATCAATGGATCTTTTGCTGTTTGGTAGCCAATTTAATGAGACCCCAAGAGTCTAAATAAAATATAAAATGGTAGAAAGGGATGAACGTGTCTCAGTAGTTAAGTGCCTTTGAGTTCAATCCCCAATACCAAAAAGAAAGGGTGCATAAAAATACTGCAAAAGATTAGGGATAGGGATGTAAATCAGTGGCGGAGGGCTTGCCGAGCATGTGCAAAGTCCTCAACTCAAGTCCCAGAACTGAAAAAAAAGAAAAAAAAATGAGGAAAAAAAAAAAAAGAGTCCACCCATTCCCAACTGTCAGGCTAGGTGTATATGAAACATAAATAAGTTTCATATTGAGACCTGACTACCCATATCCAAGAAATCTCATTATATATATATGCAAACATTCCAAAAATCTGAAACATTTCCAGTCCCAAACATTTCACCTAAGTGATACTCAGGCTATAGTACAAGTTAGCATTATACATATTTAGATGGTAAGAGTTTAAGTAGTCAAGTGACAACAGCATAAAATCAGTATATCAAAGATTTTTTAACATCCTGGGAGATGTGCAATAAATAAGCCTGGTCTGGGAGTACATGCTACCAGGTAAGTTAGTGCTACAAGAATGTTTCCATAAGATTATGTAGCACCAAATATTACCACAAGACCTCCCACTATTGTTCTGCTTCCCAATCAAAAGCATCCAAGGGAGGCTATCTTGCTTTCCCAAACTGAATAATACTTATTGGAAAAGGGGTCAAAGGTCTAGTACCTTTGTTATGTCCATAATGCAGGTAATGCATCTGCGAATATTAATTAATTACATCCCTACCAAACCAAAGTCAAGTGCTCTTCTAATCCAATAATCATACCATTATATGTTAATGGTTACCAGAAGGAATAAAATCTATTTTTAAGTAAATTTTATACAGAAATGAAGAGTACCATAAACAACATTTAGAACTGGTTTACTATGTTATGACAGTAACATTTTTGCCTATAATTGGATGTGGACAGCGTGCAGAAGTCTATTTCCAGCTAAACATTACACATTATTCCCTTAATAGACCAGGTACAAATCATGTACAAAATGGGCTTTTTCTAAATGAAAACAGAGTGATGAGCTTCATCTCCATAAGCTCAGGCATCACTCACTGGGTTTGATCAGTGCTGCTGAAAACACCTTTCACACTCCCTGTGTGGGAGCAAGATACCCAAGCCTGCATGAAATACTCAGAAGCCAGCCCAGTGCTCACCTTCTTCTGCAGTATCCAGAGGCCCGTTGCTGTCAGGTTTGTTTATAAGAGCACCGATCAGTTCCAGTTCCTCTCACAGCTTGGACTGTCTTCCTTCTGCCCAAAACAAAGATCAAAGAAGGTTTAAGGGGCTGGAGTTGTAGCTCAGTGGAAGAGTACTTGCCTAGCATGTATGAAGTTCCATTCTCAAAACTGCATATAAATAAATAAAATAAAAGTACACTGACAATTTAAAAAAAATGGTTTAAGGTAGAAGACCTTACTTGAGTCTCCACTATGTTCCCTGTAAAGGCACTGAAGGAATGAATGAACAAATAACAGGGATGTCTTTGTTGTTCAGTGTTGGTGTGTGTCTGGCTGGATTTGAGGCTAGACCATTAAGGAACATTATGCTCCAGATGATCTCATTTGCTGTGAACATTTGGCTTATAGGAGAAGCCTGTATGGTCATCAGTAAAGAAAATATACCCTTGCTCAGGTACCTGTGCAACACCCATTTCCTAAACGAGGAGGATATTGTTTTCTAGGAGGTATATCACACTAACTAAATAACTATCTTAAATATCTCACACTGCTTCATGACCAGACCACTTGAGAGAGCGTTTTATGCCCATACCACCCTAAAGACCCTCCCAAAAAGTCAAATAACAAAACAACAACAAAAACAGCTGAACACAAGCAAAACACAAGAACTCCCTTATACTTCCCTCTGTTTCCCTATGGTGATGTTCACCTGATGGCAACAACTCTCAGAAATGTAGAGGAGGAGCTGTAATAGTTCTAATTCAAAGTCTTTGTGAAGAGAGATATCTGAGCTCACGTGTATTAGAATATCAGTTCATCTCACATTACTTTTATTCACTATGGATTTATTTTTCTCTCTTTTATTGCTACTTCTACCCTAATAGTTACTGTATAGTAGGTCACTCTATTTAGAGAGCTCCAATATGAACCAATGTAATTGAAACAAGGTATTAAATGACTGAAGAATGTTAAAGACACGTTGTATCTTGTTAGGATGCTTAGATGAGGTAAGACAAAGGGATTGGTACACTGGGATGGCAGTAAAAACACAAAAGGTCTAAAAGTAAAGTAAAGAAATTTAGGCAAAAGTGTGTGTTGGTGTTGTGGTCTGATATTTTGTGTTAAAATGTGAACTATTGCTCAAACCACTGCTACTTTGAATAGTTACTTTTTTGTGTTCAACATTTCTATCTGGCTCTTAAATTTTATTATTCTCTAACAGGTTTAAAAAATTTGCAGAGGCAGAAAATTAAATAACAGTCCAGTTTACAATGCATTAAAATGTTAATTATATGACTTTTGGTGGTATAAAAATGCTAAGGATCAAAAAATAAGATGGAACACATTACATCAAAAAGTGTCTGCTCTATCTTTCTACTCTAATTAATTTCCTCTAATCCTCATCTTCTGAACTTACCAAATGGAAGATGCATCTTAATAACACGGTAATAATTTAGTAACAATCTTCCTGGCTTTCCCTTTATCTTAAATCAGGACTTATAATATAGACAACAGTCTAATCAGAGAATGCTGTAATCAAACTTTCCGGGGATATCAAAGCATATCCTAGATTGCTTATTTTATCTTGACAATATGTCTGGGTAGATAGAAGAAAAAAGGTAAAGGTTCAAGGTGAAGGAAACTGACTGACATTGAAGTGTACTAGTACAAATGTATGAAGACAGCAATCTAAACGTGGGAAATGATTTTGAGACTGGACACCATTTTTAAATGATCTGTACCTTTGTCTTCCATCATTAGTATAGATAACTGACTGTCTTAGCTTAAGGCTTCCCTAGGAAGCCTTCCTGATCTCTTAGAACTCCGTCAACAAACCCTATATATCTTCTTTATAGCATTTATCAGACTTGTGATTAGTTGTCTGTGCACTTCACATTTGTGTTAATGATTTTTGAGCTTCACTAGAATAAGGGTCACATGTCTATCCTCCTCACTGTGGCCCTCATACCTTGGCAGAAGATACATGACTGATACAGTATTCATTTATTTACTAATACACTAATTGCTTTGTTTTGAAAATTTAGCACATGAGACCAAAATGTTACTTTTGAGAAGAAAGTAGCATGTCACAAGCAGAGAGATTTTCATGGTTTTAGTTCTGTTGGTCACTTGATTCAAAGACACTCTATTCAGAACAGCAGATCTATCACTCAAATTAGAGGGCAAGAAGAACAAGAGGAAAACATTAAAGATAGAAATAAACATTAAAACTTAAATGACATCTAGTGCTTTAAAAAAACTCGTAAAACTTATTTAAAGGTTCTCAGAACACTTTCAAAAAAAAGGCAGAAGAATGGGAGTATGAGAAGACTGAGGGAGGAGGGTTATAAGAGATCAGTGGAAACTGTGCTTCTAGTTGTTTCAATCACAAACTTTAAAACTTTGAAGTATAAAAGGTGACAGAACTTTTACCCAGACTTGGCTGGGTAGGATGCCATTGGAAGAAGTAGTAGGAAAGATGGATACTATCACAAATTTTCTGTGTGAGAGAAAAATGAAATGGGAAAGCAGAGACAGTACAGGAAGCATGAGGATGTTACATTTTCACAAGGCATGACATTCATTAAATAATTCCAGGTTCTCAGTGCCTACTTAAACCAGCTGAGTTCAAAATGACTTTAAAAAAATAGGGCTCCTTTATTCTTCACAGTTTTGTAGTATATTACATTCAACCCCCTATAAAGTAGGACAGGTCTTCCTATTCCACCCTTCAAAGTCACAGTCAGGCAACTTGCCAAGGCTCCACTGTGGCAGAGCTGGTTCAAACACTCCTTGTCATGTGCCAGGGTTTGACATTATGTGAGGTTATTTCCAGCTTTGGTGGTTACTTGAACTTATAGGACAATTTCCCATATTTGGTTTCATATTTTTATGGATGCCTATGTCTTCACTGTATAAAATCTTTTAAGGGTAGGGCCCAGAGCTGTTAAGAAAATAATCTACAAGGATCCCAGCACAGACTATGCAAAAGATAATTAAAACAAAACAACAACAATAATAAAACCAAACAGAAAATACATTCTCTTCATTCACAATGTGAAAACTACAGAGTCAGGGGGTATCAGTGATTTAATAGGTTACTTGGTTTTCTTGTAGGTAAAATGAAGAACTGAATTCAGTGACCTTGTAAGTTGAGCTGTGTTGACCTGATCTACCTTAAATGAATTGCCTGACATCATATGCAAGAGGTTTACCCTTTCCCAAACATGCAAAGAGAAGAAGGATAAATCAGAAAGCCAAATTCAGGTTTAAATAAGTATCAAAACTGTCACTGTCACTGCTCCTGCCTTTAACAATTTAGAAAATATCAATAAGACCTCCTTTGGAAGTATGTGCCAGAACTTCCCTACCAGATGGGGCACTGGTAACATAATACACCTGTCATCTTTGCCAACAACTTGCAGTGAGGTCTTGACAAACAACCTGGCTCCACATCTCCCTTTCCTAGGCTGGTGTACCACTGCCATGCTGTTCACATCACAGACCTAGTGTAAAGACAAACAGATATATGGACCACTAACAACACTGCTGTGAAACCACAGCCACTCCCTGGAGGTCACCCCTCTGGGTGCTGTATCACCACTGCTGCCACTGCTGCTGCAGTCCTCCCAACTGCAGTCAATGCCACTGATATCTGCAGCTGCTGCTGCCTGCTGCCATGGATTCCTGATACTACTAGTGCCCAGGTGTCAACCATCAGGGAGACTCCATGTTTGATTGCAAACAGATAAGTCCATTTTCAGATGCCAACCAGAGCCTGGGGTTGTTTCGGGTGCTGGTGGGTTTACTAGAACTGCCATTTTGGGGGCACAACTGCCCCTGTAAGGGGGCACTGGCTAGGACCTGGGGTTCATTGTCAAGGTGCCTACAGGTTTGGCTGCAACTGGGGTCTTCTTCCTAGAATGAAAGTTGCTGCCATCTAGTTACTGTCTCTCAGGATTGCTCATGCCTGGTGGTCTCTCTCCAAATTCCAGTGGCATTGAGATCTTGGGATTGCAACATGACTGAACCTAGGACATCTGAGAGCCAGATTAGTGTGATAGAGACTGGGTCTATCAGGGCCTGTATGGGCCAGGCAGTCTCGTGGAAATACACAAACAGGGCTGAGCAGATTTGAACACTGCTTCAAAAGCAGTGATACAGTGATAACTGTTCAAATTTCCACAGAGATTTATTTTATTTTATTTTTCTTCTCTGGCTATCTCCCTCCACTGTACTTAGAGAAGGGTATATTATGTGCATCAGTTGGTTGAAGGTGGTAATGTATGCATGGTGTTTTGCAGTTCTGATATATATTCTGTATATTCTTATACATATATTTTTTTCTCTTTATATGTATTCTTCCTGTCACTTGTCTGTATTCCAAGAAGATTCCCTTTCTACATTTTCTCCACATAACACCCAGTTTCTGTTGCTTCCTCTTCCACACTTCCTGTGAATTCTCGTTTCTAGGTTCTCTATTTCTCCCCCACAAACACCAAGTCCTGTTTCTGTTCTTTCTTTGTCCATTATTTGAGATTGTAAATCCACCTGGCAAATATTCTGTTTTTATTGAGAACACTGATTGAACTCATTATTGCTGTTTATAGCAAGATGGCAGTGGACACTTTGCTGGAAGTTATTCAATTTGAGGCTGTATATTGTTTTCTCTAGGTGCTACTGATATTGGTGTCCCTCTTAAAGTCAGGATACAGGAAAATTTCAGTGACAACATAGGTCTACAGGGTAGAATCTGTATTGCCTCAGATACATACAACTAGATGGGAGAACACACAAGCAACATGAAAAAACAAGGGGACAAAATGCCACAAACCAAGATGTCCCAATAAGAGAAGCCACTGACAACACAATATAAGAAATGTCCAAGACAGAGTTTAGAATGTACCTAGTTAATCTGACCTGTCAGGCAAAGGATTGTATAAACACTGAAATCCAACAGAAAATACAGGAAGTGAAAGATTACTTCAAAAAAGTTAGAGATTATGGAAAAAAAAAACAAGCAGAAATATTCAAAATGAAGGAATCAATAAATCAAATTATAAATTTAGTGGAAAGTATCACCACACACTAGACCATTTAGAAGACAGAACCTCGGACAATGATGACAAAATATTTAATATTGAAAAGAAAGTCAACCATGCAGTGAAGATGGTAAGAAACCATGAGAAGAAATTCCAAAAATTATGGAATAACATCAAAAGACCAATTTTAAGAGTTATCAGACTAGAAGGAGGAGAAGAACTACAAACCAAAGGAATGCACAAAGTTTTCAATGATATAATATCAGAAATTTCCCACACAGAAAGAATGAAATGGAAAATCAAATACAGGAGGCTTACAGGACCCCAAATGAACTAAACTACAGCAGACCCAACCCAGACATATTATAATGAAAATAACTAAATACAGTCTAAGGATAAAATCTTAAAGACCATGAGAGAAAAAAAAGGAAATTATGTATAGGGGAAAACCAATTCAGATCTGAATTGATTTCGCAACCCAGACCCTCAAAGCTAGGAAGCCAGGGAACAACATATTTCAATCTGTGAAAGAAAACAGATACCAATCAAAATTTTATATCCGGTGGAATTAATTTCATATATGAAGATAATTATAAAAAAATTCCTTGATAAAGAAAAGTTAAAAGAATTCACAAATAGAAAGCCTGCACTACAGAACATTGCCAACAAAATATTCCATGATGATTAAGTATAAAAAAAGTGAAAACCAGCAAAGGGAGAAAGGAAGAGTCAAAAGAGAAAGGAAATCAAATTAAAAGTGAGAATCACACCAAAATTACAAGTAATACAAGTCATATCTCAGTAATAATGTTGAATATTAATGGAATAAACTCACCAATCAAAAGACATAGACTTGCAGATTGAATTAAATATAAGACCCAAAGATATGATGTCTCCATGAGACTCATCTCATAGGCAAAGACATTTATAAACTGAAATTGAAAGGATGGGAAAAAATATATCACTCATATGGATTGCATGAACAAGCAGGATCTTCCATCTTCATATTAGATAAAGTGGACATCAAGCCAAAGTTAATCAGAAGGGACAAAGAAGGTCATTTCCTACTACTGAAGGGAATTACAAAGCAGCAAGACATAATGATTGTACATATTTATGGTGTAAACAATGGAGCATCTATGAATGTCAAACCCTTCTCAATGTCAGAATCAAATAAAACACAACACATTAACACTGGGTGACTATAAAACACATCTGTCACTACTGGACAGATCTTCTAAACAAAAGTAAATTAAGAAACTATAGAACTAATAATATAATCAGAAATTTAGATTTAACACTTCTAGAATATTTCATCCATCGACAAGCAAATACACTTTTTTCTCAGCAGCCCATTGTTTATTCTCTAAAATAGACTGTATCATGTGCCACAAATCAACATAGTAAATAAAAAAATGGGAGATAATACCCTACATTCTATCAAATCACAAGGGACTAAAAATTATAAATCAATAATAAAATCAAAACATAGAAGCTACTCTAACACATGGAGACTAAACAATACACTATGGATGATGAATGAATGTGTAGAATAAATCAAGGATGAAATAATAAAAATACTTAGAGGTAAATGATAACACTGATACAACATATCATAATCTATGGAACACAATGAAGGCAGTACTAAGAGGAAAGTTCATTGCATTGAGCTCATTATTAAAAGAAATATAAAGTCAACAAATAAAAGACCTAACATCACATCTCAAAGTCCTAGAAAAAAGAACAAATCAACCCCCAAACCATTAGAAACAGGAAATAAATAAACCAAACTGAAGTCAATGAAGATTGGAAACAAAAGAAGCAATTGAAAAACTGAGGAAAAATGGTTGGTTCTTTTGGAAAAAGAAAATCATAAAATTGATAAAACCCTAGGAAACACTGACAGAGAGAAAAGAGAGAAAACCCCAATTACTAAAATACTTGATGAAAAATATCACAATGGACAAAATTTAAATACCAAGAGAATTAGAAACTACTATGAAAATGTATACTCCAATAGAATAGAAAACATTGAAGACATTGACAAATTTCTAGAGACATGCCTAATCTAAATTGAATGAGAGGTCACACATGATTGAAACAGAACAATTTCAAGTAATGAAATAGAACACACCACTAAAGCCAACCAATTAAGAAAAGCCCAGGACCAGAGTATTCTCAGCTGAGAGTTCTACAAGACTTTCAAAAAGAATTAACACCAATACTCCTCAAATTATTCCATGAAATAGAAAAGAAAGGAATATTTCCGAACTCATTCTATGAGGCTAAAGTCACCCTGACACCTAAAACAGACAAGGACACATCAAGGCATGAAAACTTCAGACCAATAGCCCTGAAGAACACAGATGCAAAAATTCTCAATAAAATTCTGGCAACTCAAATACAGAAACATATGAAAAAGACCGTGCACCAGATCAAGTGGGGTTCATCCCAGGGATGCAAGGTTAGTTCAACATATGGAAACCAATAAACACAATTCATTATATTAACAGTTTAAAGCCAAGAATCATAGGATTACTCAATAGTTAGAGAAAAGCATTTGAAAAAATTCAGCAAACCATCAAGTTCAAAACACAAGAAAAACTAGGACTAGTAGCAACATACCTCCAAACCACAAAAGCCACACATGCTAAATCCAAGACCAACATTAATTCTAATTGAGAAATATTGAAATCATTTCCTATAAAAACTGAAACAAGACTTAGATGCCCTCTTTCACCACTTTTACTCAAGTACTGGAGTCCTTGAAACTCCAGTCAGAGCAATTAGGCAGAAGAAATAAATTAAAGGCATACAAATAGGTAAATAAGAACTCAAATTATTGCTATTTGCCAATGATATGATTCTATATTTGGAAGATCAAAAAACTTCTACCCAAAATCTTCTAGAACTAATAAAAGAATTCAGCAAAGCATCAAGATATAAAATCAATACTCATATATCGAACACATTCCTATACATCAGTAATGAATCCACTGAAAGAGAAATAAAGAACAATACCCCATTCATAGCAACTCAAAAAACAATACTTGAGAATCATGTAACAAAAGAGGTAAAAGACTTCTACAATAAAAACCGTAGAATACTAAAAAGCATTGAGAAAGACCTTAGAAGATGGAAAGACTCCCAAGCTCTGGATAGGCAGAAATAATATTGTCAAAAGGCCATACCACCAAAAGTATTATACAAATGTAATGCAATTCCTATAAAAATCCCAAAGACTCTTTCACAGAAGTAGAAAAAGCAATCATAAATTAATTTGGAAAAATAAGAGACCCAGAATAGACAAAGGAATTCTTAGCAAGAAAAGTGAAGTAGGAGGCATCACAATACAGACCTCAAACTACTACAGAGATATAATAAAAACTGCATGGAATTGGCAACAAAACAGACATGCAGACCAATGGTATACAATAGAAGACATAGAGACAAACCCTCATATATACAGGTATCTCATAATAGACAAAGGTGCCAAAAGCATTCACTGGAGAAAAGATAGCTTATTCAACAAATGGTGCTGGGAGAACTGGAAATTCGCATGTAACAAAATAAAATCAAACCCTTATCTCACACCATGCAAAAAACTCAACATCACTGTGAATTAAAGACTCAGGCAGTAGAACAGACACCCTACAACTACTGGAAGAAAAGGTAGGTCAAAATCTTCACCATGTGAGTCTACGACCTGACTTCCTTAACAAGACTCCCAAGCACAAGAAGTTAAATCAAAATCAATAAATGGAATGAACTCAAACTAAAAAGTTTTTTCTCAGCAAAAGAAACATTCAATAATGTGAAGAGAGAGATTACAAACTGGGAGAAAATCTTTACCACATGTACCACAGATAAAGCATTAATCTCTAGGACAAAAGAACTCAAAAACCTTAACACCAAGAAACCAAATAACCCAATCAATAAAAGGGCTAAGGATCTGAACGAACACTTCACAGAGAAGATATACAACCAATCAATAAACTATGAAATATCCAACATTCTAGCAATTAGAGATATGCAAATCAAAACTAAGATTTCATCTCACTCCAATCAGAATGGCAATCATCAAGAATAAAAGTAACAATAAATGTTGGCAAGGATGTGGGAAAAAAGTTCACTCACACATTGCTGGTGGCAATGTAAATTGGTACAACCATTATGGAACACAGTATGAAGAGTCCTCAGAAAGCTTGCAATGGAACAACCATTTGACCCACCATTTATCCACTCCTTGGTTTATACCCAAAGGACTTAAAATCAAATACTACAGTGACAAAGTCACATCAATGTTTATAGTAGCTCAATTCACAATAGCTAAACTATGGAACCAACCTAGATGCCCTTGAGATGAGAATAAAATGTGAATAAAATGATATATATATATATATACATATATAATAAACACACACACACCACACACACACACACGAACATACATACAATGGAATATTACTGAGGTTTAAAGAATGAAATTCTGGCATTTGTTGGTAAATGGATGGTGTTAGAGAATACCATGCTAAGTGAAATAAGCAAAACCAAAAAAGTCAAAGGTCAAATGTTTTCTCTGATATGTGGAAGCTAATTTGCAATAAGGGTGGGGGATAGGGAGAATAGGTACTTCATATTAGAGGGGAGTAAAGGGGTTAAGGGGTGTGGGGGAATGAATTTTAGTAGAGTGAACAGACATTATTACTTCATGTACATGTATGACTGCATGACTGATGTGAACCCGCAATATGTATAATCAGAAAAATGAGAGATTGCACCCTATTTATGTATGATCCTTCAAAATGTATAAATGCATTCTATTGCTATGTACAACTAATTAGAACAAATAAAATTTTAAAAATTTTAAAAAGCCAGCCTTAGCAAGAGCGATGCTAAGCAAATCTGTGAGACCCTGTGTGTAAATAAAATACAAAACAGGACTGGGAATGTGGTTCAATGATTGAGTACCTCTGAGTTCAATCTCTGGTTTACTCCCCCTGCCCCCTTGCTAAAAAACAGGCAGACTTATTTACAACAGAATATATTTGGTGAACGTAAATTGTTTCCCTTGAAATCCGACAACCTAGGTGTTTATCAATCCTGGTTTTATGAGGGAAAAAGAAAAAGCAACATTAAAAACAAAAGGAAGGGAAACCAATAGTTCTAGAAAGCAGGAATATTTCAATTAGGAAAAAGTATTTCAGAAAATGACTAGTAGAAAACCTGCTCAAGATAAAATAGAAGTCAATTGTCTGGACAACTAGATCAGTACTTTTCCCTTTGAGTTGGTACCACTAAATAACAAGGATATTTGTTTTTGAAGAAAATGAAAAATCCTCCCTTATGAGCTCTCTTGTAGAGCTCACGTCCCCTTGTTACAAATGTCCTGTTTAAACTCTCTGATGTTTGTAGACACATGTGAGGCAGATCTAGAAATTAGTGAACAGGCTAGAGAACTCGCATGTGCTTTGAACGCTCCTGCTTTCACACATAACTCATCCCTTGGCAAGACAGCAAGGGCTGTGCCCTCCTTTTTCACCCTTCATAAATCTTTCATGCAGTTGTTACCCACTAAATGATTAATTCAGGCCTTTGAATGACTGCAGACATATGTAGCAGCATTTGAAAACAATTCCTGGGCACTGCAGGGGTTTACTTCCATCTCAGCTATTTGTTGCTGCATAACAATCATCCCCAAACTTTGTGGTTTAAAATAACAAGAAATGATACTTTATTACTTCTCATGATTCTGTGACTGTGTTCAGCTGAGGTGGGAGGGGTGGTTCTGTTCTATGTGTTATAGACTGAGATCACACACACATGACTGCATTCTATCAAAACCAGGCTGGAGCTGGAACATCCAAGATGGCCTTTCATCCTCTAGATGACCTCTTCCCTTGGCCTCACAGTGCTTGGGAGTTTAAGAGCCCTGCCCAAATTCCTGATGCTCAGACCAATGAGAAATAAGAACTGAGGTGATCTGTTATAAGCAATAAATTGAGACAATTGTCCATGTCCCTTTCCTTCTTTTCTATTTTTCACCCTACCCATTCTATCCTCTGGAACTGTTTTGTCACTATTTCCTCCAGCACACTGTTTGCAAAAGTTTCAGGTTCAATTCTTTTCCTTAACTGCCAACTTTACAGATTGCAGAACAGTCAGGACATACTGCTTATTAGATATTTTAAAAAGGTATGTAGAGGACCTGTAGAAATCAGTGGAAAGTTGGCATCATGACTCTTAGGCAGAAAAGGGTAAGAAGCATGATGCCTTTCTGCAGTATCTACTGATCTCCTTACCACATCATGTCACAGCAATTCCATGGTTTCCTTGGGTTCATCCAGTTTTCTGTATTGCCTCACAGCTAGATGGACACTGTAGAAAGTATTGCCAATGGAAGCTACACTCTGAACAGAAACATACAAATGTCATTTTTTTCTTTTAACACTATTTCTATTAAGATATAATTGACAGCAAGAAACCATACATACTAAAAATGTTTGATTACTTTGACATAAATTCAGCAGTAAAACTTTTACCACAATCAAGTAAATAAACACTTATCCCTCCCAGAAGTGTCTTCATGCCCTTCTATAATTCCCCTCCAGGTACCCACTGATACACTTTCTGTCACTATATATCAGTTTCACTTTCTAGGATTCTACAAAAGTTGAGTATACAATTTAAATATGGCTCCTTTCACTCAGCATATTTGAAATTAATTCACAGTGTAGCTACTCAGGATGCTACATTCTACTGTATGGCCATATCACAGTTTCTCTACTTACCTGCTAATGGACATTTACATTGTTTTCAGGATTTTACTATTACAAATAAAGCTGTCATAAATATTCATGCATAAGCCTTTATGTGAACTTATATCTTCATTCCCTTCATCATATGCTTTCTGAACATCGCAATACCTAGGAAGTGAATGGCTGATCATATGGCAGATCTGTGCTTTGATTTCTGAAAAAAAAAAAAAACTGCCAAACCATCTTCTAAAATCATCAAGCCATTTTACAGTTCCACCAACAGTGAGTTCCCATTACTCCATATCCTCACTGAAACTGGTACCACAATTTTCAATTTTGCCATTCTAATGAAAGTACAGTGGCATATTGTGATTTTAATTTACATTAAATCCTAACTGAATGTAGATAATATTTTTAATTATTTCAAATATCTTCAAACTATGAATTCTAATATGTATAATTTCCTTCATATATAGAACCAACAAATTTTCTCAAGTTTTCTAGAGAAAAATAAAATCTTTTCTAAATGCCAGGCTTTCAAAGCAAATTTTTAAGAAGCTAGATTTCCATCAGGAGGTTAATCACAGTATCCATATAAAGAACTTACTTTCTAAAATCCCTCTACAGTGGTAGGCAGGCTAATTAAGTCTCCAGCTGACTTAACATTGGCTTTAAGGTGGTTTACTACAGAAGTCAACAGAGAAAAACAAATAATGAAAACAGAACTTGTAGACATGTTTCCTTCACAAACTACATGGCTGATCTATGAAGTCAAAGTACCCTTTCAGTTCTCAGAAGTAAAGAACTCAACATACCTAGGAGAGAGTTGAGATTCAGGAGGCAGCAATAATACCCCTTCTTCCTCTTCTCAATTTAAAACGGCCAAAGGGGGAAAGAAAATTTATTTTCTTTATACTAGTCCTGGCAGTTATAAGGTCTAAAAATTTAAATTATCCAAACGATGCAGTGATTACACACAATCCTTCAATAGTTAGACAAGAAGAAAACTAAAGATCAAGGACCACTTCAAGGGTTCGCTTTGGTAAAATATAACATCCTCAGTTATTTAACTGATTTTTGTTCCAGTCCATGTGGGAACATGTTTTATTAAATAAATGTCCATCATTATAAAATATAGTCTATAGGAACTATACCTCGACAATTTAAACAACACTTTCAACTACTTAGGAATTTGGTTTTGGTTTAATAATGTGATTAATATTAAAAACTTAGTAACTCTTCCAAAGCACTACTTTGTTCCCTGAAGTGGTTCAATAAATACCACTGAATCAATGAATGTATTAAAATAAGAACTGAATCAAAATTAAAAGTGGCTTTCTTCCTGCTACACAGAGATAGAATTCTAAATAGCTGAACTTATCTGGCATGGAGACTGGGGAAAATTTTACGACATTCAATTTCAGGCTGCAGAGATAATATTCTAACAAGGTTTCCTGAGTAGCTCAAAACACTTTTGAAAAAATTTTCAATCCAAACTGCTTTCCTATTTCAAGTTCTAGGATGAGAATACAGATCTACCAATAGCAATGATATCAAGAATGGGCTTGTAGAGTAACCACTGCTGTCTCTGGGCACTGCTATAGGCCAAGAAGTGTGGCAGGCACCAGAGTGATTAGCAGAACCAAATACCAAATCATTCCTTTAATAGATGCTTGAACATCATCTCTGTGCCAAACACTGTTGAAAACTCTGAGGACACAGTGGCAAATAAGATCATAGAGTTCTGCTCTAATGGAGTTTTCATCCCAGCAGAAGGTAAAAGGAAAAACAAGGGAATCAGAAAGTACTAAGTACTATGTAAAGGAAGTTAAACAGAGCTCCTGGAGTGAGCAGCAGCTTGGTCTGGATAAGGGAGTCCAGTGAAGAACTTGGGAACTTAGGAATTCAAATTCTCATTTCCTTCTTTTCCCTTAGAACAGGTAAGTTCATAGACTTGACTATTTTTTTATTCACTTTTAATACACACATATTTATTAAGTCCTATTACATACTCCCAGTGAATAACACAGATGTCAGGGATCTTATGGTGCTTATGCTTCAGTGCAAGGAGATAAATGATTATATTAAGTAAAATATCAGATGGTAGACAGCATTAGAAGAAATTAAAATAAGGTGTCCTGGTAAGAGTGACTGAATAGATACTTTGGATGAAAGTAAGAGAAGGTCTCTATAGAAGGAATTTAAATTAAAATTAAATGACAAACAGATATTAATCATACAAAGATTGGATGAAGTACACTTTAGGGTAGAGGGAACTGCTAGATAAATGGTCCCATTACAGGAAAGAGCTTGACATATTAAAGAATATAAAAAGTTCAGGTGGCAGGATAAATAATGTTTGTTGGGTTCACTGGCGTGGGGGACATGAAACCAAAGATGCGGAAAGGGCCAGAACAGGTAGGGTTTTGTAAATAGGAACAAAGATATGGATTGTAATTGAGGCTGAGACAGGAAGAGGTATAAGCAGAATCATTATGTGACTGGATATAACTTGTAGGAAGATGACTTACTGCTCTTCTGTAGACATATAAAACCAGGAAGAAAGCAATTGGAGTAGTCTAGTAAGAGAAAATGGTGGTTTGAACTTCAGTGGTAGCAGAGGAAGTTGCAGAAGTTGTGACTGATGTGATTTGCTGGGAACAGGTGAGAGAAGGAATTAAGAAAAAACTACCTCAAGAAGCTGAGAGAGAAGTCACATTAAAGACTGATTAAGCAACTTTGCTGAAAGAAAGTTAAGTTTTATATTAAAAAAGCAGGCATTCTTTCTAAAGTTAGAAAGAGGACAGTGGCATTGGGGAATGGATAGGGAATAACAGTATGAATAGGCTCAGGGGTACTTTTTCTTCATAGTACTTCTCAAGGTGATGACTTCTTTGTGTGATTATTTGATTAAGGTTTCTCTCCTCCACAAGACTGTAAGTTTCATGTGATCAAGTACCATGTCTGCTCATCTTCCAGGGTACGCTTGTCACAAAGACATGGACTCGATAAGCATTTACTAAATAATAAATGACTTAGAGCAAAATATCTGTGTCTGTGATGAACACTGAGATGGTTAGTCCAAGCAGAATAGGGGAGAGGCCAGGAGGCAGGAGATAAGGTTAGGTAAGTAGTTAACTTATTTTTCTCATCAATAATGTATGCATAACAACAAACTACTGATGAACAACCATATCAGAGGAATGTGTGATGGTTCTAATATATGTTTATAAATTCTTCGATAGTCTTCTCTTCCCTTCCCCTGGAGTGTGTCCTGGACTAAAATGACTTTGCTTTAGTGAACAGGAATAAAATGGAAGTGAGAGTCAGCAGCTTTGAAAAACTGGTTATACATAAAAGGCATTTTATTGCTTCCTCTTGCTTGCTTGGATCAGCTCATTCTGGAATGCTAGCTGCCATATTGTGAGGACATAGAAACATCCCCCAGGTTGAAGTCCACATTGGGAGGAACTGAGAACTCTTGCAGATGCTCACCCTCTTACCCTAGTTAGGCCTCATATGTTGAAGCCCTGGCTGATATCTTCACTGCAACCTTAGAGATGGTAGTCAAAACCACTCTGCTAACTACTCTCCAATTCCTGGCTACAGAAATTCTGAGATAACAAGTGTTTGTAGTTTTAAGCCACTAAATTTTGGGATAACATGTAAATCCGCAACAGATGACTAATACAGGTCATGAGGATTGAATCACATATGTAACTAAAGCATAGTATCTGGTACAAACACAACATCAAATCACCAACTGTTCTTTAGTAGTACAATTTAATGAGCACCTAGGTAATTCCCCATAAGTGTTCCAAAATATTTCAGACCACTCATCAACATCCTAACTCTAAAGGTGAGAAACAGCCCACAGAGAGATTCTCAGCAAGCTATAAACTTCTATAGAGTAGCAATTACATTAAGAAGATTTTCACCCAGGCCTTTAAGAAGACATGAATAATATTAGAATTTGAAAAAGATGTAAGGAAAAAGGCATTCTCAAGCACTGTTCATGGGAGTATAAATTGGAAAAGGTGTGTTAAAGAGTTATCAAGGAATATCTTCCAAAATTTGAAATGTTTATATCTTTTATTTAGCAATTTCATTTCTAGAATTCTATCCTGAATATTATTGCTTATTTATTCAAAGATATATGCACAAGGATGTAAGGACTTCCTTATATGTAATAGCAAAGCACTAGAAACCAACTAAACCTCTATCACTAAAGATGTATGTAGATACATCCATTGAACAAAGCAAGCTAGTAGACCAACACATATCAAGACCCATTTATTCATTTCATACATACATGCTAACTCATAAGCAAATACATATTAAAATCTATTATGGTTTTCTAAATACCCACACAAGACAAATGGAAAGATGCAGTTCATATTATTGATAGTGAACAAAATACAGGGGCAGGGAACACAAATATGTGTGTGTGTGTGTGTGTGTGTGTGTAATGTAGTGATGATGAGAGAGAGAGAGAAAGAAACAGATCTGGGTACAAACAGATGGGGACTGAAGTAGAGTGTCTGTATAGGAGTTCTATATGTTTTTATTATTTAAATCTTATATAAGTATATATATTCATATATTATTTATGAAAGATTTGAAAAAGACAAAAGATGAAAAAAAATACACACACATGAAAAAGATACCACATAACTTTGGAAGGGGTTGAATGAGTCTCCTCAACTGCCCTTTCTTCCATGCCCTGTATTGGACCTTCTGAGATGATCTGAGCATGTCCAACCATAAAACAGAAGAACAGATTCCTCCTCCAAGTATGTTTTACTCAGTGCTCCATAGGATGTACATAGTTGGCTCAAAACCAATTTGATGGGTAAAAACAGTTATTCCAAATGCCCTATCAATTATGTGATTACCTTTTGACCATCAAAATGAATAAATACCTTCCATGACACTGGCTTCTAAAAGAACAACCAATTTCTCTGGGTAGTGATCTAGGTAGAAACTACAGTCCCAGATCTACAACATCCTGAACTATAGGCAGAACTAGTCAGAAGTAACTCAGGATGATAATGGCCTCACAAAACACCAGTGTGATTATTTGGCAGGTGTCATTTCACCCAAAACCAGAGAAGTAGCTAGAAGTCAATGCAGGTAGAATTAGGTGAGGTATTGTTTCCCCTTTCTCCATACCACAAACATTCTAGGCCTAGGGTTTCAGTTGCATCACTGAAAGAATATGCTCTGAAGAGTTGACCATTCACTCTACAGTTACTTAACAAATTTACAACTTATTACTCACTTAAAAGACCTGGATTGGGATTGGGGTTAGGTTAGGGCTTAGTGGTAGAGTGCTTGCCTGGCACATGTGAGGCACTGGATTCGATCCTCAGCAACACATAAAATAATTAAATAAAATAAAGGTATTGTCCATGGGCTGGGGATATAGCTCAGTTGGCAGAGTGCTTGCCTTGCAAGCACAAGGCCCTGAGTTCTATCCCTAGCACTGCAGGGAAAAAAAGGAAGTACTGTCCATCTACAACTACAAAAACAAACAAACAAAAAACAAAACAAAACCTTGAATAACACATCACACATTCTCAGTCACTGAGACTCAGCTGTATTCCTGTAAACTACAAGGTTGTATTCCATTTTATAGTCTTCCTTTCTTCAGGGGACTAATGCCAAAATATCTGGAAAACTATAGCAAAGCTATGTGTGTACCTGGACAGGAGAGATGAAGTGCACCCTCCCATTACTATCCCTGAAACTGCCCTGGCTTCTAATAGGTGTATTCTAGAATGTGAGATTTGATCAAGCATTACAGAACTTATCACTAAGTCACATTTTGCAGTGTGAAAAGTCTAAAAAGTTGAATTAAATAGAAAGCATTAGGAAAAAATTCACACTTCAGCAAAAGATCAGTCATGACTTTCATGTATCCTACATGACTTTTCATAAGCAAAATTAAAATAGCCACTGCAGATCACTGGCTTAATAGATCACTTATATATATATTTTTGCTTTGGGGTTAAAATTGTGTTCTTTAAATACTAAGCAAATAGTTACTAAAACAGACAATCTTCAATGGTGAATGAGTGTGAGTAGAAACACTCCTAGCAGTACCCAATGTCTTCTTCATTTCAACTTTATCTATCCAAGCATCTACTGAATCCTGAAGTAGACATAAAGATGGGAGGCAGAATGGGAAATGGGAAAGAAGCTCTCAAGACTTATTTTGATGGTAGTGCTACTATACAGTTGTGTGATCTTCTGCAAACTACTTAACCTCTTTGATCCTTAGTTTTCTTACCAGTAAAATGGAGATACCACTTTCTACTTTATAGGGCTATAGAAACAAAGAAGAATCTCACAGGATGCAGTGCATCTCATAGTGGACTGCACAAAGAGAATACTCAATGAATGGCAGTCATCATTACCTGCTAACCTACCACCACCATCACCATCATTTTCATCACTTGCTTAAAACTCAAATACAGTTTTTAACCTTCTAGTGCAATTAGATATACATGTGAATAATGGTCTCACACACTCACATATTGTCTGAGATTAACCTTCAGGCACTCATACAATACCTTCACAGTGTCCTCTGACACTTATATAATATTCCCACTGAGGCATCTGACATACAAATAAGACTATCACTGTGACCTCTGACAGTCGGTTATATTCTCAGTGGGACTTCTGACACTGCATTATACCCACACTGTGGCTTCTGACACAGTAATATCCTCAATGGGGCCTCTGACACCATAAACACTCACTATGACCTCTTACATTCACTTAATAGCATCACTGTGGTCCTCTACTCCACATGATACCCTCAATGTGGCCTCTGACACTCACATAATATATTCACAGAGGCCTCTGAAGCTCATATAATATCCTCACCAGGGCCTCTGACACTCACCTTATACCTGCTATTTCACAGTGAGACTCACAGAACATCCTATGCCCTGAGAGTCACATCATATCCTCACATGTCCTCTGATACTCACATAGTACACACTGTGACCACCTTCACTTCACATGATACCCTCACAGTAGCTGCTGTCACTGACATAAGATCCTTGATGTGACCCTGACACTCACAAGACTACCCCACTTTTACTTCTGCACTTACCTAATATCCTAACTGTGGTCTATGACATGAATATAAACACTCCCTGTGACCCTGTGATACTCATATATAAACTCACTGTGGCCTCTGACACTCATTTAATACCCTACTGTGACCCTAAATTAACATCCTCAATGTGACCTCTGTTCACTCACATAAAACATCACTGTGATGTCTGTCACCCAGCTAATGGCCACACATGGCCTATTTAACTGATATACCCTCAGTGTGAACTCTGACAATCATATTATATCCTCACTGTGATCTCTGACATTCAAAAATACCTGATGTGGTACAGACACTTTCATTGATATTATCACTGGTGCCTCTGAATCTCACCTAATACCCTCACTATGGCATGTGACACATATATCCTCCCTGTGGGCTGATAGTAAACAAGTAGCCCCACATGTTTCTGACACTGACATACTGTCCTCACTGTGACCTTACACTCAAAGATAACCCTCAATGAGGTCTTCATTACATAATCCCCTCACTTTGGGCCTCTGGCATTCACAAAATATTCTAACTTGGCCTCTGACACTGACATAATTTCCTCCCTCCTTGACCTCTCACACTCAAATACTATTCTACTGTGACCTCTGAACATAGTATCTCCACAGAGGCCTCTGACATTCACAAAATATTCTCACTGGGGCCTCTGATACTCACCGTATACCTCACTTTTACATATGACACATAATATCCTCACTGTGACTCTGATAGTCATATAATATCCTCACTGTAACCTCTCACAGTCACAGAATAACTTCAGAGTGGCCTCTGACATTTATAAAATATTCTCACTGGACCTCTGACACATAATACCCTCCTGTTGCCTCTGACACTGAAATATATCCTCACTGTGGACTCTGACATTACAAATATCTACACTCACATAATATCTACACTATGGCCTCTCACACTTGCACAATAAATTCACTGTGACCTTTGACACGACATGATATATTTACTGTGAATTCTGACACTTGATGGTACTTTAACTGTGCTCACTGAGACTCACATAATACCTATCACTGTGGCCACGGACACATAATACCCTTACTTTGACTTCCGACTCACAGTAAAAACCTCATTGACTTCTGACACTGATGTCATATCCTCACTGTAAGTCTCAGACACTCCCATAATATCCTTCCAGGGTCTCTAACACTCAGCAAAATAACACAATGTGAGTTTTGACACTCACGTAATAACCTTACTGTGACCACTGACACTCACATAATATCCTCAGGGGTGACCTCTGACAATCATTTAATAACATCTGTGTGGCAACTCACAAAGATAATAATCCTCTCTGTGGTCTCTGACACTCATAAGATACCGTCTATTTGGCCAATGACACACAATACCTTATCTATGGCTTGTGACACACAATATCCTTACTTGGCTTCTATCATCACATAATATCCTCACTGTGATCTCTGACACTCAGGTAACCCCTCCATGTGATGGCTGATAATATTCACTATGACCTCTGACATTCACATAATACCATCAATGTGCTCTTGTAAACTCACATATTACCCTCACAGTGACCTCTGACACTGACAACATATCCTTCCTGTGATCTCTATCACTGAAAATAATACCATTGGTGTAAAATCGGCACAATCATAATACCCTCAATGTGCCCCTGACACTGACATAATATCCTGTTTTTATTTTCTGATACTCACAAATTTCCTCATTGTGGCCTCTGACATTCAATAGTATCCTCACATGGCTTCTGTCATGCACATAAACCCTAGTGTGACCACTGACAATAACCTCACTGTGAGTTCTGATACGATATTATATCCTTCCTGGGGTCTGTGATACTCACCTTATACCTCATTATGGCATGTGACACTCAGAATATCCTGTGACTCTGACAGTCACACTATATGTTGGTAGCCTGACATTCAAAAATATCCTCATTTGGTCACTGATACTGATATAATACCTCACACTGACCGTAACTCACTCTGACCTCTGACACTTAAATAATACCCTAATTGTGTTCTATGACACTAAGATGACATCCTCACTGTGATCTCTGACACTCACATAATAGCCTCACTGTGGCCTTGGACAATACATAATACCCTACGGTGGTACCTGACACTGACATAGATATTCTCACCTGACATCTGACACTCAAGAACACCTTCACTGTAACCAGCTGACACTTACATAATACCTTCAATGTGGTCTGTTACACTCACTTAATATCACTGTGATCTCTGACACTCACATAATATCCTCCCTGGCCTGTATCACTCACAGTAATACCCTGAGTGTGACCTCTGACATTGACACAGTACCCTCTGTGGCCTCTCTTACTCACATTATGTCCTCACTGTGATCTTCTGACACTCACATAAGACACTGGCTGATGTGGTCATGGACACTTTCATTTTATTCTCACTCGTGCTTCTGATACTCAACTAATACTCTCACTGTGGCATGTCACACTTACATAATATCCTCACTGTGAGACTGTTAGTCATATAATATCCTCACATGTCATTTGAAACTCACACAATGTCATCAGTGGTGACCTCTTACATTCACAATATACCCTCCCTATGGCCTCTGACACTCACAAAATATCCTCTCACTTGACCTATCACTGACAGAATATGCTCACTGTGACCTCTGACACTAATATTATACACTACTTTGACATCTGACATAGCCATAATATTCTGAATTGGCCTCTGAAATGTACATAATACCCTCACTGTGACCTCTGACACATACTTGAATGTGACCACTTGCACAAAATATCCTCCCTATGTTCTGTCACAGTCACCTTATATCTTCACTGACACTCGATACTCACTTAGAATCCTCACTGTGGCCTCTGACACTGCCTCTGGCACTCACATAGGATCCTCACTTTGGCCTCTGATTCGACATAACATCCTCATGCTGACCTCTGACACTCACATATTACATTCACTGTGACAGTCTGTCATAGCAATAATATAATAGAATTTATATATCATCTTGATATCAATAAAATTTACATCAATGAATCGACTATTGATGAAATGCTGCTGATGATCACATCTATGAAATGATCAGGAATCTACACTGATGTATCAATATCAATGATCTACAGTGATGAATCAATACTGACAATCTACAAAGAAGAACTGAATTTACATCAATGAATCTACATTATGTATTGATACTGAGATCTACAATGTTGAATCAATATTGACAATCTACAAAGAGTATAAATGGATTTCATCAATAAAGTGATATCAATCTACATTGATGAATCGATATCAATGAATATATCCTGATGATCTACTTTGATGAATCCACATCAATGCATCTACCTCTGTGAATCAATATTGATGAATGTACATATGAATGAATATTGATGATCTACATTGATGCATCAATACAGATGGATCTACAGTGAGTATTGATTGATATCAATGAATCTACATCAAGGTATTTATATCAACCTTTTACCTAGAAGAATGAAAACTGATGGGTCTACTTTGATGTATCAATGAATAACCAACAATGAATTGATATGGATAAATCAGTATCTTTGAATCTACATCGAGGAGTTAATGTCAATGAAACTGATGAATCTATATCAATGAATCCATATAATTGAAACCATGTAATTGATGGATCTATAATTATAAATTGATAGAGTTGAATCTACACAAATGAATCAGTATTCATGAATGATGAAACTATATCGAATATAAATACTGATAATCTATGTTGAATCAATATTGATTACTATTGATACATCAATATCTATGATCTATGTGATGTATCAATGTCAATGATCTACACTTGTAAACTGAAATCAATGTGTCTATTTTAATAAATCTGTGTTGATGAATCAATATCAATGAATTACACTGATGATCTACTTAGATGAATACATCAAATCAATATCAATGAAGTACACTGATATAGATATCAATGTTCTACACTTATGAATCAGTATCAAGGATCTACATAGTTGAATTATATTGATGAATCTACATCAAATATATTGATATTGATATATCTACAGAGTATAATTGATATCAATGGATCTACACAATGAATTGGTATCAATGAATCATATCAAAGAATGTACATCTATAAATCAATACTGAAGAATCTACATTGGTGTATTGATATCAATGATCTACACTGATGAATTGATGTAGATGATTGAGTTTAGTGAATAGATATCAATAATCGACAATGATGAATCTATATCAATGATTTATATCAATGATTGAATGTCAATGATCCACCTCAATGAATCTATATTTATGAATCAATATCAATGAATCTACATTGATATTGATGAACCTACACTGATAATCTACTTCAATGAATCAGCATCAATGCATTTACATCAATGAATATATACAGATGATTAATGATGTCATTGATTGACATCAATGAAACAAGATCACTGATTTTCATGGAGGCATGGATATCAATGAACTAACGTTGATGACTCAGTCTCAATGCATCTACTTTGATGAATTTATATTGTTGAATTCACATTGAAAAAGTACTTGGATAAATCTATATGGGTGCATCTACATCAGAATCAATATCGATATTAAGATTAATGATACTGATGATCAACACTGATGAATTGATATTGATGCTCTACAAGATGCATTGATATCAATAATCTACATTCATGAATGGATCATGATGATGCACACTCTTTAATCTATATTGATAATTCAGTATTGATGAGTCTATATTGATGAAGCAATATCAGTACATCTACATCAATGAATCATATAGCAAAATTCATAATGATGAATCTGCATCTATGAAATGATACCAATGAATCTACACCAATGAATTGATGTAGATGAATCTAGAGTAAGAGTCAATATTGATGAATCGATCTATGAATCTAAAGCACAAGAACCAATGGTGAATGGTAGGAAAAAATTCTAAAAGTACAAAATTTCAAAAACCACTTCAATTTCCTTGACAATGCAATCCTTTAAAAAAAATTCTAGGGACTTCTGTAAGATTATTAGAGAGCCCAGCAACTCATGGATTTTTGACATCCAATTAGAATGTGTGGGGGCTAGTGCATTCAGCAAAGTTTCAAAACTCCAAACTTCCCAACTCTCATTAGCCTATGAACCCTGACTATGGCTAGCAGCCTGCAGCCCAGCACTGGTTCACACCTATTGTGCCCTGTAGTGAAGGAACACAAAACACTATCTTCTAAAGAAGCAACAATTGAAACAAACTACCTCCAGGTCACTTGGAAACACGCAAGTCTTGATTCACAGATAGGAATCTTCTTTCTTCAGACATAAAGGATTATTATTTTATCCATGAAAATTTACTAGAATACCACACTACAAATACTAAGTTCCAATAAAAATGTATTAAAAGAACAAATGAGAAAATTGTATGAGTGGTGTTCCTGTTAAGAAAACCATGCCAAACTACATCTTTGGGTCTCCAAACATTTGATTCTATTGCATACACATAAATCATACTATGCCAGAGTTCAGCAGTGAAGGGAGAGAAGTGATCAAGGTCACTGAGGAAAACTGGTGTTTCAGAGAACTTGGGAAGGTGCAATGGAAACAGGCCTGCTTGCTTTAAGTTAAGAACACTTTCAATCAGCAAAGGAAGGGAAATCTCATGATCAGATCTCTAGAATGCGAAAAAGCAATAGCTCTTGTGAGTCCTAGATCTGCTCCTACTGGATACATGACTGTTCCTTGGGCTACAGATTTCTTAACAGGAAATAAAGATTGAAACAAATAAAGTTTGAGGTGACTGTTGTTGGACCAATGTCCTCCAAATCATATTCCTACTTCCAAAATTCTAGAAGGCTGCCTGCTGTATGATTTCACCTCTAAGTTGGTATCAGAGCACATCTTCTCAAAGGCCAGCATGGGCATGAATCTCCTGCAAAGCTGGACAAACCAGAGACCTATGCGAGATAGTCTGAAATAGAGAGAGGGCCACAAATTTGCATTTCTAACAAGATTGTCCAAGGGCAAACTATTCTTGAACTGAAAGGGCCTCAAGTGCTTTGGGCCTGGGTGCTAAGGACTCTACAATCTCTGAAGTTGGTCACAATGCTCCCTAGAAACCCTCAGGAAGACAACTTCTTTCCAAGGAATGCAATAGACTCTGAACTTTCCCACAACTGGTCCTCACACACTGATGGGATGTGGTTTTCCAAAGAAGACAAAATCAGGCAAAGAGGTGAAGGTGCTGAGGGAGATATGATTCCAGTACTGCAAGTGAGGGTGAGCTTTATCAACAGCCCATTCTCTCACCAGAGACAGCCTGTGTCCTCCAGGGTACTGAAGAAAGAAGTGACTGGTGAGTGAACCTACAGCTCTACCATAGGAGCCTGTGCTGAAAAAGCTGCCACAGGAAGTTTTTCCTGCTATAGAAAGAAATGGTGCAGTCCAGATTTCAGCAGAGAAGGCCCCCAGTCCAGGGAGGAAAAGGGTGGCTACTGGGGCAGGCACAGGGCGGTGCAGAAGGACGGTGATGCTGAGACTGCATTTTCCCTGTTCCTACCTAGGGGAACATTGGTGCCTGGGGAACAGCACCAGAGAAAAGGGAGAGTCACGGGCAAACAGAACATGGTCAGTGCAGTCATATTTAGGTAAGAACAGGGGGGCGTGAATATTTAGGTGGAGGGGTGGGTTGAATCCCTGCTTGGGGGTATAGAAAAGCAAGCACATGAATGAAATATGAATCCAGAGGATGACTTGCCCATCCGAGTACCCTCTACCTTCCACAAAACACAGGTCTCATAGCGGGGCTTTTTTAAGAAGACTGAGGTGGACAAGATATGTTCAAGTTCTTTAGGAATTTAGGACATTTAAAACAGTTCTAGGCATAACAAAAGGGAGATCTGACCTAAAGGAAAAGCCAGAGTGGGTGAAGGATTCTCATTCTCATCTCAGGGATGGGGATGATGAGGCAGGAGGATCTACAGTTCAAAGAGAGCCTCAGCAAATTAGCAAGATCCTAAGTGACTTTGACAGACCCTGTCTGTAAATATAAATAGAAAATGGGCAAGATATGGCTCAGTGGATAAATGCCC
The DNA here is from genome assembly GCF_902686445.1 of Sciurus carolinensis. Taxonomy (NCBI): domain Eukaryota; kingdom Metazoa; phylum Chordata; class Mammalia; order Rodentia; family Sciuridae; genus Sciurus; species Sciurus carolinensis. The sequence continues at coordinate 4,597,015 of NW_025920119.1, forward strand.
TGGGGATCAACAATGTAGTACCTAAAAAAAAAAAAAAAAAAAAAAAAAAAAAAACAAAGAAAGAAAAGAAAGAAAATGTTAGCAAATGTTCAGCCCTCCTGATGTGTTTTCTGCAATTCTCATCAGGAATCATGGCACTAAGATTAGCTTCCAGAATGTCACTTCATTGTACATTCCAACATTGCACTTCCAATTGAAATCCTGCTACCCTGGTTCTGATAATTCTCAATTAAATGACTGTGTTCACTATGCTCCTTGTGCAGTGACAGAAAACATTTGACAACTACAACATGCAAAGTGGGGAAGAGCTGGTATCCCTCTAACTTTGGATTCAAAGTCCTGGATATCCCAGGTCTGGTAGGAGATTGTCCCTTGCTTTCTCTTCCCTGCAGGTCTTTCTGAGCATTGGGTGCCAATGGTCCACTTAGTACATGATGTGACATGCTGGCTGCTCTCCAGATACCTCCTGATGTCACAGACAGCCTGATGAAAACACTGAAGTCACTGAGCCTGGGCAAGCAGAGAAGCCTCGGACTGACCATTTCAGAAAAGACACAAGACAGGCACATTAGCTGTGATAGCCTGAGGGAAAATAAAGGGACCAAGCCCCAAAGGAATGTGCTTTTCAAAAAAGATGACCTCAAATTCTTAACACACTGGAAGTGGAGCATGGGTGTGTTGGGGCAGACAATCTGGCCTACACACAATCTCCCTCATTCTGGTGATGTCTGGGACCTCTCTGAAGACCCTCATGACCACTATCCTTCATGGTCACTAGAAGGAGCAGTCTGTGGTTGACAGTACCAGGCATGCTAGACACCTTTAACCAAGAACCATGCTGCAGGTCCTGAGGTACCACAGGACCAATGGATCCAGGAGCTACTGAGGGCAGCAGAAGGACACAAGGAATACAAAGTTAAGCACCAGCCCCAGTTGAACTGCCCTCCCTCATGTCACTGTGCGCTGGCAGGCAGAGGAGCCTCTGGGACAGGGGGATTCAGAAAATTCAAGACAGGTCCATGAGCTGTGTGGTGTGAGGGAAGATGAAGGAACTGAGATCAGAGGGCTTTGTGCTTTTCAACAAAGGCCACCACAACTGGAGGATGGATGTGTTGGGGGGCACCGCCCATCTGGCCAATGGGCTCTCTGGCTCCTTCTAGGGCCTTGGACCCCACCAACTCCTGCCTGTCAGCACGATCCTCCTCAGCTACTAGGTGGCACAGCCCATGCTTGTCAGAACCAGGAATGAGGGGTGCCTTGAAACCCACAAGGATTGTAGGCACTGTGCACCCCATAGATCCTATGGATCCCACAGGGCCAAGGCCAGAGGGAGCATGGGAGGATCACCCAATTTAGCACTAGCTCCAGCGGCATTGCCTCTGGTGCTGCTCCTCCAAACACCAAACACGGGTTCACTCAAGGTTTGCCTAGTCAGGGAACTGGCCTAGGACCCTAGCAGCCACAAGCAGTACTGTGTGTTGATATATGAGAGCATGGAGCATCCCATGTGTGGGGGAAGCTTCAGATTGAAAACATCATGCACAGTCTGGAGTGGTGCCCCTCCTTTACTGGAAAGCCCATTCTGGTGACAGCTGTAAACTTTGAATGGAGGCAAAGGGGAGATGGGTGGAGGCTGTGCTCCCTAGCCAGGGTAGGAGGGAGTGTGTCACTGAGCATAGGTGAGAAGGGAAGGAGAGAGGGAGCAAGCCAGGATCCCAGCTGTGCACCTGCTGCAAAAGCCAGGATCCCCTGCAGATGCTGCTTCTGCCCTACAACCACACCCTGCCCAGTTACTGTTTGCTGACATTTCCATTACTCTGCAGTCCATTACTCTGACTAATAGATGCAGATACAACTCACCAATTTGCCTTAACATAATGATCTTCCCTCTTGGCATGACTCTAGACTTTCAGAAACAGAGCCCTCTCTCCCAGTGACAAGGGATCTGGTAGGTGACTGTGGCAGAAAGAGGATCTCATGGAGTGTCACAGGCCCTAGCACAGAGATGCTAAAAAAAACATTTGTGAGGTGATTGCAACCAGTGCCTGAGAGTGAAATGATGTGCACATTCATGCATTTTTTAAAGTCAACTTTACACATGCAATTTACTCAAAGGCAGGACATGTATGATGATTCAAGGCCTACTATTCAAAGCAGAAGAGCTAAAACCTCAACTCTAGAGCAGTCCCAACATAAAGGTTTTGAAACTGAAAAGTTATTTTCTTTTAACAGACATTGAACAAAAATTGTAAGATTTAACACCTCCTGAATAATACCAGTATATTCCTCAGTTTTAAGGTTATGTAGCTAGTATTAAATGGGCAATGAGATGAATTTAAGCAAATTAAGACCTGACAGTAATTTGATATTCAAAGGTCCTAAATGCACTTGCAACTTTGGACTCCATCTTTATGACTGCATTGGACTGAAGATTTCACAAGGTCTGCCTCTGCTGTGATAGAACATAACTACAATTGAAGACACTTCTTAGACAATGACACCAAACTCCAAGAATTGAATTCAAACAATAATTTTGAAGGGCAGCATACATTGATGCCTTTCAAAATAAATAGGTCTCCCCATCAATAAATACTTAAATAGAATAAAAGTCTACTTCAAATCTAGATTCTACCATGAAAGTATTGGAACAGAAAAGTCTTACTCAACAATAAGCATGTTGTGACAGTTACTCACCCCAAAATCATATCAGATAGAATTTGTATATGCAACTTTAACTATTATCAATGAATTGCTCACATCCAACTTAAAGGTGTCCCATCCCTGAAGATTTTGATATTTTATTTAAACATAAATTTTTGAATAATGCATTCATGTTTGATGCCTTTACCTAAGGAACCCAATCTCAAATTTTCATAGAATCCCTTAGAAGCATAAACACTGACTCCTACTTCCCAATGTATACATTATGCCTGTCAAGTTTTGTTTAAAGGTTTGAAATGCCACTAAATATTCAAAATTCTGGTGATTGCTGGTACACAGGTACATGGAAGCCATGTGTATCAACAACTACTATTGCTGCAGAGATACAACAGGTCAAACTGAGATAGGATTCACAACCAACTCACTCATTTCCACAGAAGTTTTAATCTTGCTAAGTTAAAGCACAAGAGATGGAGAAAATAGAGTGTGAAGGAAAATCTCTGACTTATCATGACCCCTAGTTTTCCCTGCTGAGATTGAGGTTGAGTTCCATCCTGCCCACCTGGATCTGGCCACATAATTTGCATACAGTCATGGGTCTTCCCCACAAGGCTACTTGCCAAAACCAGTGCAGCTGATACTAGAAATGTCGTGCCACACACAGCTTGAGAACTTCCTTTCTTCTTCACCAATTGACTGAATAACATGCCTCTTCAGCTCTTTCATGGGAATGATGTTATCAGTTTTTGAGAGTTGCGCCTCCCAGAAGAATGCCTGAAGCTAGGGAACACAAGGGAACTGGAGGAATACTAGGGACTCGAACCCCAGCTGCCTGCTGAAAGCACTCATTGAAAGGATGCTTCCATTTTTTTTTTTTGGGTGCTGGGGATCGAACCCAGGTCCTTATGCTTACAAAGCAAGCACTCTACTGATTGAGCTATCTCCCCAACTCCCGGATGCTTCCATTTGAATCCTCTTCCATTGCCAAGCACATTCTATCAGTATGATTCAAAAGAGTAGAAAATGTTGAAAAGCATTGGATGTTGGGAATGACTGAGAGGGCATGTGATTGCATCCCCTTCTCATTTGACTTCCTTGAAGCACTTTGCACAAAAGCCTCATAGTCAAACTCCATCACTACAATATACATTTATTGTTTCTAAGGTGAAAGTCATACTGCCACAAGTTTAGTTACCATTGAAGACAGACAGACCTGGGGTGTGTGACTACAGAAAACCTTGTCCCGTCCTTTAAAGAAAAGATTTGTGGATGGCATCTTATAAAAATAAGGCTAAGTGATCCGGGGTGATTGGAGAAGCAGGGTCCTCTTGGATGCAATAAATTTCAGCTCATTCCTACTTAAGAAGACTCTTGGAATAATTGAAATACTAAGCTCCTGCCCTTCAGAGAAAAAAAATTCATGTATGACACTCTCTCCCACCTTCTGGATATTTGCCACCAAAAAGTTTACACACAATGTTCTGACCTGAATACAAAGGCCAGTTTGGAGGTTCTTACCTGTCATCTCAGGGACTGGAGAGGCTTACCTGTCATCTCAGGGACTGGAGAGGCTGAGGCAGGAGAACATCTAGTTCAAAGTTAGTCTCAGCAAATTATAAAGGCCCTTAACAACTTAGCCAGACACTCTCTGAAAATATGAATGTAAATTGGCAAATGATATGGCTCATGGATAAGTGCCTCATGGATGAAACTTGTTTACAAAAAAAGTGAGAAACAAGAAAGGAACACAGAAAAACATGCTCACCAGACATTCAGCCTTCCTGTTGTGCTGTTTCCTGCAACTCCCATGAGGAGTCATGGCACCAAGATTAGCTTCCAAAATGTTAATTCATACAATAACAATATGCCAGCATCCACTTCCACTTAAAACCCATTTATCCTGGTTTTGATTCTTCCAATGAAATGATATCATTCCCTATGCTCCTGTGAAGAGATGGCAAACACATGAGAGTTGCAATTTTCAAAGTGAAAAACGCTGGTGTCAGTCTAATTTGGATACAAATACCAGGAGATTCCTGGATCTTCTAGGAGACTGCACTTCATCTTTCTTCCATGCAAGACATTCTGGGTCTTGGGTCCAAGGATCCTGCTTAGTACCTGCTATGACAATCTGGGCACTCTGATGTCACAGAGGGGCTTATGGCACAATAATGTTGATTTGTTCTGGCAGACAGAGGAGCTTCTGGGACAGTGTATTCAGAGATTCAAGACAGGCACATGAGCTTGGTGGTGTGAGGGAAAAAGGAACTGAGAACCAGGGCTGTGTGCTTTTCAACAAATGCCATGCCAATCTTTCAACTGCAGGAAGTGGAGGGTTGGCGTGTGAGGGCATAGGCCCTCTGGCCAACGGGCTGTCTGGCTACTTCCCTGGTCTTGGATCCCACTTACTAAGGCCTGCCAGCATGACACAGCTCAAACAGGAGGTGACACAGCACATGCTTGTCAGCACCAGGCAAGAAAGGTGTCTTGAAAACTTCAAGGAGTTACAGGCACAGTGGGCACCAGAGGTCCTATGGATCACAGAGGGCCATAGGGCAGCAGGAGCACAGAAGGATCACCAACTTAGCACTGGGTCCAGTAGCATTACAGTATGGCACTGCTCTTTCGGCCTGGGGTCAATCGAGGTTTGCCAAACCAGAGAACTGGCCTAGGACTCATCAGCAAAAACCAGTGCTGCCTGTTGATATATGAATGTGTGTACATCCCATGTGTGTCAGTGAAAACTTGAGATTGAAATTATCATGCACAGTATGGCGTGGTGCCTATACTTTCATGAAAAGTCGATTCAGGTGACAGATGGATCCATTGAAGAATGGAGGAAAAGGGAAGGTAGGAGGAGGCTGTGCTCCCTAGAGAGGGTCAGAGGGGTGTGTGTCATGAGCGTGGGTGAGGAAGGTAAGGAGAGAGGGAGCAAGCCAGCATCTTATGCTGTGAACCTGTTGCAAAAGCCAGGATCCCCTGCAGTTGCTGTTTCTGTCCTTCAACCAGTCCCTTCCCAGTAACTGTTTGCTGACATTTCCAAAGTTTCCTTCTCTAACTATTAGATGCAGGCATCTTACCAATTTTCCTTAACACATGATATATACTCTTGGAATGACTCTAGTCTTTCAAAGACAGGGTCCTCAGTCCCAGTGCCAGGGATCCTGTAGCCCAAAGTGGAGCAAGGAAATCTAATTGGGGTGTGTGTCACAGACCCTGGCATATAGATGCTCAAAAATGTTTGGAGGAGATTGAAATGAGTGTCTGAGACTGAAGTGATGAGCACAATTATCCATTTCCTAAAGTATTTTACACCTACAATTTACTGAAAGTCAGGACAGTAGGATGATTCAAGACCTATATTCAAAAACAGAAGCTAAAGTCTCATCTGTAGAGAAGTCTGACAGAAAGTTTTGAAACTGGAAAGCTAATTTTTTTAACTGGCATTGGACAAAAATGGTAAGATTTAAGATCTCCTGAATAATACCAGGAGATTTCTCAAGTTTCAGGGTAACATAAGCAGAGTACTAAAGGGGCAAAGATGTGTTTAAGCAAAGATAAGACCTAACAATAAGTTGATGTTCAAAAATTCCTAAATGCACTTGATGGTTCTGTGCTCCATTTTTATGACTGCAATGAATTGCAGAATTCACAAGGGCTGACACTGCTTTGAAGGTACATAACCTAAAATCAAAAAGACTACTTACACACTGGCACTCCCCCTAAGCACTGGATTTACACAAGTGAAAAATATGAAATAAGTAAGAATGATGCCTCTCTAAATAAATAGAGCACCCCCCATCAATAAACACTCAAAAGAATAAAGTCCACTTCAAGGCAAAATGTATGTGTACCCTGAAGGTACTGGAACAGAAAAGTTTACACCACACTAAGCATGTTGTGATAGTCACACCCAGAATCATATCTTGAAGCATTTGTATATGTATTTGTTGCATATACAAATAATGACCAATATTTGCATTTACCAATAAATGACCTAATCAAATGGAAAGGAGTCACATTCCTAAAATTTTGACACCGTTGATTTAAATATGA